>NC_054469.1:141737834-142038390 GCF_017639515.1 Carcharodon carcharias | reverse complement strand
GCCCAAGAAGGCGACTCATCACCATCCTCTCAAGGGAAATTAGGGATGGGATGAATAAATGCTGGCAAATCCAGACACAATGCCTAGTTGATTGCGGTTGATTTTGCATGAGTTTTCCCTGAATGCTTTTCAAGCTGGCTTCAAGAAGGACACGAGCATTTGTTCAACGGTCCTCCCATTGAATCCAGAGGATGTGGTGGATGCATTGCTGATGGCATCAGTGTGGTTCTACAAATAGCAATAAGATAAATGGCACAAAATCCTTAATTTGATGGTGTTGGTTGTGGAATAATATTGGCTGGGACACCTCTCTGTTTTTCTTCAAATAGTATCACTGAATCTTTTGCATTCACCTAAGAAGGCAGATAGCTGCTAGCTGTAACATTTCATCCAGAAGGCAATGCCCTGACAGTGAAGCATTCCCTTGGTATGGCACTGAAGTGCCTATTCAAGTTACTTGCTCACATCTTTGGAGTTGGAGTTGATACCACGGACCAAGGCTGATCGTAAAGGCAAATTCACAACAACTATAATCATCCAGTGAAAGTCAATGTATGGAAAAATATGAATGAAAGCACCAAGAATTAGTTCTCTATAATTTAATCTTGCAGCATAGTATGTAGGAATAAACGATGCCAAGGAATAATCAGGAAGGCGACGTACATTGAATTCTAGCTTGTTATCTTTTTCCATCAATAAGAGATATGCTCAAATTTAAAGAGACCCTAGCCTAAATAAAAAGCATTATTGAAAGCATAGTTATGCCATAGTTACCCCAGGATATAACTGAGCTGAAGAAATCAAATGGTTAATGCCAAGACTCTTTCAAATAATTAGGATAATCTGTTGATCCGCATAATCAAATAGCATCATTTTTACATATCAGCTCAATGCATGTCAAAGCATTGTCAAGGAGTGTTTTATTTTAGTGCGGCTATGTCATTAAAATGAAGATTACAGTGCAAGATAATAGATTTGTTTAGAACTATGGAAGATAAAACATGACATGTAGAAGCAGAATGTTTCCCGTAATTGACGGGTCAAGAACAAAGGGCCATAGCTACAAGATTAAATTTAAGAGATTTAGAACAGAGGCAGGGGTAATTTCTGAACCAAGAGATCTGAAGCTCTGAAATTCACTTGCAGGGCTAATGATCAAAATTTAAGATTCAATTGAATTGACAGATGAAGGAAAAGGGAAGGATGTGATATAGGAACAGGGGTTCGAAATTTGTTTTCCCTGATTTTCTGGCACAGGGAGCATAATTTGCAACATGCACCTTCAGATTAAGTTAGGCACCATACAAAATTTATGCACCCACCTCACCTGAATGATTGTGGTGCTAGTTGGAACACCTCCAGTGCTGCTGTCTGCTTCTTAACGCTGCTGGTGATCACCGCACACAGCAGGCAGTCCTGGTAGTGTTATTTGTTGATCATGTGGTTGTCCTTAAAGACAAGGGAAGCTTTCCTGAAATGTAACTTCTTGGCAACTGAACACAGGTCAGAGAGAAGGTTCCAGTGTGACAATGCAGTGCTGGATTCATTAGTGATAGAGTTGGGCAGGAGGAGAGGTGCCATGGTCCCATGGTGGGGTGGGGGATGGGGGCAGGGGACCCTCAAGCACCACCCTTAGAAAGGAGTGAGAGCAGGTGGCCAGAAAGATCAACTCCCAGAGTCTGGACCTGAAGACCTGGCAGGACCACAGGATGTTTAAGGGTCTAACATAGGTTTTCAAGGTGAGTGAAAGCACCTTCACTTGGCATTTCCTACCCACTACAACACAAACCTGTCACGTTCTTTAGTGCAGCACAGTTCCATTACTCACCTAGTAGCAGTCCTTCACACTCAGGACCCATGTCTAACATTCAGATGCTCTACCTCACCCATGTAAACCTACTAATGCTGTGAGCCACACATCCACCTCTCACTGCCTCCGCATGTCCCCAGCGATTCAATGATGGCAGGCACATCAGTCAATCATGGTGCTGTACAACAGTTAACATTGAGCCCTTTCCCTTGCAGAAAAAGGTAGAAATAAAAGGTAGCAGAGCAGAACAGGTGGGGGATAAAAACACTTGCATCGTCTGAGCCTTACGGAAGAGACGATTTTCTGTATCTTGGTGCCGGCTGTGACAGAGCTCTTAGCACTCAGCATCACTGAGAACATCAAGGGTAACAACATAATCCTGCCTTATGCCCCTTCTTAATTCCCAGCACACTGTTTTTCTTGTTATGAGGCATAATGAGCAAACTGCTGATGTGTGACTATGGAATTCCTGCTTCCCACCCTCTCCCCTGCCTTTACCAACCTTTCCCTTCTGAATTTCTGCTTTCAGGCACACAAGAAATGCCTACACAGCCACAGGATCCCCAGGAGAAGGAAAGAGAGCAACAGCACAGCACTGATGAAGGGGGCTTGTCAATTGTCCTGATACTCGCACCACTAGCACTGTACCTACCTTAGAGTTGAATATAGAGTTTGGATCAGCACAGTTGAAGCCTGGGCATGGATGAGCCCAGTGGTAAAGGATGGTTCATTTGCCAACTCACCAGCAATGAGTACTAGCTGCAAAGGACTCAGGTGTGGACCTCGTCAGACAGCATATGGGAGAGCACTAATAGCATGCACACTGAGATGCTGGGTTTATTGGCTAATCTGATAAGCAGCCTCCTGTCACTGTCAAGGAGCATGGAGGAGTTCAGCTACAACTTTGCAAAGGACATTGTGCAGTGATTGCCCTCTCTGTAACCTCTGCTCTGTCTCTCTGTCATGTTGCAAAGGAATTCCCATAGCTGCCCTTGTACCTGTTGCAGTCTTGTGTCAGCAGGTCACCTAATACTCTGCCATCCCTTTGAAGATATGGCCAGACATTCTGACAAAAGCAGGAACTCATCAAAACACCCCCGGAATACTCAAGAGTACTTCCAGGCACATTGCAATAGAAGAAGTTCCAAAAATTTAACTTACCTATGGCCATTTAAATAATGCTACTGCAGGGCCAAACGTGCAGCTTCATGGGGCTGAATTTTCCCCCATCGGGGGGGTTGTGTGGGGGCGGGCGGGAGCGAGCACGAACCTGATGGGCACCCCCAATCAGATCTTCACCGCCATTTTACGTGGGTGGGCCAATTAAGGCCCGCAAGAGTGCAGAAATCTCCCTGAGGCACAGAGGTGCCTCAGGGAGATTTGTTTAACTTTTAATCATATGAATAAAGTAATTAAAAACTTTTAAAACATGTCCTCTCATGTGACAATGTCACATGAGTTGGGACGTGTCAATGAATTTTTAAAATAATTTTTATTGGATTTTTAAACACTTCATGAAACCTCATCCTACCCATGGATGAGGTTTCATGAAAAATGCGAAGGCCGCTTTGGGCATTTCGCCTGCCCGCCAACCTTAAGGTTGGACGGGCAGCTCATTTAACTATTTTAATTAGTTTTTAATAGGCCTTAATAGACCTTTGACAGTTCGGCCGAGCTGAAAATCTAAATGACGTGTGGTGACGTCGGGACATCCGCCCGTCGTCACCGCACATCATTTTACGCATCGGTGAATGGGGCCTGCCCCGGCCCTGCTCGCCAACCGGAAAATTCTTCCCATGTTTCTTCTTTTGCAAGTAGACAAAACAGGCTTTGCCTGCATATTCACTTATTGACCAATTTTGAGATCCTAGCTTCACTCTGTTAGGTTAGGTTGTATGACATCAAAATATCACCAAATCAACTTGTTTTGGTTCATGCAGGGGATGAGCTTGTCTATTAATTGTATATCAGTTGTCTTTAAACATATTCAAGTGGAGGCCATTATTTGGGGCTTCACTTAAGAACATATAAAGAGACACTTACTGAAACATGAGTTAGGAGGTGCATGTGAGTCATGTTTCAATCTACAAATAAATGTAAGACTAAGTAAAAACTGGCTTTGATATTATTTTTCATCTGCTGGCTTTCAAATTGGAACACTTCTGGTGCCCATATCATCAGAGAATACCTTGTCAGCCATACCTGGCAGCTGGCAGCGCAGACTGCCCCGAGGAAACCCAGGTAGATCTTCCAGCCTATGCAAATGAATTTAATACCAGGATACATAAATGTGAGTAGGACAATTGTCTCATGTGGCGGGGGATGGGGTGGGTGGGTGGGGGGGTGCGGTAACCATCACTATGCGTTGGCTGGGCTAACTGGCCTATTTCTGTGTGTAACTTCTACCTTCATTCTGTGCAGTCCGCTGTACCATCAGCATTTCAGCCACTATAACAAAACAAAGTGTAGTTACTGGACAACAAGGGACCATAAGGGACCAAGGGGGCAATCTATGGGTGGAGCCAGATGACATTGCTAGAGTGTTGAATGAATACTTCACATCCGTCTTCACCCAAGAGAATGAGGATGATGGTATCGAACTCGGGGAGAGAGACTGCGAGGTTCTTAAGCAAATTGGTATAGGGAGTAACAAGGTATTGGAAGTGTTGGCAGGCTTAAAAGTGGACAAATCTCCAGGTCTGGATGATTTGTGTCTCAGGCTGCTGAGGGAAGCAAGGGAGGAGATCGCAGGGGCTCTGACCCAAATTTTTAATTCCTCTCTGGCCATAGGGGAGGTGCTAGAGGACTGGAGAACAGCTAATGTGGTTCTGCTCTTTAAGAAGGGTTGCAGAGATAAACCAGGGAACTACAAACCAGTGAGTCTCACGTCAGTGGTAGGGAAACTATTGGAGAAAATTCTGAAGGAGAGAATCTATCTCCACTTGGAGAGGCAAGGTTTGATCAAGGATAGTCAGCATGGCTTTGTCAGAGGGAGGTCATGCCTAACAAATTTGATTGAATTTTTTGAGGAGGTGACTGCGTGTGTAGATGAGGATAGTGCAGTTGATGTAGTTTATATGGATTTCAGCAAAGTCTTTGACAAGGTCCCACATGGGAGACTTATAAAGAAGGCAAATGCACATGGGATACAGGGTAAATTGATAAGGTGGATTCAAAATTGGCTTAGTTGTAGGAGACAGAGGGTGATGACAGAAGGATGCTTTAGTGCCCGGAAGCCAGTGCCCAGTGGCGTACCACAGGGATCTGTGCTGGGTTCCCTATTATTTGTCATTTTTATAAATGACATAGATGACTATGTGGGGTATAGGGTTAGTAAGCTTGCAGATGACACAAAGATTGGCTGGGTGGTTAACAGTGAGGTTGAGTGTCTTGGGATACAGGAAGATATAGACGGGATGGTCAAATGGGCAGATAATTGGCAGATGGAATTTAACCCTGAAAAGTGTGAGGTGATACACTTTGGAAGGAGTAATTTGACAAGGAAGTATTCAATGAATGGCACGACACTAGGAACTTCTGAGGAACAAAGGGACCTTGGTGTGTGTGTCCATTGATCTCTGAAGGCGGAAGGGCACGTTAGTGGGGTGGTGAAAAAGGCATATGGGACACTTGCCTTTATCAATTGAGGCATAGATTGCAAAAGTAGGGAGGTCATGCTGGAGTTGTATAGAACCTTGGTGAGGCCACCGCTAGAGTATTGTGTGCAGTTCTGGTCGTCACATTATAGGAAAGATGTAATTACACTGGAGGGGGTGCAGAGGAGATTCACCAGGATGTTGCCTGGGATGAAACATTTAAGTTATGAAGAGAGGTTGAATAGACTTGGGTTGTTTTCGTTGGAGCAGAGAAGACTGAGGGGCGATCTGATCGAGGTGTACAAGATTATGAGGGGCATGGACATGGTGGATAGGGAGCAGCTGTTCCCCTTAGTTGAAGACAAAAACAAAAACACCTGGAAAACTCAGCAGGTCTGGCAGCATCTGCGGAGAGGAGCACAGTTAACTTTTTTGTTTTTGTTTTGGATTTCCAGCATCCGCAGGTTTTTGCTTTTTTTCTCTTAGTTGAAGGGTCAGTCATGAGGAGATCTAGGTTCAAGGTGAGGGGCAGGAGGTTTAGGGGAGATTCGAGGAAAAACTTTTTTACCCAGAGGGTGGTGACAGTCTGGAATGCACTGCCTGAGAGAGTGGTGGAGGTGGGTTGCCTCACATCCTTTAAAAAGTACCTGGATGAGCACTTGGCACGTCATAACTTTCAAGGCTATGGGCCAAATGCTGGTAAATGGTATTAGGTAGGTATGTCAGGTGTTTCCCACATGTTGGTGCAGACTTGATGGGCTGAAGGGCCTCTTCTGCATTGTGTGATTCTGTGATCTGCTGACAACATGGTCCATGACTCCAGTATGCAATCCATGCATGTGAGGGTAGCATGCATGTAACAAGAGCCATGTTGTCACAGATGGAACAGACCATTGGGGTGCTTAAACAATGCATCCATTGACAGGACACCCTGGAGGATGTCAAGATTCACAGTGATCTGCAGCATTTTGCCCAACCTTATCAACATGACAGCACAGTCCTTGTCATCAACTATATGGTGACTCGCTGAGGAGGAGGAAGAGGAAGAGGAGAGAAGAGGCAAACAACACAATGCCTTTTTGGCTGGATTGCCCATAGGCAATTCATCCAACTGTGGTACCAGTAAATGCGCCCCAACTCTCCAATCACCATCACTGTCATATCTTACTTCCCTCTATCACTAATTATCATGATGTCATTTTGACCACAATGCAAAAAAAGCATGCCAACACTATATAAACTTTCCAAAGCAAATTAACGCATCAAATCATGCCATATTTTATACAACTAATCACCCTTGTATATTGTCTTAGTGCCAGCCTTCCATGTGATTGCATCATCGCTCGTGGAAAGCTGGAAGGCTGTTGATTCTCAGTGGAGGAGATTGCAGCTGGTATTGCAGGATGATCTTGGGCAGCTCTGGCCCTAGAAGGCCTGGCTTCAGCATGCATCATTTTGGCATTTGTGGCAGCAGTCTGGGCTGGCTGCTGAAAAACAACAGTAAGGGCATTGGTGAAGCGGAAGCAGTGGGAGAATGAATGCTGGCATCTTGAGAGAGGCTAGCAGGTTCATGCTCCATGGAGCTACTGCCATACCTCATGTGGCGGCGCATAAGCAATGCTACTAAACTGTTGGATGTGAGAATACTAGACTGCTGAAGCATCCTGAAGGAGACTTTGAACACTTGTATCCAAAGCTATGATGGCAGCAGTCTGAGGCTGCGTGGCAGCCAGCTGATCTTGCATGACTTCAGCCTAATTTTCAGCTGCAGCACCCAGGCATTGGGTGGTTTCGGTTGTGTAGGGATGTAAGCTGAAACATGCCTCTAAGATTCCACATTATGGTTCAGTCCACAAGTGTACAAATGGAGTTGGCCACCACTTCCAGGGTGGAAAGAATAGGCTCCAACCTCAATGGTAAGCATTATGCCAAGTTGATGCCAGCCTCCTTCTTCTTCTTCGATAATGAGTGGATTTTTTCTGACAAACTTCCATATGAAGCATTTGTTTGACTGTGCATATACAACAACCCTCTCCTGTAGGCCACCCCATCTAAGTCCTTATCTGACTACACTGCTCAATGTACAACCTCACCCTCCAGTGAGCTAGCACCTTCACTACTCTTCTCCCCTGCCATGGCTGCAGGACACTCACTCCCGGTGCCTCACGACGGGCAGATCCCACCTGTCAGCTTTATTCTAAATTACAAACAGTTTTAGTTTCTGAGGTGGTGGTTGCAAGTGTGTTAGCGGGTGATGAAATTTCTCCTTCATCACTGTCTGTCTGCTCTTCCACCTCTTGCTATTCCATTGCCTAGCCAGGTTGCTCTCTCTTGTTGGAAAGAAGAAAGGTTCTAAAGTAGGTTTGCGATGCTGGGAGAGGGGGAAAAGCTAGAAGTGCATGGTTATACCATCTGAAGCTCATAAGAACATAAGAAATAGGACCAGGATTGTACCATTCGGCCCCTCACGCCTACTCCGCCATTCAATAAGATCATGGCTGATCTTCTTGCGTTTCAATATCCACATTCCCATCTAACCCAGATAACCTTTGATTTCTTTGCCTAACAAGAATCTTTCTGCCTCAGCCTTAAAAACGTTCAATGACCCCGCTTCCACCACCTTCTGAGGCAGACAGTTCCAAAGTTACACAACCCTCTGAGAGAAAAAAATTCTCCTAATCTCTGTTCTAAAAGGGTGACCCCTAATTTTAAAACAGTGCCCCTGGTTCTGGACTCACCCACAAGAGGAAACATCCTTTCAATATCCACTTTGTCAAAGCCGTTCAGGATCTTGTATACTTCAATCAAAGCACCCCTCGCTCTTCTAAACTCCAGTGGAACGAAGCCCAGTCTGTCCAACCTTTCCTCATAAGACAACCCACTCATTCCAGGTATCAATTTAGTAAACATCCTTTGAACCACCTCCAATGCATTTACATCCTTCCTGAAATAAGGAGACCAAAACTGCACACAGTGTTTGAGGTGCGGTCTCACCAATGCCCTGTATAATTGAAGCACAACATCCTTACTTTTATGTTCAATCCCTCTCATAATAAAGGATAGCATTCCATTAGCCTTCTTAATTACTTGCTGTACCTGCATACTAACTTTTTGTGACTCAGGTACTAGAACACCTAGATACCTCTGCACCTCAGAATTATGCAGCCATTCTCCATTTAAGTAATACTCTGCTTTTTTGTTCTTCCTGCCAGAGTGAACAACTTCACATTTTCCTGCATTAAACTCCATTTGCCCACTCACTCAATCTATATCCATCTGCAAAGTCCTCATGTCCTTTTCACAACATAAAATCACAATACAATCTTAAAATCAGAAGAGATTGTGGGATGAGGGTAAGTGGAATTTGAGAAAGAGGATTTGGTGTGAGGATACTGCTGTGTTCAAGGTTTCAGTTCCACCGTGAACCATGGGCCTGAGCCATGGCTTCTCCATTTGATGGTGAATGCTATTTTCTCCATTGGGGTGAGGCCATGTACCTGTGCCTGTGTGCCACTTGTTGGATCCTGCAGCTTCTCGTTATGTGCCATCTTAACCTTCAAGAGAGCATGAACTGTAAGCATGCTAGAATTTGTCTTGTTGATGTGGTTGCTATAGGATGAATAGCTGACAGTATGTGGAAGCTATGATATTTAGATGTGATGTTTGCAGCAGTTCTAAGTGTGTGAGGGTGAGGCGAAGCTATGAATATTAGGTATGAGTCATAATTGATAGAGAGTATTGGTAGATAAATGATGGAGGTGTGATGAATTAAGCATTAGTCATCTGGTTGATGGGATATGGCATTTAAAGATACATTCACTGACTTTGACCACTTGTGCGAATCGTTGAACTTGTGAAGCTATGACAATTTGTTACCATGAACTTTTACCCCATGCTTATGAAATGATCCAATCTATGGTAGAATTATGTTTTTGTCCTTCAGTGGCTAAGTAATTATTTATGGTATTACAGTGTGCAGATTGTTATTCTCTTAAATCTAGCCAAAAACATTCCTAAATTGAGTTGTAGATTGTAATCTGTAGTAATGTGTCTCATGCAGTAAAATACAAATAATTAGCAATTTTGGAAACGCTCATATGGCTCTGAAGTACTTTAATAAAAACAAAATTTAATGTGTACGTCTGCACCACAGCATTGATCTTTGTTTCTCAATAGATGTTTGTTAGATGGACTAATTGCTGTTTTTCCTTATAGCATTCTAAACATAATTTCCCACTTCCCAGAAGGGAGTTGTTGAATCTTGTGATTTATTAATCCTGTGAGAGATCTGCCTTCTGTGGCAGGATACTGATCACATGGAGAACAACATACTGCAGGAGTTGAATGAGCTGCAGGCCAAACAGCTGTGTCAGCATGAAGAACAACTCGTGCAGCAGTGATAAACTAACAAACCCAAAACCCCATTGCTGAAATGGACTTTAAAGTTAGCTATTCCATAGACTGGTATTCAACATCAGATTCCATTAAGACAGGATAAAAGACCACTTACGATCCCATTTTATTTCTCTTCTGTACTGGAATAGAAAGCAAAGCGTCCTCTGGTTCTGGGTTATTCAGCACATTATCTGCATTTGTCATTAACGAGACAATGGTCTGGAGTTTTCTCAATTGGTGTAATTGCCAGTTACACTGAAATCTTGGCAATCATTCTGTCGTCTAACTCTGGACTCTTGCTATCCCAGGCCTGACCCAATTCGCAACTCCTTTCAACCCTACCCACTACCTCACCTCCACTGCCCCCAGCCAGGCCTGACTTGACTCACGACTCCCGACTCCCCACCCCAGGCTCGAACTGATGCTAACACGCTCCCCAGCACCCCCCCGCCCCGACTCAGGACTGGCACTACCCACACCCCACCCCCACCCGGCCCGACAACCCTCTCCCCCCCACACTCCCCAAGGCCTGACCTGACACCCCAAATTCTCCTCATTTACCTTTAAACTTGGCTGGGCCTTTAAACTTACCTGGTTTACGGCAACTAGTGCCATAAAAAAGTGGGCTTACCTGTGACTGAGCTGCCCATGAATTTAAGCCCTGAGAGCACGCAGCACTACACAGATCTCGCCCGGCCTGAGTTGGAAGGTCAGGCGAGATAGGAGCGGCTGATTTTCAAGTTAAGTAACTACAATATTTCTCAATACCTTCGGTAATTTTGCAGTGTAGTTTTGGATCAATGCCATTGTTTTGCAAGGAAATTCATGTGATAGTCACTGCTCCCACTTATATGTTTTTACAATACTTCCCTTAAGTTTCCTTCCACTTTAGAACCTTCCTGCCCACCTACTCATTAATACTAGCATCTGTTTGTCAGCAACACTGTATACATGAGCTTCCTGGTTTTATCTCTACATGGAATGCAGCTGAGCTAACTGAGTGCAGACCTGGAGTTTAATGGGATGGTAGTTCGGTGATGAAAAAGGGGAGGGAAGGATGTGTTTGTTTCCTTTTTCTAACCTTCTTACCCCATAGAAATTGGTTCTTGCTCTACTACAGGGAGAGGAGTTAGCTGATTATTTGGTAAGTGGCTAAGTTCTATTCAATCCCGAAGATTTAAAATAGTACTCAAATTTGTAAAGTTAATAAAATATATAGGAAAGCAAGATAAATCAGTGATTAATATAATTAAATAATTACTTAAAGAACATTAAGGATGGCAGGACAGGTCATGTGTCAAGGCTGCAGCATGTGGGAGCTCCTGAATGGCATTGTGATTCAGGGCAAATACATCCGCAGTAAGTGTTTGCAGCTTGAGGAGCTTCGGCTCAGAGTCATTGACCTGGAGGCTGAGCTGCAGAGGGGGAAAGTTATCTGGATGCTTTATACCAGGAGGCAGTCACACCACTTAGGATAGGGTCTTCTGATTTGGTCAGTGGCCAGGGACAGGAGGGTGTGACTTCGAGTGAGGCAGGTAAGGGGACCCAGAGGCAGGAGTGTAGGAGTATGAGCCTCTACAATTGTCCAATTGGTTTGAGGTTCTCTCAGCTTGGTTGTATGAGAGTAGGGGCTGTAGGGTGGATGAACAATGACCATGGCACCATGGTACAGGAAGCCATCCAAGTGGGGGAGCAAAAAGAGACATAGTGGTAGTAGGGGACAGTATAGTGAGGGGGATTGACACTGTTCTCTGTAGCAAAGAGCGAGAGTCCATATGGCTTTGTTGCCTGCCCATTGCCAGGGTTTGGGTTATCTACTCAGGGCTGGAGAGGAACATGCAGTGGGAGGGGGAGGATCTGGTGGATGTGATCCATGTAGGGACCAACAACATAGGCAGGATGAGGAAGGAGGCTCTGCATAGTCAGTATGGCAAGCTAGGCACCAAATTAAGAAGCAGAACCTCAAAGGTAATAGTTTCTGGGTTATTACTTGAGCCATTTGCAAATTGGCATAGGACAAATAAGATTAGAGAAATGAATGCATGGCTCAAACACTGGTGTGGGAGAAGTGGGTTCTAGTTCATGGGTCAATGGTACCAGTAATGCGGAAATTGGGATCTGTACCATTGGGGCGGTCTACACCTGACCCATGCTAGGGCTGGTGTCCTTGTGAGTTGCATAACTAGGGAAGTAGGGAGGTTTTAAACTGAATAGTGGGGGCAAGGGACCAAATTTGGGAAGATGTGGTAAACCAAATAGTGGAGACAAGGCAAGAGAGAAAGGTATATTAATATGGGAAATGATAAACAGACTGTGACAGAAACGGACAGACAGTACAATTCCAAGAGTAAGTCAGCAGATAAGGCTAGACTCTACAAAACAAATAAAAGGACAAAACTAAAGGCTCTGTATCTAAACACACGCAGCATTCAAAACAAAACAGATGAACTGATAGAGTAAATAGAAATAAATAAGTATGATCTGAAAGCCATTACAGAGACATGGCTACAGGATGACACAGATTGGGATCTGAATATTGAAGGATACATGACATTTAGGAGAGACAGTAAGTTTGGAAAAGGTGGAGGGATGGCTCTGTTAATTAATGATGGAATTAGCACATTAGAGAAGGATGACCTAAGCTCAGGAAACCAGGATATAGAAGTGGTTAGGGTTGAAATGAGGAATGATAAAGGCAAGAAGTTACTTGTTGGAGTGGTGTACAGGCCCCCTAATTGTAACCACACAGTAGGATGGAGTATAAAAAAGAGATAAGGGGAGCTTTCCGGAATGGTACAGCAATAATCATGGGCGATTTTAATCTACATATGTACTGGAAAAATCACATGAGCAAAGGTAGTGTAGATGAGGAATTCATGGACTGTTTTCGGGATAGTTTCTTAGAACAGCACTTTCTGGAGTCAACCAGAGAGCAGGCTGTACTAAATCTGGTATTGAGCAACGAGATAGGATTAATTGATAACCTAATAGTGAAGGCACCCCTAGGTAGCAGCGATCATAATATGATTGAATTTTACATTCATTTTGAGGGAGAAACGAGTGCTAGTATTTTAAACTTAAATAAGGGAAATTATGAGGGCTTGAAAGCGGAGCTAGCTAAAGTGAACTGGAAAATGAGGTTAAGGGATAGCTCAATAGAGGTTCAGTGGCAGACAGATAGTCTGACAGACAGACAGATATAGTTCAGAATACACCGCATAGATACATTCCAATGAGAAAGAAAAATTCCAAGGGGAGGGCCCATCATCTGTGGTTAACTAAAAAAGTTAAAGACAGTATCAAACTTAAAGAAAAAGCATATAATTATGCAAAGATGGGTGGAAGGTCAGAAGCTTGGAAAGAATATAAAGAACAGCAAAGGATGACAAAAAAATTAAAAGGTTGGAAAAATTAGAGTATGAGAGAAAGCTAGCCTGTAACTTCAAGACAGATAGTAAAGGTTTCTATAGATATTTAAATAAGAAAAGAGTTAAAAAGTGAGCGTTGATCCTACAGAAAGTGCGTCTCGGGAATTGACAATGGAAAGTAGGGAGATAGCAGATGAATTAAACAGTTATTTTGCCTTGGTCTTCACTATAGAGGACACAAGTAACACCCTGGAAATAGCTGTAAAACAGGAAATGGAAGGGAGGGAGGAACCTGGGAAAATTACTATCACCAGGGAAGTTGTATTAAGCAAACTGTTGAGGCTACAGGCTGACAAAAACCCAGTTCTGGGCAGGTCTTGAAAGAAATAGCTAGTGAGATAGTTGATGCATTGGTTTTCATTTTCCAAAATACCCTAGATTGAGGCAAGGTTCATTAGAATTGGAAAATCGTACATGTAACTCCTTTGTTCAAACAGTGAGGGAGACAGAAAGCAGGGACTTATAGATAAAATCAAAATACTGCAGATGCTGGAAATCTGAAATAAAAACAGAAAATGCTAGAAAAATTCAGCAGGTCTGACAGCAACTGTGGAGAGAGAAACAGAATTAATGTTTTGAGCCTGTATGACCCTTCCTCAGAGCTAAAGAGAGGTCGAAATGTGATGAAACTTTTACTGTTTAAGCGGGATGGAGCAGGAGAAGCTATATTGAAGGCCAGTGATGGGTGGGGGCTCAGGAGAAATAGACAAAGATGTCATGGATGAAAAGACAAAGGGTGTGTTAATGGTAGAGGTAAGGGCTAAAGGAGGTGCTGATGGTGGCATAAAGATAAGAAAGCAGAATGTGTTAATAGCAGAACAAGGGTAAGCACTCTATGAAAGAACAACATGGAATGAGTAACAGATGGGCCTTTTGGGGGTGGGGTGGGGGAGGGGGCGGTGGTTGGAGAAAAAGGATGTGAAAAGGGATCAAAAGGAGATAAAAAATAAATGAATAAGAATGAAAAGAGGTGGATAAAAAATAAAAACATTTTTTTAAAAGAGGATTAAAAAAGGGGTGGAGATGGAGGAGAGAGTTCATGGTCTGAAGATTGTTGAACTCAATGTTAAGTTCGGAAGGCTGTAAAGTGCCTAATCAGAAGATGAGGGATGAGGTGCTGTTCCTCCAATTAGGTACTTTACAGCCTTCTGGACTTAACATGAGTTCAACAACTTCAGACCATGAGCTCTCTCCTCTATCTACTCCCCCTTTTTAATCCCCTTTTTAACATTTATTTTTATTTTTTATCTACCTATTTTCATTTTCATTCATTGTTTTATCCTTTTTTGATCCCCTTTTCCATCCTGTTTTCCTGACCATGGCCTCCTCCCCCCGCCCCATCCTCAAAGGCCCATCTGTTACTTGTTCCATGTTGTTCTTTCACAGAGTGCTTATCCTTGTTCTTCTATTAACACATTCTGCTTTTTTACCTTTATGCCACTGTTAGCAGCTCCTTAAGCCCTTACCACTACCATTAACACTCCCTTTGTCTTTTCATCCATGACATCTTTGTCTATCTCTCCTTATCTCCCACCTATTGCTGGCCTTCTATCCAGCTTCACCTGCTCCACTCCCTTAAACAGTAAAAATGTCATTACATTTCTACCTCTCTTTAGCTCTGAAGAAGGCTCGAAACATCAATTCTGTTTCACTCCCCACAGAAGTTGTCAAACATGCTGAGGTTTTCCAGATTTTCTATTTTAATTAACATTTGTCATTGGGAAAATGTTAGAAGCTATTATTAAAGATGTTATAGCAAAGCACTTTGAAAAATTCAAGGCAATCAGGCAGAGTCGACTTGGTTTTGTAAAAGGGAAATCATGTTTAACCAATTTACTGGAGTTCTTTGAAGGAGTCACATATACTTTGGATAAAGGGGAACCAGTGGATGTGCTGTAATTAGATTTCCAGAAGGCATTTGATGAAGTGCCACATCAAAGGTTATTGTGGAAAATAAAGCTCATGGTGTAGGATGCAACATATTGGCATGGATAGAAGTTTGGCTAGCTAACAGGAAGCAGAGAGCTGGCATAAATGGATCTTTTGCTGGTTGGTAGGATGTGACGTGTGGTGTGCCACAGGGATCAGTGCTGGGGCCTGAACTTTTTAGAATTTATATAAATGACTTGGATGAAGGAACCAAAGGTATGATTACTAATTTTGCTGACGACACAAAGATAGGTAGGAAAGTAAATTGTGAAGAGGATGTAAAGAGGCTACAAGTGACATAGATAGGTTAAGTGAGTGGCAAAAATATGGCAAATGGGAGTATAATGTGGGCAAATGTGAAATTGTCCATTTTGGAAGGAGGAATAAAAAAGAAGTATATCATCTAAATGGTGAGAGATTGCAGATGGATCTGTATGTCCTGGTGCATGAATCAGAAAAGGCTAGTTTGCAGGTACAGCAAGTAATTAAGAAGGTTAATAGAATGTTATTGTTTATTGTGAGGGGAATTGATTACAAAAGTAGGGAGGTTATGCTTCAGTTACACAGGGCACTGGTGGGACCACAGCTGGAGTACTGTGTACAGTACTGGTCTCCTTATTTAAGGAAAGATGTAAATACATTAGAAGCAGTTCAGAGAAGGTTTACTAGGCTAATACCAGGAATGGACAGGTTGTCTTATGGGGAAAGGCTGGACAGGTTAGGCTTGTATCCAATGGAATTTAGAAAAGTGAGAGGTGAGTTGATTGAAATCTTTAAGATCCTGAGGGGTCTTGACAGGTTGGATGTGTAGAGGATGTTTCCTCTTGTGGGGGTATCTAGAACTAGGGGTCATTGTTTAAAAATAAGGAGTTGCTCATTTAAAACAGAGATGAGGAGAATTTTTTTCTTAGTGCGTTGTGAGTCTTTGGAACTCTCTTCTTCAAAAGCTGGTGGAAGCAGAGTCTTTGAATATTTTTAAGGAAGACGTAGATAGACTCTTGATTAAGAAGGGGTGAAAAGTTATTGGGGGTAAGCAAGAATGTGGGTTTGAGGTTACATTCAGGTCAACCATGATCTTACTGAATGGTGGAGCTGGCTCAAGGAGCTGAGTGGCCTCCACCTGCTCCTAATTTGTATGTTCGAATGTAAGCTAAACTGATCTACAAGAGGTTCAGCAGCTGTCTTTATTGCCTGCTCCAAGCAGAAGTGAGAAATTGTGAACTTTGAATAATCTGGAAAGTTGGTTTAGTGATTTTAGGATTTTTTAGATTTAAAAAAAAAGTCCTACCTGTTTTTAAAAACTTGTTGCTACTGAGACCTGCATTTGTCAAAGCACTCAAATATGTTCAGAGCCTTGGCACCAACACCACTCCCACCCAGAGCTGCAGTCATGGCTTTTTCCCTGGACGAACCATCGTATGCCGTTATTAAAGCGGAAGAAGTGTAACAGCAAAGTTCTGAGGGAAGCAGAATCGGGCATCAAGAATACAGCCCACAAGATTTACTGGCACAGTAAGCCAAATGAGAGCCTCTTTGAGTAGCTTTGCATCAGAAGAATTTGATTCTCAAAAGCTGCAATACTGAGCTGCTTCATGAAGTTCTCAAACCACAATCATCTGCCCTCACTGCTCACCTTGACCCTAAAAGCAACAACTACTTTTACAGCTCAGGCTCTTTCTGGGGAGCCTCAGGTGATATGTGCAATATAAGACAGAGAGCAGAATAGGCTTGCATATGCCAAGTCACTGATACAATTTACATGAGGGCAGCCCACATCATAAACTAGGCCTTTACACTCAGGCATCTGAGGGAAAAGGCAATACAATTCTCTGGGGCTGTGCATTTCCACAAGGTCCAGGGTACCATCAATAGCAGCTATGCCACATTGAAGATGGCCATAGTTCACCCTCTTACCTACAAGAACAGGAAAGGATTTCATGCTGTACATGTGAAGGTAGTTTGAAATATCACAGAGGATCCCTCATGCTCATGCCATGTATGGGGAGGAAGCTGCCATGATGTATTCATCCTTTGGCAGTCAGCCCTCTGTGATTTCTTCAAGGAAAAAAAAACATGGGTTGGAATTTAGGGGTGCTGTGTTCCCCACCTCATCCCAGAGACTAAAAGGTCAGTCCGGAGCCCACTCATGAAAAAGGTGACTGCACACAGCCATTTTACATTCGGCAGGGTGTTAATTGGCCCAGCGAGAGATTTCCGCCCCATCTGGGGGAAAGATCCACTTAAAGAACTGCTGGCCAATCTGACTGGCCAGAAGCTCTGTAGTCCCAGTCGTGCCAGGTTCAAGTGGTGGCCATTGCTGGAGCTACAGTTAAACAGAAACAGGAGGCTTTGGAAGCAAGACTGAAGGCAAGTCCAAGGAAGGCAAGCCCCAGCAATGGGTGGGGGTGAGTGGCAGGTGGTAAGGGAAGTGGGGGGGCTGGGTTTGAGAGGTTGGGGCCCTGGAGGGTTAAAGGGAGTATTGTTGGGGGACAGGCCTCTGATGGGCATAGGGAGCCCATACTTCTTGCCCGAATTCAGCTTGCCCAGTAAAACCTGCTAGGCTACCTGCTTGGCAGGAGCCTCCCTCTGTCATGGGTAAAATAGCTATGGAGGCAGGTTGAGGCACTTAGGTAGTCATTAATTTAACAAGGTATACCCTGTTGTCATGGCTGATAACCCCAATCTGACTACTCTGAATAGAAGCAAACAAGGCACATGCAGCTACTAAACTGGTGATCAAGTGAACCATTGGGGTGTTGAAATCACACTTTTGCTGCCTAGACAGATTCGGTTGGGGCCTGCAGTATGTACCAAATGAAGGGTCCAGCATTATAATTATCTTCCGCAAATTTGTCATTCAAGAAAGGATGTAGTTTGTAACTTGCAAATAATTATCTGCAGAGTAAATAAGTCAAATGAGTGCGCCCTTTCCTGAAAGTCTGCAATCTCAATGGATAACAAAAACACAATATAAGCATACTTCTATTTAATATAATAATTGCAAATTGCAAACAATTGCCCTATTCTTTCCCAATTATATGCTGTCCCTAGGTGCCTATAATGTGTGTTTCTGTCACCTATTATAATGCTCTTTTAAATGTCACTTGGTGTTAGGATCAAGGGAGATGGATGAATTCTCATGCTGACCTGAGGTAGCCATTGCTGGCTCTGGGCACGGAGCTGCCACTGGCTGCACTCCTAGTTTTGCGCTCCTGAGCAGCCTAGTCTCATCAGGGCTTTGAGGTTGTGCAAGGCAGTTCTCGCATGTTAGGAAAGCTGGAAGCCATAGTGCAGGATAGGGAATTGGAGCTGTTACCAGCGTACAGTGTGAAGAGCTAATTGTGTATGTGTTGCTTTAAAAGGGTGAAGAGAGTGATATTATTTGCTCGTTTAGTGTATGACTGATATAGGAGTCACAGGAATACAAACAATATACACCAAATATGTAGGTTCTTTATTTGTAACTTGAACTGGAATATATATGCGCACCATGAGTATGCAGCAGCACATTTATTCTTACTCTGTTAGTCTACACCAACAATACCTGGGTCACGTGAGATGTGACATCTCTTCTTTCAGTAATTCTCCACTTACAGTCTCTTAAAGTGATCCCACAGCAAAAAGTGTTCTGGCACCCAGAGTGGGCGTAGAAGAAAGGGAGAACATGCCAACTCTGATTTTGCAGCACTGTTCTGCCATTCTTGGATGGTGAATTTGGTATTCAGTGCCATCTCCCTAAAAGGGCACGAGCGACAGGAACATAGGAAGAGGAGTAGACTTTTAGCCCCTCAAGGCTATTCTGCCATTCAGTTAGATCATGGCTGTTCTGTATGTTAACTTCATCTGCCTGGGTGAATAACCCTTAATAACCTTGCCAAACAAAAATTTATCAATTTCAGTTTTGAAATTTTCAGTTGATCTAGCCTCAACAACTTTTTATGGTGGGGGGATGGTTCCAGATTTCCACTATTCTTTATGCAAAGAAGTACTCTGCATTGTCCCTGACTGGCCTAGCTTTAATTTTAAGGTTATGCTCCCTTGTTCTGGACTCTCCCACCACAGGGCAGTCCTGGCACATGCAGTGGCAAACATGCCCAGCAGTCTGTGACACCAATCTTTAATCTCCTCAAGTTCAATTTTATATCAATGAATTTCTGCTTTCTTCTTGAATGGATCCTTGCCCAGCTGCCCTCTGGTCATAGATAACACTTCAGTGGTCATAATTCTGTCCAATATAATCAAATTATTGTTAAGACATGCAGTGAACTTGTTTAAGCAAAACAGATTAGTACTAAGTGTTGTTTGTCAGAGTGGTTAGAAATGGCTACTCAGAGGGTTCGGTTCTGGGTCTCCATCTGTTATATCAATGATTTAGACATAGGGAATGGTGTCAAAAATTTCAGATGATACCAAGAGGTTTAGCTAGTTGTTTTGAAGACCAAAAGAAACTATAAATGGATTTTGATAAAAATGTGGAAACGTGCCAAAAGGTGGCAGGTGGAATTCAATGTCACTAAGTGTGAGGCAATTCATATTGTTAAAAAAGAGCATTCTGTGTATCAGTTCACAGAACATTAAAGGAAGCAATTCTGGTAGATAAGGCTGCAAAAAATGCTAATCGTAGATTTAATTACAAGAGATATAGGATATGAAGGCCAAAAGGTAATGATGAGCTTAATAACTCCTCAATTAATGTAGTGTTTGCAGTATTAAGTTCCACACACTAGAAGGATATTGAGGAATTAATGTAGTGTTTGCAGTATTAAGTTCCACACACTAGAAGGATATTGAGGCTTAACAGAGGATACAACACAGATTCACTCAGATGCCACCATGTATGAGAAAATGCAAAAACAAAGAAAGAATCGAAAAACTTGGGTTTTTTTTGTTAGATTTTTGGATGATATGAAATGTTTAAAATATAGGTTGAGAGAGGATATATAGAGGCAGATTGTTTCTAACAGTTGTGTCGATAGGACCAAGAGGCCTTAAAAACAAGATCAAAAGTACATGATTTACAACAAAGGGCAGGAGAAAATCCTTCACATAGATTTGCGAGCCTGTGTAATTCACATCCAAGGTTAGTAGTTGAGGTAGAAACCATGTCAACCTTCAAGATTAGATAGGACAGATGGATGAAATAGTAAGAAAACAGGGTAATGCAAAAAAAATATTGGAGTATGTTCACTTCATTCCCTTACGGATTACATTCCCTTATGGATTACAAGCACTGATTTTTCACTGAAACACTGTTCACTATTCACTATTCCTGGCAACTCACTCAGCCAAGTAGTAACACGTACAACTTGAGGCCAGGAATATTTTTGCACACCTATGGACAAATTATGTATGTACATATAAGTCCTCATAGTAAAATATTTGTGGCTGGATTTAACGTGCCTTGCTGGTGGACTCAATGGCAGGGTGAACCATGCTAAATCTAGCAGTTGGCCTACCACACCACCCATTTCCCTATCATAGTTAGACCAGTGTCAGGGTGGCATAAGGGGCCTGCCCGCCAGTGGGCCAATAGAGGCCCTTAAGTGGGCAATTAATATCCACTTAAAGGACTCATCCTACCACTGCCAGCATTTAACCTATGGCAGGATAGGCTCACGACAAGCAGCCAGCTCGTCATGTTTCCCTGAGTGAGTTGGTGGTGGATGGGGTGGGGGATCCCTCTTTAACTGGCTAACTGGCTACCTGGGCTCATCAGAGGGCCTCCAAGGTGTAACCCCTGCTTAGGTTGTCCTCACACCACGGCCTCTCAAACCCTGGACCCACTCCCCTTGCCGATCTCTAAACACTTACAAAGTTCTGATCCATCGCAGCTTGCCTCCTCGCTGCCTAAGTCCAGCACTGGCGGTGGCCATTGCTCCTGTTGGCACTAGCAGTACAGTGAGAGCTGCCAGCCACTGATTAGCTGGCAGCTCTCAGAGGCGAGACTTCTTGGGCAGGATTTTCCCCCGTCGGGGGCAAAGTTGAAGTGCGGGCACTCACAGGCGGCCTCCGATCGGCAATTAAGGCCCGCCCAGCGAGACATCCGCATGGAATTGCTATGCACTCCCTGTGCAAGCAGGGGGGAAATCCCTAAACCTGAGAGTGTGCTCTTTTGCACATGCTCACGAAAGAAAGCACTCATCTCCCTGAGGCAAAATGCTGGCTCAGGGAGATTGCCTCTAATGTCAAAAATATTAAAAATAGAAAAAGGAAATTCCTTGACATGTCCCCTTTTGTGACACTGTCATGTGAATTGGGACATGTCCATAATTTTTAAAAAAACTTTAATTAAATTTTTTAAAACCTACATCATCCCGCCCGTGGATGAGGTTTCATGCTTTTTCTAATTCCCGCCAGGGCTCCTGGCCTGCCTGCCGACCTTAAGGTTGGACGGGCAGGTCCATTAATTAGTTTAATTTCTCTGTCAATGGCCTCAATTGGCCATTGACAGGTCGGCGGGCACACAGCTGATTTTGCTGCGCCCCCCACCTACCTGAAAATTTAAATGGGGTGCAGTGACGTTGGGAGTTCTGCCCAACATCATCGTGCATTATTTTATGTGTCAGCAAGCGGACCCCACCCCCCGCTCGCTAATGGGAAAATCCTAATCCTGCCCCCTGTTTCTGAAGGGCAGTAATCCTGCCTCCTGCCTAATAACAGCCAATTACTGCAGAGCAGCCATTGTTCCCCTGGGCGGAGTCTCCCCCTGACCTTTTAGTCGGGGTTGGATGCAGAGACCATGGCACCCTGTATTACTCAGTCCTTGACGTTGTTCAATGGGAGGATTGAGTTATAAGCAATGCTAGTGCTGAAAGTGATCTATCTTGAAAGAGCTTCTGTACTCAGCAGCTGGAAAGCATGAAGAGACATGTGCTGTTTTTCCTATTGTCAGTCTATATTAATGGTCTCAATATTAATCCCTCTAAAACAGGCGGGAGAGAGGAATGCAACCCTAACCTGCCTGTTATGTTTTCAGAGCAGTGGATTTTGAAGTGTTCGAGTGTCCTGCCATGGAGAGACAGGATGCTATTTAACAGATTTAAGTTGGGCTCCAATAGTACAATTGGGAGCCCAATTTAAATTTTTCAACTGCTGTGTGTATTTTCCAGGGGTTGTGAAACTCAACAGTGAAAGGGAAGCAGGAGCTGCCAGGATTCCTTGTGGGCCAGGTGGAGCAGGATCTAATGTAGTTGATTTATAACAAAGGGGAGGAGAAACTTATCACAAGGAATTGTGATGCCGTGAAATTCACCTTCCTCAGCCCTGAGTGCCAACCTTCCCTTCCTCCAATCTCCCTGGCCCCAAGCTCAGATCGCTGACCCCACCATGCCCACCCTACCCATTGCTGGAGATCATCCCCAAAGGTCTCTGGTTGTGGCCCCCTGTCACTAGTTTCCCTGCCTGCCAGCTGGACTGGCTGTCAATTTGGCTGGCTGCCTGGTGAGAAATGGAAACAAAATAAGGCCCCAACTTTGTTGGTTTCCTCAGGCATTTTAGGCCCCCCTGCACCTTCCTGCCTTTTAGTTGCCTCCATTGGGAGCAATAAGTCTGGATTATAAAATGTAAGTCACAATTCTTAAAGTGCATCCAGGAGACCTTTTTGAGCCAGCACGTAGAAAGTCCTACAAGAGAAGGGACGATACTGGACCTAATTTTGGGAATGAAGCCGGGCAAGTGGTAGAAGTGTCAGTGTGGGATCATTTCTGGATAGTGACCATAACTCTATAAGATTTAAGGTAGTTATGGAAGAGGACAAAGATGGACCGGAAATAAAGGTCCTGAATTTTGGGAAGGCCGATTTCAATACGATAAGACAGGATCTGGCCAAAGGGACTGGGAGCAGCTACATGTAGGAAAATCTACATCAGACCAGTGGGAGTCATTTAAAAAGGAAAGAGTGAGAGTTTAGGGCCAACATGTTCCTATAAAGGTGAAGGTTAGGATCAACAAGTCCAGGAAACCCTGGCTGTCAAGGGATATCGAGGATTGGATAAGGAAAGAAAACGAGGCTTATGGCAGATACAGAGGGTTGAAAACAGCGGAAACTCTAGAGGAGTATAGAAAGTGTAGAGGGGTGTTTTAAAAAGTAACTAGGAGAGCGAAGAGGGGGCATAAAAATACTGGCGGGCAAGATAAAGGAAAATTCCAAAGTATTTTATAAATATATTAAGGACAAGAGGATAACCAGGGAAAGATTAGGGCCCATTAGGGACCAAAGTGGCAATCTGTGCATGGAGCCGGAGGATTTAGGTGAGGTTTTAAATGATTACTTTTCATCTGTGTTCATTATGGAGAAGGTATGGAGTGGGTATGGAAATCAGGGAGGGGAACTGTGATATTCTTGAACAAATTAGCATTGAAAGGGAAGAGATATCAGTGGTTTTAGCAGGCTTAAAAGTGGATAAATCCCAAGGCTCAGTTGAGATGTTTCCCAAGCTGCTATGTGAGGCAAGGGAGGAGATTGTAGATTACATGTCCATAGATCCCTGAAGGCGGCAGCACAGGTAGATAACGTGGTTAAGAAGGCATATGGGATACTTTAATAGCTGAGGCATAGAATATAGGAGCAGGGAAGTTATGTTGGAGCTGTATAAAACGCTAGTTAGGCCACAGTTGGAGTATTGTGTGCAGTTCTGGTTGCCACATTATAGGAGGGATGTGATTGCACTGGAGAGGGTGCAGAGGAGATTCACCAGGATGTGGTGTGGGCTGTAGAATTTCAGCTACGAAGAGAGACTAGGTAGGCTAGAGTTGTTTTCCTTAGAGCAAAGAAGGCTGAGGGGGGACCTGATAGAAGTATACAAAATTATGAGGGGCAAAGATAGGGTAGATAGGAAGAAACCTTTCCTCTTAGCGGACGTGACAATAACAATAACCAGGGGGTATAGATTTAAGATAAGGGACAGGAGGTTTAGAGTGGATTTGAGGAAAAATTTTTTCACCCAGAGTGTAATTGGGATCTGGAACACACTGCCTGAGGTAGAGACACCAACTCTCACACAACATTTAAGCATTTAGATGAGCACTTGAAACACCATAGCATACATGACTAAGGGCCAAGTGTTGGAAAATGAGATTAGAATAGATAGGTGCTTGATAGCCTGCACATATGAGTGTATAACTCTATGACTATGACAGTTGAATTAATAGGATAGGCTTTTAATTTACTGCCTGGGCGTGAAACTGACATTGCAGATCAGCCACACTTTATAGGAAGCATCCAATTTTTATTCCCACAATTGTACCTCAGAAAATAATCCGATTAGGAGAAAGAAGACCACTTTTACAATTAGTGTGGCTTGAAGAAAGCCTCAGATTAACTACTGTTCATCCAGGTGTTTAGTATAATAAAAGAGAATATGCACTCATATTCTGTTTTATTATTCATTGAGATTATTGCAATGAAAATACTGTGTTGATTTTATGCTGACATTCAGTCAAGTGATAATTATTTGCATGTTCATGTAAGCCAAAGAGGACTAATGTATTGTTCTAGCCTGCCTATTGAATTGAAAGAGCAGCCCTTATTGAATATGGATGAAGAGTTACAGCAATGATTCAAAAGATAAACAGAAATATAGAGAGAAGAACAGAGCTTTAGAGAGCAGTAATGCCCTGACACACCTTATTGCAATCACTGAGGAGCAACAATTATCCTGATGCTCTTCTCCATGTACCTCTGCCTCCAAAGCAGCCTGGGACACCTCCCCAGGGTTGTGCATTTTCAGACCTGTTTGGATGACAAAATGGCACAGGGCAAAACAAGCTGCAGCTGTGCAGAATGGTGAGCAGAACTGAACTGCAGATCAACTGTTAGTGTGAGCAGGCTGAACAGGAAGAAGAGGATTTGGTATAGGACAGCAGCTGCCAGAGGAAAGAGGGTGCAGCTGAACATCCTGCACTACATTAAGTAAATGTTGACTAGCCAAATAAAGTAATTTCACACCTGCCTTTTCTCCCCCAAACCCTCACATCCAAAGACTTTGGCTAAGTTCCTTCATATGATATAATTATCCTTTAACCCTGCCAACATCCAAACATCCAAAAAGAGAAATCATACACCAAAATGAATTTGGAATTTTTTGGATAAAAGCCTGGTTACGCTACAGAATTCAAAGGGCACAAAATTTATCTGGGCGCTTGAATTCCATTTTGTTGCCGGGTCATGACTTGTGATCTGCCTGTGCCCATTCAGATTGAGGTTGGTAAGACACAATGACCGGGATTTTCAGGCCCTGCCAGCGCCGGGCATTGCTGCAGGCAGGACAGGAAAATTTGGACAATGCCTGCCGCTGGAGTGGCTGGGAAATCCCACCCAATATTTCACTCATACGTGCTCATCTGCATGATTTTAGCACTAGCCAGTACACCTCCTATGCTGCTTTCTCTCCATCAACACTGATGCCAAGCTCTGCACACAGCAGGAAGCCCCAGCAGCATTGTTACAGATCACGTGATACAGCCAGACTGCTCTTTCTAAAATAAAAACAAAAAAACTGCGGATGCTGGAAATCCAAAACAAAAATAAAAACAGAATTACCTGGAAAATCTCAGCAGGTCTGGCAGCATTGGCGGAGAAGAAAAGAGTTGACGTTTCGAGTCCTCATGACCCTTCGACAGAACTTGAGTTCGAGTCCAAGAAAGAGTTGAAATATAAGCTGGTTTAAGGTGTGTGTGTTGGGGGCGGAGAGAGGGAGAGAGAAGTGGAGTGGGGGTGTGGTTGTAGGGACAAACAAGCAGTGATAGAAGCAAATCATCAAAAGATGTCAACAACAATAGTACAAAAGAACACATAGGTGTTAAAGTTAAAGTTGGTGATATTATCTAAACGAATGTGCTAATTAAGAATGGATGGTAGGGCAATCAAAGTATAGCTCTAGTGGGGGTGGGGAGAGCATAAAAGATTTTTTAAAAATTAAAAAAAAATTAAAAAATTTTTTTTTTTAAATAATGGAAATAGGTGGGAAAAGGAAAATCTTTATAATTTACTGGGAAAAAAAAAGGAAGGGGGAAACAGAAAGGGGCTGGGGATGGGGGAGGGAGCTCAGGACTTAAAGTTGTCGAATTCAATATTCAGTCTGGAAGGCTGTAAAGTGCCTAGTCGGAAGATGAGGTGTTGTTCCTCCAGTTTGCGTTGGGCTTCACTGGAACAATGCAGCAAGCCAAGGAAGCAAGCCAAGGACAGACATGTGGGCAAGAGAGCAGGGTGGAGTGTTAAAATGGCAAGCGACAGGGAGGTTTGGGTCATTCTTGCGGACAGACCGCAGGTGTTCTGCAAAGCAGTCGCCCAGTTTATGTTTGGTCTCTCCAATGTAGAGGAGACCACATTGGGAGCAACGAATGCAGTAGACTAAGTTGGGGGAAATGCAAGTGAAATGCTGCTTCACTTGAAAGAAGTGTTTGGGTCCTTGGACGGTGAGGAGAGAGGAAGTGAAGGGGCAGCTGTTGCATCTTTTGCCTGGGCATGGGGTGGTGCCAGAGGAGGGGGTTGAGGAGTAGGGGGTGATGGAGGACTGGACCAAGGTGTCCCGGAGGGAGCGATCCCTGCGGAATGCCAATAGGGGGGGTGAAGGGAAGATGTGTTTGGTGGTGGCATCATGCTGGAGTTGGCGGAAATGGCGGAGGATGATCCTTTGAATGCGGAGGCTGGTGGGGTGATAAGTGAGGACAAGGGGGACCCTATCATGTTTCTGGGAGGGAGGAGAAGGCGTGAGGGCGGATGCTCCACTTCTCTCTCTCTCTCTCTCCCTCCGCCCCCCACACACACACCTTAAACCAGCTTATATTTCAACTCTTTCTTGGACTCGAACTCAGGTTCTGTCGAAGGGTCATGAGGACTCGAAACATCAACTCTTTTCTTCTCCGCCGATGCTGCCAGACCTGCTGAGTTTTTCCAGGTAATTCTGCTCTTTCTAAAAGCCAGACTGTCTTTAAAGGGAAGCTGCACAAAAGTATTGGACTAGAGTCCCCCAGGGGTGGGTTGGCTGGAGGGGGGGCATGGGGAGTCATTAAAAATTGGATGCCATGACATGGGCCAATTGAGACAGCTTCCAATGCTTGGGCTGGTGGCCAGGCAGGGGGTGGGGGTACCTCCTTTACAAGCAGCCTGTGCCCATTGGAGGATTCCCCCCACCTCCCCATCCCAGATATTCTCATCCTGCACTTCACTTCCCACTTCTGCCCTGTGCATCCCCCAACAACACCCCCTTGCACCACTTGCTGGACCCTGCCAACCTGGCCTCAGTGATACCCTCCCCAACATTTACATGAGCATCCAGCTCATTCGATGATCACCATTGGGGACTTCTGCAGTCCCAGCAGTGGCCACTGTTCCCTATGGCTGTTAAATGGCTGCAGGGAGAGCTGGCCTAGCGTGGTAGTGGTGCGGTTCCCTCTTTTCTGCTGGGGGTTGTGTGGACTCCCGCCGCTTAAAATCCAGCTCACTGCTGCAAGGGAAGTTTTTTCAAAGTAAACACCATAGCACACGGAGGAATCCAGACCAACAGTTGTGGCACAGAAGGCATTAATGATGCAGATAGGCAGGAGGATAGATGCCATGACATGTGAGGGGCCAAAAGACTGTCCAAGACCACCATCAGAAGTAAATTGGAGCAGCATCAGGAAGATAAATCCTTGGACCCAAGCGTATGGCAGCAATGCTATATGAGTTCCGTGAATGCACCTTCAGATGACATCATCTACCTACCACACCACCAAATCTCATGCTGCAAAATGCACTACACAACCAAGACTAACCCAATAATATTTCCTGGTACTCAGGACTCATGCCTGACATTCAAACACTCCTCCTCAGTCTCACATACCTAGCAAATCTGCCAGACTCACATCTTCTCTTATTGCCACCACATGCTTCCAGCTATTCAGCTACGATAGGCATGTCACTCAAACACAGTGTTGCACAACTATTGGTATTGCGTCCCCTCCCTTGCAGGACAAGGCGGTACATTATAGAAGGAAACAAAGCAGAATGGAAAGGGGACAAGGCCATCTACATCTCTTGAGTCCAATGGAGGAGATGGTTCTCAGCATGATGGGCTGGCTGTGATGGGGCCCTTAGCATTCAATCACAGAATCACACAGAATCACAGTGCAGAAGAGACCCTTCGGCTCAACGAGTCTGCACCGACACGTGAGAAACACCTGACATACCTACCTAATCCCATTTATCAGCACTTGGCCCATAGCCTTGAATGTTATGATATGCCAAGAGTGCATCCAGGTACTTTTTAAAGGATGTGAGGCAACCCGCCTCCACCACCTCCCAGGCAGTGCATTCCAGACCGTCACCACCCTCTGGATAAAAGAGTTTTTTCTCACCTAAACTTCCTGCCCCTCACCTTGAACTTATGCGCCCTTGTGACTGACGCTTCAACTAAGGGGAACAACGGCTCCCTATCCACCCTGTCCATGCCCCTGATAATCTTGTACACCTCGATCAGGTCGCCCCTCAGTCTTCTCTGCTCCAACAAAAACAACCCAAGTCTATTCAACCTCTCTTCGTACCTTTAATGTTTCATCCCAGGCAATCACCTTGTGAATCTACCCTGCAAACCCTCCAGTGCAATCGCATCCTTCCTTTAACGTGATGACCAGAACTACACACAGTACTCCAGTTGTGGCCTCACTAAGGTTCTAAAGAACTCCAACATGACTTCCCTACTTTAGTAATCTATACCTCGATTTATAAAGGCAAGTGTCCCATATGCCTTTTTCACCACCCCACTAACATGCCCCTCTGCCTTCAGAGATCCATGGACACACACGCCAAGGTCTCTTTGTTTCTTAGAACTTCCTAATGTCATGCTGATCATTGAATACTTCCTTGTCAAATTACTCCTTCCAAAGTATATCACCTCAGACTTTTCAGGGTTAAATGCTATCTGCCACTTATCTGCCCATTTGACCATCCCATCTATATTTTCCTGTAGCCCAAGGCACTCAACCTCACTGTTAACCACCCGGCCAATCTTTATGTTATCCGCAAACTTACTAATCCTACCCCCCACATAGTCATCTATGTTGTTTATATAAATGACAAATAATAGGGGACCCAGCACAGAACCTTGTGGTACACCACTGGACACTGGCTTCCAGTCATTAAAGTATCCTTCTGTCAACACCCTCTGCCTCCTACAACTAAGCCAATTTTGAATCCACCTTATCAAATTACCCAATATCCCATGTGCATTTGCCTTTTTTGTAAGTCTCCCATGTGGGACCTTGTCAAAGGCTTTGCTGAAATCCATATAAACTACATCAACTACACTATCCTCATCCACACACCCGGTCACCTCCTCAAAAAATTCAAATAAAATTTGTTAGGCACGACCTCCCTCTGACAAAGCCATGCTGACTATCCCTGATCAAACCTTGCCTCTCCAAGTGGAGATGGATACTTCAGAATTTCCTTCAATAGTTTCCCTACCATGACGTGAGACTCACTGGTCTATAGTTCCCTGGTTTATCTCTACAACCCTTCTTAAATAGCGGAACTACATTAGCTGTTCTCCAGTTCTCTGGCACCTCCCCCGTGGCCAGAGAGGAATAAAAAATTTGTTATCTCCTCCCTTGCCTCCCTCAGCAGTCTGGGACACAAATCATCTGGACCTGGAGATTTGTCCACTTTTAAGCCTTCCAACATCTCCAATACCTTGATTAAAGCAAAAAACTGCGGATGCTGAAATCCAAAACAAAAACAAAAATACCTGGAAAAACTCAGCAGGTCTGACAGCATCTGCAGAGAGGAACACAGTTAACATTCTGAGTCCATATGACTCTTCAACAGAACTAAGGAAAAATAGAAAAGAGGTGAAATATAAGCAGGTTTAAGTTGGGGGGGGTGTGGGACAGGTAGAGCTGGATATCCCTGGCCCTCTATCCAGCTCTACCTGTCCCACCACTCTGCTTCAGATGTAGATCATCCCGTTTGTACAGATCCCACCTTCCCCAGAAATGGTCCCAGCGATCCAGGAATCTAAAACCCTCCCTCCTGCACCAACTCTTAAGCCATATATTCATCTGCGCTATTCTCCTATTTCTGAGCTTGCTAGCATGCGGCACTGGGAGTCATCCAGAGATTACAACCCGAGAGGTCTTGTTTTTTAGTCTACTGCCTAACTCCCTGAATTCTTGATGCAAGACCTCATCCCTCTTTCTACCTATGTCATTGATACCAACATGTACCATGACCTCTGCCTTATCACCCTCCCCTTTCAGGATGCCCTGCAGCCATTCAGTGACATCCTGGACCCTGTCACCAGGGAGGCAACACACCATCCTGGAGTCAGTTTGCCACCACAGTCGTGCCAATCTGTTCCCCTGACTATAGAATCCCATATTACTATTGCTCTTGCTCCTTTCCTCCCCTCCTGTACAGACAGGCTGCTTGTGGCGCCAGAAGCTTGGCTCTGCCTACACTCCCTGGAGGAACCAGCGCCCTCATCAGCCTCCAAAATGGAATACCGATTTGCAAGCGAGACCCCAGGGGACTCCTGAACTACCTGCCTGTTTCTCTTGGATCGCCTGGTGGTCACCCATTTCCTTCTTTCCTCAAGTCCCTTCATTTTCGGTGTGACCACCTCTCTAAATGTGTTATCCACGATGCTTTCAGACTCGTGGGTGCTCCACAGTGTTCCCAGCCACCTTTCCAGCTCTGAAACCCGAGCTTTGAGGAGCTGCAGCTGGACACACTTCCAGCACACATGCTGATCCGGGGCACTGGAAATGTCCCCGGCTTCCCACATGGACCATGAGGAGCACAACATGGCTTTGAGTGCTCCTGCCATGACTTATCCCTTTAAATTAAAACTTTGAACTCAATTAATCTAGGGTCCTTCTTTCCTGATCCTCGTTACTGTAGAATACACAAAATGTAAACCTCAAAAAGACCTTAAACTGTAAGTGATTAAAGTAGTTATTACCTTACCCACTACTTACCAGTGATTCCTTTCCCTTGTAGCCTCTACTGCTGCAGCATGCTCTGAAGATTTAAGAAGTTGGATAGCAAGGAAAAAATGCAAAGCTTCAAATAGTAATTAACACCTATTCAGGCTTCAGGTCATTGACCGTTAACTTTTAACTTTTAACCTTTTAACTAGACTACTGAACTTACAAAAATTAAAGAGAAATTAAAGAGAAAGACTTACCAGTTCAATTCCTGCTTTGCACCAAATTTCCAATACCCACTCTGGCTGTGCCCCACTCAGGATGTACTCTTTCTCCTGTCTGTGTGCAAGCAATGTTGCTAAGAATTTGAGGACAGTGGCATTGCCCTGCCCTTTCTCAACTATTAGTTCATCCTTACGTTTCTACCTGACATGATGAACAAACCCCTCATGGTGTGACCATGGGTCTCTTGCTTTGCACCCCATCTCTCTTCTTCCACCCCACCCTCCCCTTCTGAGTTCCTGCTCTCAAAGTCCAAGAACTAACAGCTGCAACTCTGGAAGCTACCAATATTGTTCAAAGCCCTTCCTGGTGTTTTGATGCTGCAGCAATTTCCTGAGCTGTCAGAGCCTGCAGGGTATTATGCAGGTTGTGAAACCCTCCTGTGGCATGTTGGCAAATTCAAATAATGGACTTTTTCTATTTGCCCATCATCTCAACAACAGCAACATCTCCAACAACCTGCACATATATGGCGCCTTTAACATAGTTTAGCGTCTTTTACATAGTAAAACAACATAAAGCATTTCAATCTTCTCAGCCCTAACCATGAAAAGTGTTTTCATTGCCTCCACATGAGAGTGACATTCTCCAACTGTTGTTATTTTGAAGACTAGTCCCTGACATCTGGGTCCCCAGTCTACTATGTCACAGATGTCACTTCACCATCCTTTGTGAAGGGATGGGCACTCTTCCTCTTTTCCAGTCCTAGATCCTATCTTCAGTGGTCAGCTCAGTTCTTTACTGAGTGCCAGCCCTTCTAACTCACCTACTATTTCTACCAGAGTGGATGTCCCTGTATTGGTTCCACCCCATTTGAGAATCCTTCTGTCCTGGGTCGGCAAAGTTTATGCTTAAATACCTAAATATCACCAAGGAAACCTCATTAGTGCGATGTAACTATTAGTTGCTAATATAAATGATCAACTCAATCGTATGGGTTGTTTTCTAAAGCATCACTTAACTGGGAAAATGTGCCAGAGGCTGTGGGTAGAATTGCGCGTCCTCCCCACTTAATGCCAGGAGAGTATTTAATCAAGTGGGAGGATGGCGAGTGGGGAACCAGTCACCTTCCCATCTCCACCTCATTAAAGTCCAGGGCAGAAGGGCCCATGGATAGCCTTCTGCCCCACTGATAATTGAGGCCCCTAAGTGGGCAATTAATGCCAGCCATGTGAGTCCCATATATGTCACCTCTTTTTGGGAAGGCCCACATCTTGTTCCACTCACGCACTTGACAGGCCACTGGCAGGCCTCTTCCTGGGATCAAGGATGCCAGGTGTGAAAGCCCCACCCGCCAAGAACTGCCGGTCAATCAGAGGCTGGCAGCTGTATTGAATGGCAAAGCCACTGGGTTAGTGATGGCTATTGCTGATATCACGCCCACCAGAGGCCTTTGATCGTTGCTGGGTCCAAGGACAGAGGTGACTAATGACGGGAGGGGGATTTACCAGCTGGGTTTGTGGGGTAGGGGGGTCAACAGCAATGGGTGGGGCGTGGTTCTTAGTGTCCCCCCCCCCCCCTTTCCATATGCCAGGTCCTGTGATCAGGCACTGAGTACCTTTGAACAAGGGGCTCCCCCTGGGAATCCACAGCTAATTCTGCATTGGTTTGCTTGTCATGCTCCCTACATGGTGAGCACACCGCCCACCGTTGGGTTACTACCAGCAGCAGCAGGATGAGGGCCTTGAATGGGTATTAATTGCCTACTTAAGGGTCTCAGTTGGCAACTGTGTGGGAAGGCCAGGGCCTTCTCACCACAGAGATAATTAGGCTGGGGGAGCAGTCCTAGCCTGCTACCCTCCTGCTTTATTAAACACCTCTCTGCTACCAAGCTCCCCACATGGGAGGGTACTAAATTTTGTCCTATAATGGCTTTAAATCAATTCACCTGACAAAAACAAATTTTCAATGAAATGCCTCCCTCCATGTTGGATGGCCATATTTTTTCCTGACATTAGAATTCTCCACCAGACGCTGAGGTCTTGTAACTGAGGATAAAACGTTGCCATTTCAACACACCACCCTACTCTCATGCCCACATGCCCATCCTTGGCCTGCTACAATGTTCCAGTGAAGCCCAACGCAAACTGCAGGAACAGCACCTCATCTTCCGACTAGGCACATTACAGCCTTCCGGACTGAATATTGAGTTCAACAGCTTCAGATCATGAACTCTCTCCTCCATCCCAATCCTCCATTTCCCTTTTTCCAAAATTTATAATTTTAAAAAATATATTTTCTTTTCCCACCTATTTCCATTATTTCTTTCCATCCACTGTTTTATCTCCACCTTTTACCCTATTTCGATCCCTTCCCCCCACCCCACCTCACTAGGGCTATCTGTCACTTGCTCGTCCTGCTTTCTACCCTTAATGTTACCATTAGCACATTCCTTAGCTAATGTCACTACTGTCAACACCCCTTTGTCCTTTTGTCGCTGACATCTTTGGCAATCTCTTCTTTGCCTCCACCTAGAACTGGATCTCTATCCAGCTCTACCTGTCCCACCCACCTCAGCCAGCTTATATTTCACCACATTTCTATATTTCCTTAGTTATGCTGAAGAGTCATACGGACTCGAAACATTAACTGTATTCCTCTCCGTAGATGCTGTCAGACCTGCTGAGTTTTTCCCAGATATTTTTGTTTTTGTTTCAGATTTCCAGCATCTGCAGTTTTTTCCTTTTATAAAACGTAGAGTGATCTCTCTTCATTCTCTTTTGTGTCAGATTCCTTTCAAGAGTGGAACCAAAGGTTTAACAAAAAATGTTTTCTGTTTTGGCACTTGTGGATCTTTCGTGTCTGCTCAGCACTGGGGATTAAACCTTTCAGTTTCCCCAGTATGTCCAGAATGACCAGTATTTTTTTGGCATCAGAAAGAAAGAAGAAGACAAGAGCTGGAACTTTCCAGCCTTGTTGGCATTGGGCGTCATGGCGGGCTGGAGGGGGTGGGGGGGGGGGTGGGCGGTGGTGGAGGTAGGGGTGGGGCAATATGGTGAGAAGGCCATAAAAAGGTTTTATGGCATCATCAAACCAGTTTGCAGCTGTCCGCTCCACCCGTCAATGGTGTTTCCCGCCGCTGGACATCGGGAACATCATTTTAATACATTTGCCTCTAAATATTGCCAGGAAGGTATAACAATTCTCATAATATTATTGGAATTTATTGTAGAATAGAGTGATAGTGGGATGTGTCTAAATGTGTTTATCTGTGTGTTTGTGTGAGATTTAATTGATTTAGAGGCAGCTAGTCTGGGTGTTTTGATGTAAGAAGAGAAGTTAGGGTTGAAATGTTAATTAGGTAAACATGGGGAAGTTTAGAAACATAGGTGTCAAGGGAACTTTTGCATTTTTAAATAAACCAGACTAGATTGTTTTCAAAAGAGGGAGTGAAATGTGTCACCTAGCCAGGTGACGTTTAGAAAGAGTGTTTTTATTTTTTCCAAAGATTTAGGGTTAGGTCAGTTGGGGAGAATTAGTTGCACAGCCTGGGCATGGGTGTTAATCACTTGCGCATACTGTTCACTATTGTCAATAAACTCCCAAGAATGTCTACCTGCCTATTGCTCCTTGTTCTGATGAGCAGTGTTCTTGTCACTCAGATGTGAAACCTTTCTGGACAAGATAAAGGCAGGTGTCTCAGTCCAGGGCCTCTTCCCTGTGCCCTGTGCACCCTTCAGATGAAATTGATGGTCCGGCCTCACACGCCCTAGAAACTTTACTGATGTCTACACCTCAGCAGTACTTGTCATTGATGCCAGAATGTACTGGGAAGGTGTCACAGAGTTCTCTCATTCTCTTGGCGTGCTCTCAGCACCTTTATAGAGGGGCTGGTCGCCGTCTCTTTAGCATCTGTGACCACTGATGCTGTGCTCCAGCTCTTGAAGGGCTCAAGTGCTGAAGGCAGACAAAGCATCAGATGCTTCTAAAGTTTCATGGCTGCGTCTCTATGATATGACCCTGATCACGGAGCGCAAGCGAAATGCCCTTGGCCAGACAGGAGTCAGACATTCTCAGATGCTGTTTGAAGATCTATGGAGTGTCCTCAAAGCATGTCATTATCATCCTACTGCAATCGAACAACTAGTAGGGCCTCCACTGCATCTCCATGACGGCGCATTCTCACAGAGGGTATTCACAGTGCCATAAGCCAGACTGGAGTCAAACGTTCACAAATGCAAAATGAGGAACTATGGAGTAACCTCACTGCATGTCATCATCATCCTACACAAATCTAGCAGCTATGAGGGCCTGCTGAGCACACCTGCCTCATTTGGCTAGTGTGAGGGCCTCAACCCCATCATCATTGTCTCTGAGAACCTCCTCAGCCTCACCCCCGTCGGTGTCCTCCTCATCAGAGGAGACGTGAGCTCCTCCATTTCCTCCTCAGCCAGCTCGTCCCCTCGTTGGAGCGCCAGCTTGTAAAGGGCGTAGCAGACGACAATGATGCGTGACATCCCCTGCAGACTGTATTGCAGGTCTCGGCCAGACCAGTCCAGGCACTGGATCCTCATAACTAAAACAATATATGCTGAAAAAGCTCAGCAGATCTGACAGCATCTGTGGAGAGAAAGACAGAGTTAACGTTTAGAGTCCGTATGACTCTTCTTCAGAGCTAAAGGGAAGTAGAAATGTAGTGAAATATATACTGTTTAAGGGAGGTGGAACAGGTGAAGCTGGATAGAAGATCAGTGAAAGGTGGAGGCAAAGGAGAGATTGCGAAAGATGTCATAAGCAAAAGGTCAAAGGGTTGTTAATAGTAGTGGTACTGACTAGAGGAGGTGCTGATGGTGACATTTAAGAGTGGAAAGCAGAACGTGATAATGGCAGGAGCAGGGTAAGGACTTTGGAAAGTGACAGATGGCCTTAGTGGGCGTGGGGTGGGGGGAGGGGACCGTGGTGGGAAAAAGGATCAAAAAGGCTAAAAGCTGGGGATAAAACAATGAATAAAAAGGAAATTTTTTTTAAAATGAAAATATAAATAAATAAATAAAAATTGAAATTACAAAATAAAAATGTATATAGAGAAAATAGGGAGGGGGGGTGGAAATCAAATGGATGGAGGAGAGAGTTCATGATCTGAAGTTGTTGAACTCAATGTTAAGACTGGGAGGCTGTAAAGTGCCTAATTGGAAGATGAGGTGCTGTTCCTCCAATTTGTGTTGAGCTTCACTGGAACATTACAGCAGTCCAAAGACGGACATGTAGGCATGAGAGCAGGATTGGATGTTGAAATGGCAAACGACAGGAAGGTCTGGGTCATGCTTGCAGACAGACCGAAGGTGTTCCACAAAGTGGTCACCCAGTCTGCGCTTGGTCTGTCTAATGTAGAGGAGACCGCATTAGGAGCAGCAAATGCAGTAGACTAAATTGAGGGAAGTGCAAGTAAGCGCTGCTTCACTTGAAAGGGGTGGTTGGGCCCTTGGATGGTGAGGAGGGGGGAAGTAAAGGGGAAGGTATTGCACCTCCTGCAATTGCATGGGAAGGTGCCGTGGGAGGGGGTTGAGGTGTTGGGGGTGATGGAGGAGTGGACCAGTGTGTCCTGGAGGGAACAGTCCCTATGCAATGCCGATTGGGGGTGAAGGGAAGATGTGTTTGGTTGTGGCATCATGTTGGAGTTGGCAGAAATGGTGGAGGATGATTCTTTGAATGTGGAGGCTGGTGGGGTGAAAAGTGAGGAGAAGGGGGACCTTATTATGGTTCTGGGAGGGAGAGGAAGGTGTGAGGGCGGATGCACGGGAGATGGGTCGGAAATGGTTGAGAGCCCTGTCAACCACCATGAGTGGGAAACCTTGTTTAGGGAAGAAGCACTGTTTTGGAAAGTGGCATCATCGAAACAGGTGCGATGGAGGTGAAGGAACTGAGAGAATGGGATGAGGTCCTTACAGGAAACAGGGTATGAGGAGCTGCAGTCGAGGTAGCTGTTGGAGACGGTGGGCTTGTAATGAATATTGGTGGATAGTCTATCACCAGAAATTGAGACAGGGAGGTTAAGGAAGGGAAGGGAAGTGTCGGAGATGGGACATATGAAAGTGATAAAGGGGTGGAAATTAGAAGCAAAACTGATAAATTTTTTCAGGTCCAGACGAGAGCATGAAGCAGCACCTAAACAGTTATTGATGTACTGAAAAAAGAGGGAGGGGCCTAAGTAGGACTGGAACAAGGAATGTTCCACATACCCCATAAAGAGACAGGCATAACTGGGGCCCATGTGGGTACCCATAGCCACACCTTTTATTTGGGGGAAGTGAGACAAATTTAAGGAGATATTGTTCAGTGAGGGAACACGTTCAGCCAGATGGAGGAGAGTGGTGGCAAATGGGGATTGTTTAGGGCTTTTGTTCAAGGTAGAAGTGGAGAGTCCTCAGACCATCCTGGTGGGGGATGCAGGTGTAGAGGGATTGGACGTCCATGGTAAAGAGAAGGTGATTAGGGCCAGGGAATTGGAAATTGTTGATATAATGTAGTAAAAGTGATAGAGGGGTGGAAATTAGAAGCAAAATTGATAAATTTTTCCAGGTCCAGATGAGAGCATGAAGGTCTTCCTTAACCGAAGTTTCCCACCCATGGTGGTTGACAGGGCCCTCAACCGTGTTCGACCCATGTAGTGATGTAGGAACCTCAGCTTCAGCATCCCGATGGTTTGCTCTACCAAGCTGTGAGCTGCAGCATGAGCCTCATTATACCATCACTCTGCTGCAGTCTGAGGCTGCCGCACAGGTGCCATCAACCATGGCCGCCTTGTCTCCGAGGAGCCATCTGTGGACCCCGGAAGACTCCAGGGATCTGTGACCAACTGAGGATGTAGGCCTTGTGCACTGACCCTGGAAACCATGTGCACACCTACAGAATGCATTTCTGGTGGTTGCACACCAGATGCACATTCAGCAAATGGAAGCTCTTGTGGTTGATGTAGTCCACTGTGTGTTGCGACAGAGATCTGAGCACCACATAATTACAGTCAATCGCATCCTGCACCTGTGGCTAACCTGCGATCTGGGCGAATCCAATCACTCTTGCATCCTGGTTGCCCTGGTCCTGGGCAAAATGCACAAAGTTGTGTTTCCACGTGAAGATGGCATCCATGACCTCATGGATGCATTTGAGGGTGGAGGCTTGAGAGATCCCACAGAGGTCACCTGTGGAGCCCTGAAAGGAGCCACTGGCATAGAAATTGAGCACCATGGTCACTTCCACAGCCACTGGCAGTGGATGCCCTCCATGTCCGCATTGTACCTAACCCTGCAGTAGCTGGCAGATGTGAGCGACCAGTTCCCTAGCACGCACAGTCTTCGGCGATACTGGTTCTTAGTTATCTGCAGGAATGAAAGGCAGCATCTATAGACTTTGGATGTCACTAGGCGCCGACCATGGACGGTTCGCTGTGGCTCTTGGGCGACATGTGTGGTAGTCCCAGCTACCCGTTCTTCCTGAAGTTGCTGCTCCTGCCTCTGCATAGCCAGGAGTCTCAGTCGCTCCCTCCTCCACCTTCTTTGTACACTGTAGGCCATCAGGCATACAGCTGGTTCACCAGGCTCCAAGATTCTGATGTACTCCTCCTGCAGGATGAATGAGAGAGACACATGGTTAGCATGGGTGTACTAAGAACCTGTCCCAGCTAAATGTGAAGGCCCCTTAACACTCCCCAGAGAGTGCTGGCCACCACTTGGATGGCCAGAGGTTAGTGTGCTGCATGGCTGCCCTGTTTGCTTGAACCATGGAAGAGACTGGTCTAAACTGGGATACTGCCATTGCAAGAGGCTGTGAGCACCTCCAGCAGTGACTGCTACATGGCTAGCTTTAGTGAGGAGATTGCCCAATGTGTGCAATCCAACTGACCTGCAGTCCACTAAAGTGCTCATGAATTTAGCCTGTGCCAGGGGGCGAGTGAGGGCGTGGGAGTGGGGGACATGGCGGGGGCAGCTGGGAGGGAGCTCTGCAGAACTTGGTGGCACTTTGATGCCTCTGTGTTGTTTGAGTGAGCAGATAATCTAGGAACCCGACCCCAATCATATCAATGTAGATGCACCTGAACTGTCTCAGTCACTTTCTACATCTTCCCTGGATTCGTGGCCACTTCCCTCGCCCACCGTACTTCCTGACCCCATATGCTTGTGCGCTATTTTCAATGGTAGGGCTGCTCTTGCCCCCCACACCCCCCCTCTACACCGCCACCAGTCACCTCAGAGGCAAGGCTGCACTTGCCCCCTCTCACATGTCACCTCACCGGCAAGGCTGCACTTGCCCCCACTCCCCTCACCCTCAAATGTCACCTCATAGTCAGGGCTGCACTTGCCCCTTGATTCCCCCCCTGCCAGCAACCAGGCAGGGCTGCACTTAACCCCAGCCTAAGCAACCCTGGCGAGCTCTGCAGAACGTTGCTGTGCACGCACCTCCAGTTCACCCAAAGTGCAGGCCGCCAAGTAAACATCGCCTCTGTGCTGTTGTGAAACACTTTGGTGTGCTTTCCTGCCAACATGGACAGACAATCCAGCAGGGGTGCAGGAGCCTGGTGTGATGGCCTGTTAATGATATGTTGATGTATTACAATGAAGTTCCCTATGACCAATGGCGAGAAACTGGCCTGCTGTCGGCAGATTGAGTGGACAATTGCAACCTGCCTTCACACTGTCATGAAACCAATCATGCCATATTGTCCACTCATGCCACCTGTCAATCCTGCTGCCAGCGGGCACGGAAATTTCCGTCCAAAGTGAAACAAGGGGTATTTGCATTCAAAGAGGAGGATATGTATAAAGGAGAGAAGACCGTTTGTAAGGGAAAGCATTTCTGAGATCTGTAAGTGTGAGAAAGCCTTCAGTATCTATGCCTCAAGCTGCTGCCTCAAAGAACTGAAGCAAAGAGAATTCACTTTGAACTTGACTTGTTTCTTTGCCTGGGTCTTTTAAAATCTATGGCCAGGATTTCACCCTTGTCAGGCTGGCTTGGTGGGGGTGAATGGGAGCAGCCATGAAAGCGACCGCCGCCTGCGATTGGACCCCAACCACAATTTTACCTTGATGGGGTAATTAAGGCCCGCCCAGTGTGAAACATGTGCTACAGCACTCAGCACTTCCTGGGTTGGCTCAGAGCTGCCTCAGGAAGCTGAAGATTTAAAAAAATGAAAAATAAAGAATTTTAAAATGTTAAAAAACATGTCCCCTCAGAATCCGAATAATCAAAAATTGAATCACAATATTCGTAGCAAAGCTCGAAAATTTACTGTAGGAGATACAGTTTTCATATGGAACTTTGAAAGTGGACCTTGCTGGGTTCCTTGTACAATTGTCTCAGAAACTGGGCCCTTGTCATTCCGAGTGTAAGTGGAGGACTGAATTGTTCAAAAACACGTGGATGATCTGAGGAGTAGAGAGACATTCCAACAACCAGCTATTCCGCCTGTGATTGATGTTAAACCATTAATCCCTGAGGTGACAGATCGATCTAGAAAAGACATACCTGATGTGTCTGTAGAATTGCCACTTTCTAATGTTGTACCTGATGCTGCAATTCCTGATCACGTCGATTCAGTGGAAAAACTTCAAGTGGTAGAGCTACACCGAATAAAAAAAATCACTTCAGGGACTTACTCTTTAATCACATGACCTGTATATATGTATATGTTGTGGATCAAAATGTTGTTTGTAAATAGGAAATATCAAAAAACTAAAGGGGGAGGAAATGTAGTGATTGAAAGTATAGCTTATCATACTGCCCATTAGGGGTCACGTGATTGCTCTTGGCGAATGAGCCCTAAGCGCGGGTAATCTGGGGAGGGGGGTGGGGTGGAGGGTGGGCACTTTCTAGTAGTGAACCTGGTTCAAGCATGTAGCTTCTAAAACAGCTCTGTAAAAAAGTTATCTGTTTTAAGCAGAAACCTGTCCAATACATCAAGTCGTTACAACACCCCTTTCAGGCAACATTCCGAATAGATTCTTAATCTATAAAAACATCTAGCATTGTTACCACAAGCACCCACTATTGCTATAAGGGAGATATTTCACAGCTTGTCTCTCCCTCTCACTTGACAATGAAACTCCAAGGCTTTTGACAAAACCTTGCCTACTGTACCAAACCAGCACTTCTCTGGGGTGACTAAAGGCCGCTTTTTCACAGGTCTATTTCACATAGTCTGCCTCTCAAGATCTCACACGGCCACGACCATACTGCTTTCCATCTTTCTTTAAATATACTTTCTCCCTTTTGATCTGTAAATCCCATTGTTTCACCTTGCTTTGGAAGTTACTTTTCCCAGGATATAAAAATCTTCCATGTTATCCTTATGGTCAGCACTTTTGGGAAAAACAAATTTAATAACTTTGCCTTATTTATCTTGCCAGTTGTAAAACATATTATCATATACCTTTGAAAATCAAACAACCTCTTAATTTACCTACAAATGCAAATTCCATTCATATTGTATCTGCTGAGACTTCACCTTAGCCACCCATCTCCATTTCAAAATGTATGTTTTACTCTTCATCATTTTGATGATTCAAACCTTGCAGTCTGACTGTCTTTAGTTTAATGAAATTAGTCACACACACACACACACACACACACACACATACCCACACACAAGCCTGCTTCAGTATCCCACAGAAATATCAGGAAAAAAAAAGGTATTTCCTTTACACAATCCCCTTGCGATAGGTGGCCATGGTGCAGTCACTCATGGAGGCACTCACAGCCGCTCGCAATGTCTTTATTAAGGTGTGGTCCGGTGTCTATTATGGTTCAAGCTAATAGCACAGCCTTGCAATGTGAGTTAGAAGAATGCCTGTGCCTGAGCTGAGAGCACAGCAAGCAATCCAATGGCTGAAGCTGCCGCCAATTGGTCCAGTGAAATGGGGCGATGGTGGGTGGGGTGTCAGACAACCATTGAGTGCACTATACACTGGCCATCCAAGTGTTGGCCTGCACTTTCTTGCATGCATGAAGAGGCCTTCAGACTTGACCAAGAGAGGTTTTTAGGGCACATATCTAACCCACGCTTCTCTCTCTTTGATCCTGCAGGAGCAGAATATCGAGTCTGGTGATCTAGCAGTATGCCTCATGGCTTACAGAAACCAGGGAAGTAGGGGAAGAGTGCTGTGGAGTCACCTGGCTTGGTAAATGGAGGGGCACCTCCCTTAAGATGAAGGGGCAGCAAGCCCTCCAGTGCAAGCAGCTGAAGATCCACGGCGAGCCAAGTCTTGTAGATGCCTCACTAGACTCAGGGTCTATAGGCAGTACCTGTCATTCCTGCAGATGACTTGGTACCAGTCCCACCGAAGAGTGCACATGCCTAGGGAACTTGTCAGTCATATATGCCACCTGCTGCAGAATTTGACGACATGGAGGACATCCATTGCCAGTGGCCTTGAAAGTGACCACGGCGCTCAATTTTTATGCTCGTGGCGCCTTTCAGGGCTCCACAATGACCTGTGCAGGATTTTGCAAGCCTCCACGCACAAGTGTATCCAGGAGGTCATGGACTCCATCTTCATGAAGGCACAGAGCTTTGTGCATTCCGAACGGGATCAGGAAAGACAGGAAGCAAGAGAGCTGGGATTTGTGCAGATCTCAGGTTTTCCACAGGTGCAGAGTGCCATTGATTGCACTCCTGTGATGCTTAGATCTCCGTGGCAACAAGTAGTCAACTATGTCAACCGCAAGGGCTTCTGCTCACTGAATGTTCAGCTGGCTTGAGACCACCGCAAACACATCCTACAGGTCTGCGCATGATTCCCAGGGAGCATCCATGCATCCATGACTCCTACATCCTTAGCAGGTCTCAGATCCCTGGCATCTTCCAGGGTCCACAGGGGCTGCAGGGTTGGTTCCTCAGGACAAGTGCCACAGAGGACGTGGCTGATGATGCCCGTGCAGTGGCCTCAGATTGCAGCAGAACAAAGGTATAATGAGGCTCATGCCACGACCAGAACATTGGTGGAACAAAGTATCGGCATTTTGAAAATGAGGTTCCGGTACCTTGACAGGTCGCTTGCTGCGCAATACATAACCTGGCACTGCAAAGGAGGAGGACCTGGCTGAGGAGGAGATGTCTTTTCTGATGAGCAGGACGTTGAAGTGGATGACAGTGATGAGGTCTTTGATGACGAGATGCCAGCAATGAGGCCATCACACTGGCCAGATGAGGCAGGTGTGCTCAAGATTCCTGGAGGATGATGACGAGATGCAGTGAGGACAGTTCTGACATTCTCACTTTGCACCTGTGAATGTTTGACTTCTGTGTGGTTCGTGGCAGCACACATAACCTCAGTGTTTAGGCTTATATGGAGATGCAGCTGAGGCGCTAATAGTCGCTAGATTCCAGGAGAATGATGATGACACACAGTGAGGACACTCCATAGACCTTCACATTGCTTCTATGAATGTCTGACTCCTGTCTTAATGAGGGCAGCTCACTAACGCTTTGTGATCAGCGTCATATTATGGATATGCAACCATGAAACTTTCAATGCACCTGACCTTTTATCTGCCTTCAGCACCTGACCCCTTCAGGAGCACAGCATCACTGGCCACAGGTGTTGAAGATTTGGGTACCAACCCCACCTTAAAGGTGCTGAGAGCACACAGGGAGGATGACGGAACTCTGTGATATCCGCACACAACATTCTGGCAGCAATGACAAGCACCATCGAGATGCAGGCATCAGTAATGTGTCCAGTGATTGTTTATATTTTAAATAAGCTTTATTGTTTCCTCTACATTGGAGAGACCAAATGCAGACTGGGTGACCGCTTTGCAGAACACCTTCGGTCTGTCTGCAAGCATTACCCAGACCTCTCTGTCACTTGCCATTTCAACACTCCACCCTGTTCTCATGCCCACATGTCCGTCCTTGGCTTACTGCATTGTTTCAGTGAAGCTCAACGCAAACTGGAGGAACAGCACCTCATCTTCCGACTAGGCACTTTACAGCCTTCCGGACTGAATATTGAGTTCAACAATTTTAGATCATGAACTCTCTCCTCCATCCCCACCTCTTATCTGATTTCCCCTCCTTTTTTTTCCAATAATTTATATGGATTTTTCTTTTCCCCACTATTTCCATTATTTTTAAATGTATTTCCATCCATTGTTTTATCTCTACCTTTTAGCCTTTTTTGATTCCTTCACCCCACCCCACCCCACTAGGGCCATCTGTACCTTGCTTGTCCTGCTTTCTGCCCTTAATTAGCACATTCCTCAGATAATATCACCACCTTCAACACCTCTTTGTCCTTTTGTCTGTGACATCTTCTGGTTATCTCCACCTATCACTGGCCCTCTATCCAGCTCTACCATCCTCCACTCCCCCCCTTAAATGAGCTTATATTTCACCTCTTTTCTATTTTTACTTAGTTCTGTTGAAGGGTCATTCGGACTCAAAACGTTAACTGTGCTCCTCTCCGCAGATGCTGCCAGACCTGCTGAGTTTTTCTAGGTATTTTTGTTTTTGTTTATTGTAACTGACATCAGCTACAGAATCAAGTGACAAAGAAAATGTTTAACATTGCAGTAAAGAATGGGTCTGAGAGAGACAAGTGGAATGTTGCTCTCCAGAGAGACAGCTCAAGGGGAGAGAGAATGAAATGTTAAAATTTGAGCTTTGGTTTCTTGGTCAGGCTTGCGGTCATTCCTTCACTTCCGCTTCTTGTAGTTCTTGATGAGAGACAGAAACCAGGCTGCAGGGATCAGAATCACAGCAGACATTACACTTAATCCAATCACTGACTCTGCAGTGTCGATCTCCAGGCCGGAGGTTTTGCTGCTGAGTTGAGCCTGCTGGCCGAGCAGAGCCGGGCAGAGCAGAGCCGAGAGGCTGAGGATCCCTCTGAGGACAGCGGGCATGGTGGCAAGGTGAGCGGAAATGGAGCCGGAGCCGGATCATCACTTTCGTCTGAATGATAGACACTGCACAGGCAAGCGGCCCTGGACTGAGACACCTCCCTTTATCTTATGCAGGAACCAAGGTTTCGCATTTGAGTGACAAGAACATTGCTCATCATAACAAGGAGCCATAGGCAAGGAGACATATTTGAGAGTTTATGTACAATAATGAACATTAAGTACAAGTGATTAACGCCCATGCCCAGGCTGTGCAACTCACATCATCCTGTTTGGACACAGGCGCAGCTCTGCTCTTTATCCTGATGCTGCTGCTTCTGCTGCAGTTGTGTGCTGGGTGTTGTTGGAGCTGGAAGGAGCCAAGAGTTGTTGCTAAGATATTTCTGCTTACTGCCTTTTCCCTCAGGCACCTCAGGACTTCTTTATTTGCCTGTTTTGCTGCTGCCCAGGGACACTACAAGATTGTAAGACCTTACTGCTGGTGTTTTTGCAGGGGCTGCAGCAGCCTGGAGCCTGAGGCCTGAGGCTGTGGGGAGAGGAGTGAAGACCATTACAAAGACTTGAGGAGAAGGGGTGTGTGTGTTGCCTAAGGTCTTGCCACCCCCTCCTCACTCCACCTGTGTCTGAGTCCAGGTAGCTGGTGCTGCCTGGTGAAGAGGGATACAGCTGATTCTTGTGTGCCAGGCAATACCAGCTGCCTGGTGAAGACATCATGCTCCCCCTACAGGAAGAACAGCGAGGCCCCCACCAATGTTCCACTCCACTGAGTGACACCCACCCACCCTGCGCCCTTTACCCTTTCCCTCCTGTGTCTTCCTGTCCTTTTCCCTCTCTCTTTCCTCCTCTCTCTACCTCTACTTGTTGTCAGGAGGGAAAGGTTATGCCATCTTCCCCCTGACTCTCCCCCTGGGGCCATACTGTCTGGACTTGCCAGAAAGAGCTTGGGGTGGATGTGGCTCAGCCCCTATGGCTGCAACAGGGTCACTGGTAGTCGGGCCCTACAGGGCAGCTGTCGCGGGGGCTCCCAAGAAGACCTTTGTGGGAGTGGCTGCTTCTCTGGCCTCCGCTGATCCCTCGGCCCCGTCACCATTCCGCTGCTAACAAAGGCCCTGGGGATAAAGAGCTACATTCACCCCGCTCCTCCTCCCTCACCTTTATCATGGTGGAGGTCAGGTCAGGGGTTGTGCCGATCCCGCTCGGCCTCAGGGAGCCCAGTCTCACCATGTGTACTCCTTCCAGTGCCAGGTCTTCGTTTGCCTGGCCCGAGAGGAGTGCACAGAGAGGCGGTTTGACGTCATTTTCGAGGGGGCTGCCTACCGGGTATTTTGGACAGTGGATGGCATGCGGTGCCGTGCCTGTAAGGAGATGGGGCTCATTAGGAAGAGCTTCCCTGCCTCCAAGGCCACCAGCACCACCCAGGTGGCCACACCTGGCACCGCCGCACCTCCACCCACCACCACTCCATCTGGTTCCCTGCAAGGGGGAGTGATGCTGGCGGCTGACGTCACCTAGGCTGCCGGTGAGGTGGGGGGAGAGAATCCACACCTGTAAGAAGGCACGGAGAAAGACCAACCACCCAGAGGTGGCCCTTGAAACCCCCTGAACACCCGAAAAACACTCTGATCCCAAGACCCCTGAAGACACCAGCTCGGGGAAAAACACCATCCGGCCCCGGTGTCGTGGCAGCATCTGGTCCTGGTCCCAGGGGCGCCTCAGTGCCAAATGCTTGGCCTGGCATTGTCCCTGCGCGGGTTCCCGAGTCCGGTGGTGATGGGCCCTGTGCCCCCGAGCTGGTGGTCTTACTAAAGAGAGTGGAATTGCCTAAACCCCAGATGGCAGAACGTCCGGATGGGCTGGAGGAGGTGGCGGGGGCCTCACAGATGGATGTCTCCCCATCCTATCCTGGAAGAGATGCCACCCCTCGGAGGGGAAGGACCTCGCCACTTGTGAGGTTGGAAGTGTCTCCACCCTCAGTTAAAAGGTGGTGGTGTCTCCGCCCCATAAGTCCGCACTCTATCCTCTGGGGGGAGCCCAAATCCCCGACCCTTTGCTGCAGTCCCCTGTGCAGGGCCTCTCAGGGGTCGGTGAGGTTATCACCCTTGCAGTGGTGCTCCACCCTGATCAACCTTGTACCCTCAAGATGCCATCTGGCCCACCAGGGGACTGTGGCAGACCCTTCATGGTACTGACAACTGGGTTCATCGGGCGGCGGTGGCGAGGAAGGCCTCCCGCTCCCTCCCAACCTTTAGCGCTGGGCGCCTCTGTCCTAGGTCTGGAAATTTTTCCAGATTCACCTAGCGACCCAGTCCCTATGTGGTGTGCTTCCTGCAGGAAACCCATATTGTTCCAGGAGACAAAACTTCTGGAGTGGCGAGCAGGGCTCTGAGCTGCCGCCACTCTTTGGCCCATATCCCCATAAGGAGACCAGAGAGGACCCTTCTGCCCTTGTTCCTTGGGGTAGGATTGATAGAGGTGGAGCCGACTGGCTGCTCCGAACCAGCTTGCGTACTAAATATGGGGGAGAGATTGGAAGCTGGAGGCGCTGACATGGAGGAGGATGGGGTTTGGTGGTGGGCACTGGGGATGACTTAGAGTCATTGTCAGGTGAGGTGGTAGATCCCCTGGTGCCCCCCAATGATTGTCCCCTCAACCCTTTACGTGAGCTCCAGGGTTTTTTAGCGAGTAATCGCAGTCGCAGAGACAGGGTCCAGTCGGCCCTGGACCGGTGACATTCTTTTCCTCTTGTGTTCTGGTCCACCCACGAAGCTCTTAAGGCCCCTGGGCTGGACCAGAATGCTAAGAGGAGGGTCCACACATTTCTCACTGGGCTCCTGAAGGAGAGGAAAGATTAAAATAGTCCTCTCCTTCTTGCACGAGGCATGGTGATAGTAGCACATACTTCTGACAATGAAGACTATCATAGCTGGCCTCAACATCAACGGCAGCAGGGACACGCAGCGCAGGTTTCAGAACTTCTTGGTTCTCCGGGATGGGAAGTATGTGGTGTGCTTCCTGCAGGAAACCCATATTGTTCCAGGAGACAAAACTACGTGGCTTCTGGAGTGGCGAGAGGGGGTATACATGAGTCACCTAGCCTCCAATTCTGGCGGGGTGGCTATCTTGTTGGTCCCACATTTTCAGCCGGAGATCTTGGGGGTCAAGGAGCCAGTGCTAGACCGGTTGCTGCACTGTACTGTCTGCCTAGGGAATGCAGCCCTTCACTTTGTGAATGTGTACGCTCCCCTGGGCGTGCAGCAGCAAGCGAGCTTCTTTGAGGAAGTGCCCACTCATTTCGGCTCCATCGACATGGCCAAGTGCATCGCCTCACTGGAGGATTTCAACTGTACCCTCAGGTCCAGGGACTGTCACGGTGCCCAGCACTGATCGCTAGGTGTGAGTAATTTGCAGAACCTGGTCGGGTCCTTCGACTTGGTGGATGTCTATCGACATCTCCCCTGACTCCAACGTTTTCACTTTCATATTGCCTGGAGCTGGAGCATCCAGACTGGACCACCTTTAAGTTTCCAAGGCGTTCATGTCCTGCATTCCATTGGCTTCTGCGTAGCAGATGCCTTGCACAGACTACTGTCTGGTGTGGGCGGAGCTTGCTCCATTCTGCGCTTGGACGGGATCCACGTACCATCACTTTAATAACCTGCTGCTGGAGGACGAGTGGTTCCTGGACTCATTTTGTCATTTCTGGGCCAGCTGGAGAAGGAAATGATGAGGTTTCCCCTCCTTGAGGCTATGGTGGGACGTGGGCAAGGCTCACATCTGCGTCTTCTGTCAGGAGTACACGAGGGTGTTGACAAAGAGATGGAAATCTAGGATCGAGGAGTTGGAGAAGGAGATGCTTGACCTGCTCCATCAGCCCGACGCAGACCCGTCCCTGCGGCTGATGTACGAAGAGAAGAAGGGCGCGCTGTGGGAACCTGCAACTCGTCGGGTCCCGTGGCGCATACATGAGGTTGCGGATCCAGTTCCTCCAGGACCTGGACCACGGTTCCCCCTTCTTCTATTAACTGGAAAAAAGGCATTGGGTCTGTCAGCAACTCCTTACGCTGCTGGCTGACGATGGATCCCTTGTCTCGGATCTGGAGGGTATCAGAGCCATTGTCAAAACCTACTACATTGTCCTGTTTTCTCCGTATCTCGCAGAGTTTTGAGGGAAGACCTGCCGCATGTCGACCTGGAGGGCACTGGAAAGCTTGACTCCCCTATAAGTCTGGGGGAGTTGACCGGCACCCTTAACAGCCTATCCAGGGGCAAGACTCTGGGGCTGGATGGGCTGACCATAGAGTTCCATACAATCGTTGGATGTGTTGGTTCGCAGATTCCCAAGAGGCCTGCATCTTTTGCGGCCTTGTGGAGTCTGTAGACCACACTTATATAGTTTGTTATAGGCTGCATCCTCTTTTTAGTTTCTTGCTACTGTTCACTGTTGTTTTGTTTGCATTTCAGTCCCACGCTCTGATCTATGAGCACCCATTGTGGACGGGGGTCAGAGGGGTAGAGGACCTCTTCATGAACCTGCTCCTGGGCCTGGCCAAGTTGGCCATTAACAGGTCCAGGCAGCAGGTGATTGAGTGGGTTATCCGACTGGCTGTGAGTCCCTCTTCCGTGGCTACGTTCGCGACTGGGTGTTCCTGGAGAGGGGGCATGCAGTGTCCACCGGTGCCATCGAGGCCTTCCGTGGTCAGTGGGCACTGCGGGAATTGGAGAGTCTTATCGACTCTTTTGATCACATTTTGATTTAATGTTGCTAAGTTTCCTTTGCATTTTGTCTTTTGTTTTTGCAGTTTCCCTTTAAAGGGCTGCTTTTTACTTTGATTTGTTAATTTAGTTTATTTGTTTTGAAACAAAAGAGTTACATCGTCTTAACCTCTCTAACCCTGCTGCTACATCTTGGTGCTCCCCCGATATCCACTGTCTGTGGTGACCTTGACAGATGTCCTCTGGAGAACCGAGACCTGGAGGGTTTTGGCCTGCTTTCGGGGTGCTGTTGTATCACAATGGCACCCTCCTCGGCCTGTTAAGTAGAGCTGGTGGGATCACAGGAAGAGGGGACTTGGGTGGGTTGGACACACCCGGAGCGCCCAGAGTTGTGCACCTGCTGATCCTCCTCCCTGTGGGTGCCCGAGAGCCTTTGGCTGACTCCCTGAGGAGAAGGTAAAACTGGAGTAAGATTGAGCTTTTTGCACCCTTCTCGCACTGACACTGTTGGAGGCCAGCTATGGCGTCAGCAATTGAGTTCAGCCCGCCCAACAGTGCAGGGCCGATACCTGGACCTAGATCTTCATGGCGGCCACCATCCTACCAATGTTGACCTTGGTGCATTGGCAGCACTATCACCTTAGACTGAAGGCAGATCGACCTCTCCATCGTGCCTTGCAATCTGAGGAGTGCAGTGGAGATCCCTTCCTGATGTTCCCGAACTTGGCTTTGCAGCTCCAGCAACTGAAGTGTGACCAAGTCCAGAAGCTTGTTGCCTGACTCAGACTGAGCAGATTTCTGGCCTCCAGCAGTCCTCTGAGTGCCAGATACCTGGGAAGTCCCCACCGCTGCTTGCTGTGGATCAGACAGTGCGATGTGCTCACCTGATTGTGACCCCGAGGCTACGCTAGAACTAGGTCCCACTGAGTGTGGGTGAGCACTGTAATAGGTCTTCAGTTGGGAGATCATCAGATTCTTCTTCCGAGGTGCCTTTGGGGTTTAAGTCAAAGACTTGGGCTGTGGACGTTTCAGCTGCTTCACAGACGTGCCTGCAAAAGCAAGGAGAGATAATTTGTGCATGGCAGGGGATTGCGGAACCAGGGAACTGACTCACAGCTTGGTTGCCTGATGGATGTTGCACCGTTGGATCTTCATGTGGTTGGGCTCTGCCAACCTCACCATCAACACAGGAACAGACCAGATCAATGCCAGCGAGCAATGTCTGTGAAGACCTTGATGTCAGGCATTCCTCCAGCTGTCTGTGGCCTCTCCCATTTTTTGTGTGCCAGCTTGTCCTGCATGAATAGAGATGGAAAGAGTGTAAGCAGGATGCCTTCCAGGTCTAATGATAAGGATGCCAGGCATGTGTTGGTGGTGAATAGTGCCATTGATGGGATGAGGACATGATCCAAGTGCAAATGAAGGTGTGTGTGAGAGTGAATGGTGATGTTCCTTGAACTGGCAGTGAGTGAGATCCCTGTGGATGTGTGATGGGCTTGTGAGTGTGTGAGTTGAGAGTGATGAGAAGTGTGACATAACCTGGCAGAACGAGTGGCTGTCCTCTTTTGCAGGGTTTTGACACTGACTACCGCTGCCACCGCCTCCCATGCTGGATTGGTGACTTTGCTTTCTGGTCTTTGCCCAGACCTGGGGTAGAGGACATCGTGGCGGGCTTCCACCGGGTCCATTAGGCGCCTGAGGGAGGCATTGCTAAATTTGGGGCAGCATGTTTCCTCATTCTGGCAGCCATGACTTTCTAGCAACTTCCAATGTCTTAGAGAGTTCTAGCTCTGTGCTGGGGCACCCTTTAAATATGGCGCCTGGATTACTGAAGGCCTGAATTGACGATGGGGTGAACAAATCAGAGGCTGCCCCGCCAGCGATCCAGCGTGTTTCCCAGGAATGCATTATTAATGAGGTGGGACATGGCAGGAATGGGCCGATATAGTGCGAAAAGCCGCCATTGCTGCCGGTGGGTAAAATGTCCTTTCCCCCGCCCTCTACTGTATTATGTGAAAATCTGGGAACGATTCCGCCCAATGTCTTGCAAAAGTCAAAGGAAAGCGATTGAGGCCAAGAGCTTCCCCCATTATTCATAACAAGGCCAATATTTAACTCCATCTTTGGGAAAATTCAAAAGGGTTAATATAGACACTAATTTAAAATGTAAATATTCTTCACGTGCAAGGATTAATAGTTTTTACAAATAGTATACTTTTTCCATAGAAACATGTAATAAATGCTATTTTATTCTAAGCTAATAGTTTTACAGCTAACTTAGGCCTTAGACAGATTTTAGGGTGCTAGGAAAGTGACTAACAAGCAGGACGCCAATGGTAGCAATCTCCTGAATACTTTCAGTACCACAGGGAAGTGGGTATAGGAGAATACAGTAGGTGAATGCATGGCTGGACAGGTGGTGCAGGAGAAGAGCTTTAGATTCCTGGGACATTAGGACCAGCTCTCAGGGAGGTGCAAACTCTACAGGCTGGATGGGTTGCATTTCACCAGAATAAGGACCAATATCCTCATGTGGTGGTTGCTAGTGTTGTCAGGGAGGGTTTAAATTAACTTGGCAGGGGGTTGGAAATGAGAATGTAGTGTTAGAGAGAAGAAGCAAGATGCACAAAGGATTGAGAGAGACAGCCAACATGAGAGCAGAAAATAATTTGGTATTACATAGTCAGAGTGAGAGAATTCATTAAGGTTTAAGTTAATTTTGCATGTATATAAACACACAACATGTGGTAAATAAAGTTGGTAATCCACAGGAACAGATAGCCATATGGCATATGATGTTGAGGCAATAACAAAGACCTGGCTCAAAAATGTGCGGAACAGGGGACTAAATATTCCTGGATATAAAGTGTTCAGGAAAGAAAGTGAAGGAACTAAAGGAGGAGAGGTGAATTTATTGATTTCCAAATTAAACAAAACTTGGAATTATTTTGAAATGTGCAGAGGATAGTGATAAACTTCAAGAGAACATAAAGTGCAAAGTGTTACATTTTGTTAGGAAGAACAAGGAGAGGCAATATAAATTAAAAAGTACAGTTCTAAAAGAGCTGCAGGAAGAGAGAGACCTGGGCATATATGTGCATAACTCGTTGAAGGTGGCGGGGCATGTGGAAGAGAACTTAAAAATGCACACAGGATCCTAGGCTTTCCAGAAGACTAGGCCTGAACTTTGCACTCGTTGGGTGCATGCAATCAGCAGGCCCGGGAACAGACGCGAAGCGGTCCCCTGACTGTGAACAGACTCTGACCGCAATTTCACGCTGGCTGGTCAATTAACTCTCTACACTCAATTTCTATACTCACTTCCGTGTGGTACTGCAAGTAATCAGGAGATTGCTACCGTTAAGGTCCTGTTTGTTAGTGACCTTCCTAGCTCCCTAAAAGCTGTCTGCTGGCTTTCATCCCTTTTTCTACCTATATCATTGGTACCAAACAGACAAGGATCTTTGGCTATTCACCCTCCCATCTCTGAATGCTCTGCAGTTGCTCAGTGGCATTGAGAACCCGTGGCACTAGAGAGGCAATATATCATCACAGAGTCATATCTGTGGCCACAGAAATGCCTGCCTGAACCCCTAACTATAGAATCTCCTATCACTATTGCTTTCTCAATCCTTCAACTGCTCCCACCAACCCATACTACTGAGCCACCCATGGTGCCGTACATCAGAGCAAAGACTCAGTGTGAAAGACTCAGCATTGTCCGTGTTGGGGGGGGGGGGGGGGGGGGGGGGGGGAGGGTGGGAGAGTGGTGGGGTGGGGGGGGTGGGGAGGATGCACACTGATGTCACCGCAGGTGCTGGTGAGCACTTCCACTGAGCTCCCTGAAGGCAGACAGCTGCCTCAGGTAGCTGCAAGTCTCCAAATAATAAAAGAAAGCATAAAATTGCTGCAAAAAATGTCCATGCAGCACACTCAAGCACCTGAAAGCATACCTCATAAAAATGCTGTCCCCAGATATTTCATTTTATTTCATGCTCTAACAGAGATTTCATCCAGCCCTTGGATGAGGTTTCATCAAAAACGTAAAGGCCGCCTGGCTGATTAGCCCGTCCGCCAACTGTAAGGTTGGATGGGCCACTTTAAATCGCTTACGATTGCGCCATTAAAAACCTTAATTGCTCTCTTTATCATCGGCAGGCGCGCTTCCAATTGCCGCACGCACCTGCCGAGCGAAATATTGCGAGTGCGCGATGACATTGGGATGCTCGCCTGACGTTATCTCGCATGATTTTAAGCCAGTTCAGATCAGGTGTGCACCCGCCCGCGGATTGTGAAATTCTGCCCATAAAGTATAAAAGGAAGTTCTGGTGAACTTGTATAACTCACTGGTTTGGCCTCAGTTGGAGGATTGTGTCTAATTATGAGCCCCACACTTTGGAAAGGATGTGAAGGCTTTAGAGAGGGTACAAAAAAGATTTAGAATGTTTCCAGGATGAAGAACTTCAGTTAAATGGATAGATTGGAGAATCTAGGATTATTTGCTTTAGAGAAGAGAAGATTAAGAGGAGATTTGATAGAGGTGTTCAAAATCATGACGGGTCTGAACAGAGTGAACAGGCTATATAAATGATTGGTGCAAGTGTTGAGAATCAGAGTGTTGAATAACAAAAGAACCAGAGGCAACATAGTGAAAAACACATTTACATAGTAATGTTTATGATCTGTAATGCACTGCTTGAGAGTGTGATGGAGGCAGGTTCAATTGTGGCTTTTAAAAGGGAATTGGATTAGCACCTGAAGGGAAAAAAATATACAGAACTACAGGGCAGAGGGGCATGTTAGTGGGGTGGTGAAAAAGGCATATGGGACACTTGCCTTTATAAATCGAGGCATAGATTACGGAAGTATAGAGGTCATGTTGGAGTTGTATAGAACCTTGGTGAGGCTACAGCTGGAGTACTTGTGCAGTTCTGGTTGCCACATTATAGGAAGGATGTGATTGCACTGGAGGGGGTACAGAGGAGGTTCATCAGGATGTTGCCTGGGATGAAACATTTAAGTTATGAAGAGAGGTCGGATAGACTTGGGTTGTTTTTGTTCGAACAGAGAAGACTGAGGGGCAACCTGAATGAGGTGTACAAGATTATGAGGGGCATGGACAGGGCGGATAGGGAGCAGCTGTTCCCCTTAGTTGAAGGGTCAGTCACGAGGGGACACAAGTTCAAGGTGAGGGGCAGGAGGTTTAGGGGGGATGTGAGGAAAAGCTTTTTTACCCAGAGGGTGCTGACAGTCTGGAATGCGCTGCCTGGGAGGGTGGTGGAGGCGGGTTGCCTCACATCCTTCAAAAAGTATCTGGATGAGAACTTGGAAGGTCATCGCATTCAAGTCTATGGGCCAAGTGCTGGTAAATGGGTTTAGGTGTTTCTCATGTGTCGGTGCAGACGCGATGGGCCGAAGGGCCTCTTCTGCACTGTATGATTCTGTGAAAATCACAAAAATCAGACTCTCCAAACCCAAAACTGGGGGAGTGGGACTAGCTAAATGGGACTAGCTGAGTTGCTCTTGTAGAGGGCTGATGAACTTTACAGGCCAACTGGCCTCTTTTTCTGTGCTGTAACCATTCCATGATTCAAAGATGCAATATAATAATCACCAAACAAACATGGGAAGTAAGTTCAATGGTTATAGGAAAGAAACTGAGTTCTGTAGCCCATTTTTAGATGATACCTGGCCTCCTAAAGCTCAAATGGCATTCAGGACTTCTGATGGGAAGTGCACCAGATGCCTTTTGATGAAAAGGTGTGCACACATGCACCTAAGATGCCAGCAACATGCAGCACAGGTAGATTATGATGTTAATCAGTGTGCCACACTGACTTGACATCAGCACTGCTATTTTCAAACATCAGTCTCCAGCCTACACCGTTGCTACCTCACACAACTGACTGTGATTGGAAGATATAATAATTTTCATAACCTTATTGAAATTTGTTGTAAAGTAGAGTAATAATGGGGCCTGTGTATATGTGTGAGTGTGCAACTTAATTGAATTAAAGGCAGCTGGTCTGAAGCCTTTAATGTATCAGAAGATAAGCTAGGTTTGAAATGTTAAGTAGGTAAACATGGGGGAAGTTTAGAATGTAAGATGGAAAGGAAACATTTGCATTTTTAAATAAACCAAGCTAGCTTGAATTCAAAGGAGGGAATGAAATATTACACCTAGACTGGAGAAGTTAAGGAACAGTGTGTTTATTTTTCCCAAAGATTACTGGTAAAATTGGTACAATGAGAGCTTTTATTATTAGAGAGTTAGAGTGTAAAAACATAGTGAGACAATGGGAATTTGTATTCAAAGGGGAAAATATGTATAAAGGAGAGAAGACTGTTTGTAAGGGCAGGCATTCTAAGATCTAACACAAGTGTGAAAAGCCTCCAGCATCTAAGCTGTCTACAAGGAACTGAATCTAAGAAAAACTCACTGTGAATTCGATTGTTTAGGGTATTGTGTGTTACTTTGCTTGGCTCTTTTAAAATCTGTGTCTCACTGTTGGCTTAATAGAGGTGTAACTGGGGTTTAGATTAACTAGGGAATTTAGAAATTATCATAGTGGTAATTTGTAGATCTATGCATGAGCTCAAAATCATATCTTCTATTAATATTTAATTTAGTTTTGTAAGAAACCTATAAGACTCGTCAGCCTTCTTTTATTGAATTTAAAGCCTGCATCTTGAATTAAGTACAAATTGCAAAATAGTTGTGGTAGCTGCTTCAAGTTTCCCTCTGGGATTTGGGCAGCTTGGCATTTACCATTTGCCTGTCATAACAGTGATGTTAAATGACATGAAGGAGACTGCAACCAGTTCTACCTAAAGGCATCATGAACTACTTACAAATTAATTGCTGGATTATTTTTTTCTAGCTGCTGATGCAATTAATTGCAGGCATTATTGGAACTTTCCTATAGTTACCTGAAGTTTTAATAATCTATAGGGAGTAGCCTGGCTGGTACTTTTTTGTTCATTTAAAAACATGTGCTGAAACACATTGCTTCCAGAAATGGGTGGCCTAGTAGGCCTTCTTCTTGGAATTGATTATTACTGAGAGAATAAGCAGATGCCACATGGAGCAGGACAAGCTACTGGAAGAGGCAGGAGGAGGAGGATGAAGAAGAGGCAAAGGACTTTCAGAAGGAGTGTATATCTTAAAGAGCAATTCCCTTATTTCAACTTCACCGATAAGTGAAGCAGCAATGTCATAAGCATTGGTTAAGAAATTATGACTGAATTCCGCCAACTGTTGCAGCTGCAACTGCAACCTCAAAGCAGAGAAAGGTTCACTGTGGCTCTGAACGTTTATGCTCTAGGCATCTTCCACTTACTGGAGTTATCAGCAACATCTCACAATTTGAAGTACACTGCTATATAAGGAAGGCGCTCTACACACAGACAGACAGCTTCATCTCATTCCCTATTACCAGCGACAGGCAGAACTAGAATGAGGATTTGCATGGATTGCAGGGTTTAGTTGATTGCATGCACATTGTCTTAGTTGCACCTGATGTCAACTTGATCATTTTCAAAAACTAAAAGGGGTACCACTCCCTCAATATGTAGTTGGTGTGCAACCACAGGCAGCGCATCATGCAGGTGAATAGTTGTTATCCTGGCAATGATTGTGATTCCTTATTTGTGTGACAGTACAACCTGTACTTGAATCATAATAGCAAATCAGTCTGTCTACTGGTCAACAATGGTTATCCACTCATGACGTGGCTCATGATGCTAGTCTGGAACCCATGCACATATGCACAGCATGCCCACAATGGGAGGCTTGCTGCCAGAAGGGACATTATAGAACACACCATCAGTATTTTCAAGCAATGTTTCCACTGTATGGGTTGCTTTAGAGGAGCTCCGCAATTTCGCAGCAGAGGGGATTTTAAAAAATATTCATTCATGTGATGTGGGTGTCGCTGGCTAGGCCAGCATTTATTGCTCATCCTAATTGCCCTTGATAAGGTATGTTGCCTTCTTGAACTGCTGCAGTCCATGCAGTGTAGGTACATCCACAGTGCTGTTAGGGAGGGATTTTTGACCCAGCAATAATGAAGAAATGGTGATATAGTTCCAATGTATAACTTGGAGGGCAATTTGCAGATGGTGGTGTTCCCTTACATCAGCTGCCCTTGTCCTTCTAGATGGTAGAGGTCACAGGTTTGGAAAGTGCTTTCGAAGAAGCGTTGGTGAGTTGCTGCATTGCATCTTGTAAATGCAGGCACACACTGCTGCCACTATGCATCGGTGGAGGAAGGAGTGAATGTTTATTGTACTTGATGGGGTGCCCATCAAGCGGGCTGCTTAGTCCTGGATGGTGATGAGCTCCTTGAGTGTTGTTGGAGTTGCACTCATCCAGGCAAGTGGTACTCCATCACACTCCTGACTTGTGCCTTGTAGATGGTAGACGGGCTTTGGGGAGTATGTAGGTGAGTTGCTCTCTGCAGAATTCCCAGCCTCTGAGCTGTTCTTGTAGTCACAGTATTCACATGGCTGATCCAATTCAGTTTCTGGTCAATGGTAACCCTCAGGATGCTGATTGTGGGGGACTCAGTGATGGGAATGCCATTAAATGTCTAGGGAAGATTGTTAGATTGTCACTTGTTGGAAATGGTCATTGCCTTGCACTTGCGTTGTATGAATGTCACTTGCCACTTAAAACCCCAAGTCTGAATGTTGTCCAGGTGTTGCTGCATATGGACACTGAGGAGTTGCAAATGGTGCTGAACATTGTGCAATCATCAACAAATATCCCCACTTCTGATCTTATGATGGAGGGAAGGTCATTGATGAAGCAGCTGAAGTTGGCTGGGCCTAGGGCACTACTCTGAGAAACTCCTGTAGTGATGTGATGGGACTGAGATGATTGACCTCCAACAGCCATTTTCCTTTGTACTAGGTGTGACTCCAATCAATGGAGAGTTTTCCACCTGATTCCCATTGACTTCAGTTTTTCTAGGGCTCCATGATGCCACACTCGGTCAAAAGCTGCCTTGATATCAAAGGCAACTACTCTCACCTCACCCCTTGAGTTCAGTCCTTTTGTCCATGTTTGGACCAAGGCTATAATGAGACCAGGAGCTGAGTGGCCCTGGTGGAACCCAAACTGAGCGACAGTGAGCAGGTTATTGATGAGTATGTGCTGCTTGATAGCATTATCCATTTTGCTGATGATCAAGAATAGACTGATCAGGTGGTAATTGGCCATGTTGGACTCATCCTGCTTTTTGTGGACAGGACATACATGGACAATTTTCTACATTGTCAGGTAGATGTCAGTGTTGTAGCTGTACTGGAACAGCTTGGCTAGGGGCACAGTTTGTTCTGAAAAAGGATATCAAGATTTGTTATAGTATGCTCCATGCTGCACAACCTAGCCACTATGAGGGAACAGTTCTTGTCATCACCTTTCAGACAAGATGCTGAGGAGCAGGAGCAAGAGATGGAGGAGGAGGAAGAGAATGAGGAGGAGGAGGAATAAGAAATGCAGCAGGAAGTGGAACAGCAGGAAGATGAAGGGAAGCTACAATGGAGACAACCCCTTTCTGCCTGGGCTTTACATGATGAAATAATTAATGAATGACACAAGTAATTTCAATTGCACACCCCCATGTACCAAGGGTCCCATACTGCTAAGCTTTTCTCCATCACTGACCATCTCATCATCCTCTTTCTGACAATACAAAATAAAAACCAACAGAAAAGGCAAATTCCAATCCAAATTTAGAAATTCAATCATGATATAATGTATACAAAAATAAATCAGACCAGAACATTCCTTCAGTGCTGTTTTCCTTGGACTTTTTCCATATCCTAGTGCTCCTATGAGGTACTTTCCATTGGCTATAGCATCAGTGGTGGAAGGCTGCTGCTCTTGAACTGAGGAGACTGGAGAGGGAAATCTTGAGCAGCAGCTGGCCTAGCTGACCTAACTTCAGTTTGCACTACTGTGGCGTGGTCTGCAGCATTCTGAATTGGTTGGCTGAGAGGCAACAACAAGGGCACAAGTGGGGTGGCAGCAGTGGGGCTGGAATGCTGCCATCCTGAGATACAATGCCAGATTTATGTTCCTGGGGTGGTGCCTCAGCAAACCTTTACTCTTTTGGAGAATAGATCGATGGATGGCTAAGAAGCCCTGGAAGTGCCTTTGCATGCTGTAATTCACAGCCATGAGGGCAGCAGTCTAGGTTTTCAGTGCAGCACTCAGGACTTTAATAGAAGTTGTTTATGCTGCAATAGCTGATGTGACATCAGCCATCAGATATTGCATCATAGATGTGCTGGTGGAGATGACCACCAACTCCCTGTTGAAAAGGATGCTTTCCAAGCTTTGCACAAAGCCCTGTGCCAAGCTGTTTTTTTTAACATGTTAAATATTATTGTTTATTTACACAAACACAGGGATGGAAAACTGCATTTTCATTACAGATCATGCTACAGATAAATTAGGGACATAGCCAAAAGAAATCAGTGACTGCTCGTGGCTCAGAGTAAAATGTTGCCATGCTCCTTGACATTGAATGCAGGCTTTCAGGCAGGCTTTCCAGTTCACCAAGCATTTGCTTTTTGTGAACCCAACAAACTTCTGTTACGTGGCCCACTAAAGTCGTCATTTGAGTCACTTGCAGCAGAACTAGTGTGTGACCTCATCCTTGGGTGAATTGGTAACTGTGCTATCTGTTCTCCCCACCCTGGATCCTACGCACTTGTGCCTTTTGTCTCACTGTGTGCAGATTGCTGCTCTAAAATCAGCATGGTGTCACTGTCTGTTTCAACTTTTAAGGACGGAAGTGAATGCCATCAGACTGATTACATTTCAAAACCCAAACACTGTCTGAGCTGGGAGCAGTGATTGTATGTTTGTAACCATGTCCGTACATCTTCATTTTCTTCTTCCTCCACCTCCACTGACTTGTCAGATTCCAGTTCTTGGGTTTCTGAAAGTCATAAGGGACAAGCTTTGGTTTTTGATGAGGAGGAAGTCTTAAACTGTCTGCAGGTTCTTAGGAGAGATTGAGAGATGAGGGAGAAGCAGCGTGAGGATTAGGGATGCCCATGCTCTCATTATTGATTGCTTCAGCGATAGCAGTGACAAAGCCTCAGGGATGTCCCTTCCCATAATGGCCAGCACTGTCTTTTACATGGGGTTTAAACTATGCAGGTTTTTGCTGCTGCCCATTATTGCCTGCAGTAAAAGGGAACATCTGTCTGTGAGCTGTGTGCAATATGTTTGGATGATAGGTGGGAAAGTAAATTGCAATGAAGAAATAAGAAATTTACAAATGGATATGGACAGGTTAGGTGAATGGGCCAAAATTTGGCAGATAGAGTTTAACATGGATAAGTGTGAGGATATCCATTTTGGTCGGAAGAATAAAAAGGTGACTTATTATTTAAATGGAGAGAAACTTCAGAATGTTTCAGTGCAGAGGGATCTGGGTGTCCTCGTGCATGAATCGCTGAAAGCTAGTATGCAGGTACAGCAGGTAATAAGGAAGACAAATGGAATTTTGGCATTTGTTGCTAAAGGAATCGAGTATAAAAATAGGGAAGCGTTGTTGCAACTGTACAAGGCGTTGGTGAGACTGCATCTGGAGTACTGTGCACAGTTTTGTCCCCTTACTTGAGAGGAAGGATGTAGTTGCACCGGAGGTGGTTCAGAGGAGATTCACTAGATTGATTCCAGATATGCGGGGTTTGTCTTATGAGGAGAGATTGAGCAGTTTAGGCCTATACTCGCTCGAGTTTAGAAGGATGAGAGGAGATCTAATAGAGGTATATAAGATGCTAAAGGGGCTAGACAAAGTAGACGTGGAGCAGATGTTTCCCCTTCTGGGGCATTCTAGAATGAGAAGCCATAGTTTGTGGATAAGGGGTGGCAGATTTAAATCAGAGATGAGGAGGAATTACTTTTCTCAAAGGGTCGTGAATCTGTGGAATTCACTACCTCAGAGTGCAGTGGATGCCCGGGACGCTGAATAAATTTAAGGAGGAGATAGACAGATTTTTAATTAGTAATGGGTTGAAAGGTTATGGGGAGAGGGTGGGAAATTGGAGTTGAGGTCGAAATTAGATCAGTCATGATCATATTGAATGGCGGGACAGGCTCGAGGGGCTGCATTGCTTACTCTTGCTCCTAGTTTTTATGTTCTTATGTGTGTAATGGTTGTATAGCTGTCAGCATGTCTGAGCTGTAGGCTGCAGTTGTGCAGTACAATAGTGCTAAGTATGTGAGGGTGAGGTAAAGCGTATGAATTATAGGATTGAGCACTGATTGGCAGATTGTTGGTTGGTGGGTGATGGAGGTGTAGTGAATGGAGAAGTATATTAGGTTTTAGGTGCAGTTTGTAGGATATGCCATTTGAGGATGAACTCACTGACCCTGACAAATTGTGTGAGATCATTAAACTTAATGTTGCCCTGCTTCTACATTCTTGGAGCAACACTCCTGACATTGTCCTCCACTGCTACTTTGCCCCATTACCTCTTGAGCATCTGCCTGGAGGGCCTGCTGCCCATCTGTAGATACATTACATCTTTCCTTATTTCCACCTCATCTACCAAGATCTCCAGTGCAGTGTTTAAAGTCTTGATGGACTCTCATTTACATGTTCAACCTTTCCTCGAAGTATCTGGACACAGATTCAGTTTTTAATTGGCTCCCATCATTCCTGCAGCCACAATGCCCCTCCCCTTGAAGAGGTGCAGGGCTGCATTTAAGTTGTTTTAGCCATTCATGATATTGAGCTCCCTGCTGATACAAACAACCAATGAACAATGTGGTTAGCACTGGCTGCATACAACAATCTGAAGCAGTAGGCAGCAGGAATTTAACTTGTTGCCTGTAACACATTACACTGGTTAATTGTACTCTCATGCCCGTTTAAAGGGTTTCACCACTTTTTCTGTCATGCTATATTACTAATGGACATTATAATAAATGTGAAGCACTGCTTCTTTTGCCTCTTAGTTTTGCTAAAATGATAGAAGATGTAAGCATGGAGCCTGACATCAATGTGAAGAATTTTCATTGTTAGAGCTGATTGGGATAAGTCCAGAAAAAAATGTACATGTATCGTTTAGAACCAGGAGAAACTATTATTAGAGGAAGAAGTGTGAGGAAATAGCAAACAAAATCATTTCTACCAATTGATTATAAAGTTTAGGAAGGAATGTTGAAAACAGGACAATTGTTGTGTTTGTGCAGCATTTTGTAAAGCACTTATAATGTAGGAAACTGTCCAAAGTCTCATTGCGTAAGGACTTGGGAGAGTGAGTAGAAATTATGCACTACCACTTATAATGAAGTCAGTTTTTCCTTCCTTCATTTCCTGAATCTGCTACTCCTTTGTTTTTAGATCAGTCAACAGCTATGGAACAAGCTCAGAAAGGCTAATCATTCTTCCTTTTAAGTTCTCCTGGCCCAGCTAATTCCAACAAATTTGGGCCATTTACCCTCCTCTGCTTCAGGGAACAGAACATATTGGGCCGTAACTTTCTCAAAGTGGCAATCAGCGTCAGATTTCCACTCTGTATCTAATTACTTATGTGATTTTTCTTCCAAGCCTGTCTCACCCGACCTTCCGATGTGGGCCCGGCGAGATCCAAGCAGGACAGCTTGTCCTCAAGGCCCATCAATGAAGTCCAGCTCCATCGAAGTGAAGAAGGACATGCCCTAATTTTTAGGGCATTAGCTGCTGTAAACCAGGTAAGTTAAAGGCCCAGTTAAAAATTGAAGGCCTGTGACAGGCCAAGGAAAATCTAAGTGTTTAAGGTAAGTGGATAGGATTTGGGGGCTGGGAGGGAATTTGAGGTTTGGGGGTGTCGGACCTCAGTGGGTCGGGGGAGGGGAGTCAGACCTTGGAGAGGGAGGATCAGACTTCGGTGGGGGGGGGGGGGGTGGGATGGCCGGACTTTGGGGAGTTGGGGGGAGGTCAGATCTTGGTGGAGGGGCTGGGAGATGGTGTCTGTCATCAGTGGGGGCGGGGTTTAGACCTCGGTGGGGGGAAGGGGTGGTTGGACCTCGGTGGTGGGAGGGGGTGGTCAGACATCAGGGGGAGGTGGTGGTGTTGGACTTCAGTGGGGGTGGTGGGTCATGGGTAGAGCAGGTCAGACTAGGGGTTGTGGGTTGGGGAGGGTCCGGACCTCGGGGTTGGGACCTGCTGGGTAAGGGGGGGATTGGCGGTTGGACCTTTGGGCGGGTCGGGGGGGGCGGTGGGAGGGTCTGACCTTGGTGGGGTGGCAATCAGACCTTGTGGGGCAGGATGGGTCACACCACAGGAAGGGGATGGGGGGTTGGTCCTTGATGACAGAGTGGGTGGTGGTGCCAGCCCTTAGTGGAGGGTGGGTTGGACCTTGGGAGAGGGCATCTGATCTGGTTGGGTCTAAGGTGGGGTGGGAGGAGATGAGGTCATGTTGCAGGGGCTTGGGTCAGGTCATGGGGGAGAGATGGGCCTCGGGCAGGTATGGAATGAGAGTCAGACCCGTCTGGGGTGGGGGGAGGGGTATGGGGCAGGGGGGATGGTGGAGTCCCATGCAGGTGGGGCAGGGGGGTATTCCCATGGGGTTATCAGGGATTTGGGGGGAGTCCCATCAGGGGTAGGGGTGGGGGGGGGGGTAGGGTGGGGGTGGGGGTGGTCTGGGTCTTTGCAATAGTTACCCAGAAGTTAGAAGGGGTTTTAATTCTTCTAACTTTTTCTTAGTAACTATTGGTGCAACCCTGACGGAAACATCCGAAGTTTGCTATTTAAACTGAATTTTTGGACAGTTCCCAGTGCAGGGCAATTGCCCAGAGGAAGTTTGCATTTCTGGGCAATTGCTGTTCAAACCCTTACCTGTGAAGTTCCGAGATGGGTTCCCCAGTGCATTTTCGGGGTACCCCCACACCACTAACCCCCCACCACCAATCCGACGCTGGAGAGCTCAAAATTATGGTCCATTGAAAAGCAGTTGAGTGTGCTTAATGTGAAGGGACTTAGTTTACATCCTAATGGCAGACAGAGAGAACAAGATAGACAGTCCATATTGGTCCTGTGATAACTCTTATTTTGTCTCAGTTGTTAATTTCCATTGACTGCACAAAGGAAACATGCAAAGTTTCTCCTGTTATTCTAATTTTGCAGTTCAAGGGGTTCATAAATTCATGGTCAGCCTGTTCCTTTTACCTGCCTTTGACTGGGTTTCCCTCCAGGTATTAAACCATATCAACAGATATAAATGCCGAAGGCAGCTTCCACAGCCTTGGAGAAACCACAAAAATGTACTTTCGAAAACAGTGGGGGTGCAGAGAAGACTCTTGACTAAGAAGAAAGAAATCCAGAAACTGAAGAAAAGAATTAAACTCAGCTTGTAACTCCTGCATCCAGGTTAGATTTATGCAAAATTAGCATGCAGTATTTTGAAGGAAATATGATATTATTTGGCAGTTTAAACTAAATAAGTTTAAGTGGCATAATTAGGTCAACATGTAAATTCATCATAGATGTTTTTAAGATTTGGTGCAAAATGGGCAGTTGGTATGTAGAGTACCCTTGCTGCCTACCCAATGTTGCTGTCATTAAAACTGAGCCATTTTGAAGACCGGGCCTGACTTGCATGGAGCTGATGAACTGAACACACCAAAACTTCACTCTAATGGAGCTCTCAAGTTAGAGAGGGTTTTGAGAGGACATCTGGAAGTCCCTTTAAGACTGAGGGTTAGGATGCAGCAGGTCACTCGTGCCCGATGTCTCGCCATCTGTAGATCACATATCTATGCTATCCTCTAAATTAATTGTAGCGCCAGTATCTAAGCTGAGAGCTTCAATTGTGAAATCAAGTAATGGTCGGTCTTCATTATCACTCTCATCCTGCTGTTCCTCCACTAGCTGGCCATGTTGCACTTCTTGGGTATCTGGAAGGATAAGGTTATTGTGTGGAGAATGGTGGGGCAAAGTTAAAAGTACATGCTTACTCAATATGGACTTTATAAATCAATGATAATGAGGAGGAGATGAAAAGTGAAGTAGAATTAGGTATTTAAGTAGTGCTAGCCATTCACTATTGACCCCTGCCCATGCCTCCAGCCAATCAACAGTGTGGTTAGCACTGGCTGGAAACAGAAATCAAATGAGCAAACAGCGACAAGTTCATCCCTACGCCTGTTTCATGAGGTTATTGGATTTAGCTCCCTAAATTATTCCTTCATATTTTCTGATGAAGAGGAATCAATAGACTCTACAGTTCCTAAAGGAACTTGTTACAAATGCAAAGTTTCATAAGATGGTTTTCTTTTAAAGTATCTCTCTACTTTAAAGTAAAATGGGAGTAGGTGAGTGAGAGAGACTGAAGAAGGGTCATATAAACTCAAACGTTAATTCTTTTTACTTTGTTTGCTCTTAAAACTTGAAATCTTGCTGTGTGATTCCTTGAAGTCTATCACTGGGAATTCAAATCACTTTTTAAAAGTCATCGGTCTCCACAGGGATCGTAACAAATGACAGTATTTTATTGGACATCAACATCAAAACCTTTTAAACCAATACAAGCTGTTACTCTCCTTTGACACTGAGATTGAATCTTTCCAGAATATTACTTCATAAATCAATCATTCAAAGTGTTATTGCCTAGCAATCACCATTTATGGGTAGTATTCCCACAGCAGGAAATCTGTTTTGAATCAAATTATGTCACCAAGTATGCTACTGTATAACACAGAATGGTGCTTAAACATCTGTTCACAACTGAAACAGTTTCAGGTTGCCTGATGACATTTGAGAATGCCCTGTGGCAGTGCAGTTATCTCTGTGGATTGAGTATTAGTCTCTGCTACTACATCTTTTGTGAGACACCAAAGAAATCATTCCCCGCCAACCCTCATTTAACTACTGTATTGAAGTTCTCAGCAGATCAGACACACAAGATATTAACCAGTTGTTAGACTTGATTTGTAGTTATAGTTTGGAGAGAAAAAAAGAGTCAGTTGTTTTTTTGCCAAGTGTGAATATTCACAGATTTATTTATTCGTTTTTGAAGTTGCATAGTTTGTGCACTGACAAATAGTTCATTATATTGTTTCTCCTTTATTTTTTAAATATATTCATGTTATAAGCATACTCTGTGCATGATGATTTCATGACAAACATGTGATCTGGCCATTTTGGTGTCAGCCTTTCTTACAAGTTTCACCTAATATATCACAGATTTTGGTGAAAAAGATAAGATTAAGGTACAAAAGTATTTGCATCAAATGACAGTATAGACTGTGATGAACAAAATATCTAGTTCCCAGTGAGTTAGCTGCTATGATGGCAAAGATTTTGGCTAGATTATGTTAGGCCTGATCTTCAAACTAAAACAGAATTACCTGGAAAAACTCAGCAGGTCTGGCAGCATCGGTGGAGAAGAAAAGAGTTGACGTTTCGAGTCCTCATGACCTTTCAACAGAACTGTTCTGTTGAAGGGTCATGAGGACTCGAAACGTCAACTCTTTTCTTCTCCGCCGATGCTGCCAGACCTGCTGAGTTTTTCCAGGTAATTCTGTTTTTGTTCTGGATTTCCAGCATCTGTAGTTTTTTGTTTTTATCTCTGAACTTCAAACTGCATTTTCAGTGAATGGGATGCTCCCATTGTCCATTGATTTAACTACGGACTACACTAGTTTTGACAAATACAAAACATCACCCCAACCCTCAGGACAGCGGCAACACTTTCATACCAATTCTGTCAATTTAATTTAAGAACCATAATCCTAGCTACCACAGTTACTATTCAGCTGAAGTTGCTGATAAAAGCAAAAAACTGCAGTTGCTGGAAACCCAAAACAAAAACGAAAACAAAAATAAAAATATCTGGAAAAGCTCAGCAGGTCTGACAGTATCGGCGGAGAGGAATACAGTTAACGTTTCGCGTCTGTATGACTCTTCAACAGAACTAAGGAAAAATAGAAGAGAGGTAAAATATAAGCTCGTTTAAGGGTGGGGGGGTGGGTGGGACAGGTAGAGTTGGATAGTGGGCCAGTGACAGGTGGAGATTGCCAAAAGATGTCATAGACAAAAGGACAAAGGGGTGTTGACGGTAGTGATATTAGCTAAGAAATGTGCTAATAGGTGAGATTAAGGGTAGAAAGCAGGACAAGCAAGGTACAGATAGCCCTAGTGGGGGTGGGGTGGGGGGAAGGGATCAAAATAGGCTAAAGTGTAGAGATAAAACAATGAATGGAAATACATTTAAAAATAGTGGAAATAGGTGGGAAAAGAAAAATCTATATAAATTATTGGAAAAAAGGGGGATCGGAAAGGGGGTGGGGATGGAAGAGAGAGTTCATGATCTAAGTTGTTGAACTCAATATTCAATCCAGAAGGCTGTAAAGTGCCTAGTCGGCAGATGAGGTGCTGTTACTCCAGTTTGCGATGAGCTTCACTGGAACATTGCAGTAGGCCAAGAACGGACATGTGGGCATGAGAGTAGGGCGGAGTGATGAAATGACAAGCGACAGGGAGGTCTGGGTCCTGCTTGCGGACAGACCGAAGGTGTTCTGCAAAGCGGTCACCCAGTCTGCATTTGGTCTCTCCAATGTAGCGGAAACAGCATTGGGAGCAGCGAATGCAGTAGACTAAATTGAGGGAAGTGCAAGTGAAATGCTGCTTCACTTGAAAGGAGTGTTTGGGCCCTTGGGCAGTGAGGAGAGGGGAAGTAAAGGGGCAGGTGTTGCACGTTCTGCGATTGCATGGGAAGGTGCTGTGGGAGGGTGTTGAGGTGTAGGGGGTGATGGAGGAGTGGACCAGGGTGCCCTGGAAGGAACGATCCCTGTGGAATGCCACCGGGGGGGGGGGTGAAGGGAAGATGTGTTTGGTGGTGGCATCATGCTGGAGTTGGCGTAAATGGCGGAGGATGATCCTTTGAATGCAGAGGCTGGTGGGGTGATAAGTGAGATCAAGGGGGACCCTATCATGTTTCTGGGAGGGAGAGGAAGGTGTGAGGGTGGATGTGCGGGAGATGGGCCAGACAAGGTTGAGGGCCCTATCAACCGCCGTGGGTGGAAAACCTTGGTTAAGGAAGAAGGAAGACATGTCAGAAGAACTGTTTTTGAAAGTGGCAACATCAATGCAGATGCGACTCTGACATGTCTTCCTTCTTCCTTAACTGAAATTTTCCACCCATGGTCGTTGACAGGGCCCTCAACCGTGTCCGGCCCATCTCCCACGCATCCGCCCTCACACCTTCCTCTCCCTCCCAGAACCATGATAGGGTCCCCCTTGATCTCACTTATCACCCCACCAGCCTCTGCATTCAAAGGATTATCCTCCGCCATTTACGCCAACTCCAACATGATGCCACCATCAAACACATCTTCCCTTCACTCCCTCGGCAGCATTCCGCAGGGATTATTCTCTCCGGGACACTCTAGTCCACTCATCCATCACCCCCTACACCTCAACCCCCTCCCACAGCACCTTCCCATGCAACCGCAGAAGGTGCAACACCTGCCCCTTCACTTTCCCTCTCCTCACTGTCCAAGGGCCCACACACTCCTTTCAAGTGAAGCAGCATTTCACTTGCACTTCCCTCAATTTAGTCTACTGCATTCACTGCTCCTAATGCGGTTTCCTCTACATTGGAGAGACCAAACGCAGATTGGGTGACTGCTTTGTGGAACACCTTCGGTCTGTCTGGAAGCATGACCCAGACCTCCCTGTCGCTTGCCATTTCAACACTCCGCCCTACTCTCATGCCCACATGTCTGTCCTTGGCTTACTGCAATGTTCCAGTGAAGCTCATCATAAACTGGAGGAACAGCACCTCATCTTCCGACTAGGCACTTTACAGCCTTCTGGATTGAATATTGAGTTCAACAACTTTAGATCATGAACTCTCTCCTTCATCCCCACCCCCTTTCCGATCGCCCTTTTTTCCAATAATTTATATAGATGTTTCTTTTCTCACCTATTTCCACTATTTTTAAATGTATTTCCATCCATTGTTTTATCTCTACAATTTAGACTATTTTGATCCCTTCCCCCCACCCCACACCCACTAGGGCTATCTGTACCTTGCTTGTCCTGCTTTCTACCCTTAATCTCACCTGTTAGCACATTTTTTAGCTAATATCACCACCGTCAACACCTCTTTGTCCTTTTGTCTATGACATCTTTTGGTTATCTCCACCTATCAATGGACCTCTATCCAACTCTACTTGTCCCATCCCACCACCCCTCCCCCCACCCTTAAACCAGCTTATTTATTTCACCTCTCTTCTATTTTTTCTTAGTTCTGTTGAAGAGTCATATGGACTCAAAACGTTAACTGTATTCCTCTCCGCAGTTGCTGTCAGACCTGCTAAGTTTTTCCAGGTATTTTTATTTTTGTTTTTGTTTTAAAGTTCCCTGCTGGCTGAACTGCGTACTGCAGGTTTAGATACACATTTGAAAGTTACATCTCTCAATGGAAATAAAAACTGGGAGGCATTAAAATAGATTGCCAATTCACCATCATCCATTCTACAGTTTAGCACAAAGCAACAGTCTACACACCAAACCATTAATCTTGAAAACATATTAAATAAGCACACTAGTTAGGGAACATAACTAATGCTTTTAAGGGCATATCCATTAATCTTATTAATGCCTTCTCATTTTTTGGAGCAGTGAGACAACATTGACAGTTAATGGTTAATTCCATAGAGTGGCATATTTGACAATTTCAGTTCTATTTTATAGATCTGAGCCACATTGAGCATGAAGGCGCAGAATTGAGACAGTTTATTCTCTGAGCTGGATCAAAGGGAAATTGAAAGGTAGCTGCAAGTGGATTATGGTGAGCTGCAAAGTCATTGAGAAAGTTAAATGCAAAGATGGTCATTTAAAATGCAAAGTGTTGGAAGACTAGGTCCAGTGTAAGGTCACCATGCTACCAAACAAGAGCCTTGGGATGTGGACCCCATTTCAGTTTGGCAAGGTTCTGAGACCTGTCGTGCTTCTGCAGGCAGTCTGCCATTTTCAGCTTTTAGAATTTTGGGCCCCTTGTATTAATAGCAGAGGTCCCAAATTAAGTCCTGAAAGAGTACAAAGGAGTGGGTGCAGGGGGTGGTAGTGGCAGTGTTTCGTTTGGAAGCAATGGGGAAGGGAGATATTTGGCGGGAGATATTTGGCGGTGAGCAGTTGCTATGGAGTCAGGGATGCAATCTTGGCTCTAAAGTAGAGAATTTTAAAAGTTTTAAAAATCTTACCTTTTGCTAGTCGCCACTGAAAAATCCTGAGCAGAGCAGACCTGTTCAAATCTGAGCACGGCCCAGGATCTTTCTGTAAATGTCTTTGTAATTACTGTAAATGTATCAACACACTTCAATGGGTAATAAATCCCCCTGTCTATCCTTATCTTACCTCCTGAACCCAGATAATGACATAAGGAAGGAACTTCTTACAAAAAATGCTTTTTGGCATGTGGATAAGGCTGTTAAAACTGTACTTAGTACCATCTCTGGTTGTCCTGGGGAAGCAGTGGGGTCAATTTCCTTGAATCACTCCTTTCTTTGAGCTGTTTGTGCTGGAATGATGATGTTAGGTAGGGAGTTCTAGGACATTCAGCCAGTGATAATGAAGGGTTGTAGGCTACCCAAACAATAGGGGAAAGCTATTCAAATCAGTGATAGGATTCTCTATGATTGGTGTGCAGGAAGGGGAGGCCAGCTGATCAAATGCTAGGGAATAAATTTGTGTGTGTGTTTCCCAACTTATCCGCCATGACTGCTGTTTCCATGGCTCTTCCGGGGAGGTTATGGCAGATGATCAGATGAACCCCGTGAAGTGACCTTTCTTGAACCTTTGATTCTTGAAAGCAGTGTGAATGCAAGGTAAGTGTTGCTGAACATGTATGGGATGTCTGAAGAAAGCTTTAGACAATATCCTGGCAAAAAAAAGATCTAATCTCTACAAATGTAACAGCTGGAGATACTGGGCAGAATTTTTGATCTTCAGAGGAGGTGGGATTGGAGGTGGGCGAGGGAAACTCAGATCCCAGTGCCTATCAGTTCTCCCACGTGGTCCTGCATCCCAGCCAATTTTGAAGAGGTTCTGGGACCTGAATATGGGCAAGCCACATAAGTGTAGCTGTTCAGCACTTTATCATGTAAATGCTGCACTGAACAACCAATTAAAAGGCAGAAAATGATTCTTGATTGCCAGCACTGTTGTGATGATGTGCTTGTTATTATGCGATGTATACTTATCTAAATATATGATTATGTAAATAGTTATGTCATCACAGGAAGCGATGCAATGTCACATGATGCAGCAGCAACCTTCCTAAGTAAGTCTACACAGTGAGCAGCACATGTAGCAGCAGTATGAATGAAGCCTCCACCAAAGGTTTGTGTTCAACCTCTACCCCTGCTTTGTTTGTTTTTGTCTAGTGTTATGATCTTGGTAGAGACCAGTAATGTTTTTATTATTTTTGGTTGGAAGCCTAAAAACCCAAGTATTTACTAAAAAAATGAAGCCACAAGGTTCATGGTTCAAACAAAAGAATTTTGCTACACAAAATTAAAGGGCATGAATACTCATAACAATGCTCTATTTAAATAGTCAGTTATGTTAAAGATATTAAAAGCACAATGAACACAGTTACTTATACTCTTACTGATCTGCACTGGAGCGCTGGTTTGGGTGCATTAGAGTGCATAAGTTGGGATTTGGTGAGTAAGGGAGTTCAGTGAAGAGGGGTATGCTCCTTTCTTTTTCTACCTTCCTCAGCCTCCAGAGCTGACTGTTACATTGCTACAGGGAAAGAAGCTGACTGGTGAGTAACTGGTAAATTTCTTTACTTATTCTAATTGTAATAAATTGCTTTCAAAGTTATGGTATGGCAAGTCAGCTCAGCCGAGTGGAATGTATACCCTGCAGTATATGGGAAGTCATGGATACACCATGTATCCTAGATGAACACACCTGCAGGCTGCTGAAGCCTGAGCTTGGGGTTTCAGAACTCAAATGGCATCTAGAATCATTGTTGTGCATCGGCGAGGCAGAGAACTACATGGATAGCACATTTAGGGAGGTGGTCACACCACAGGTTAGGAGTGTGCAGGTAGAGAGGGAATGGATGATTGCCAGGCAGTCTAAGAGATCCAGGCATGTAGCGCAGGAGTCTCCTGAGCCTATCTTGCTTACTAATCAGTTTTCCATTTTGGATACTGGTGAGGGCGATAGTTCCTAAGGGGAGTGCAGCCAGAGACAAGTCTGTGGCACCATAGATGGCTCAGCTGCAAAGGAGAGGAGGAAGAAGAGTGGGAGAGAAATAATGATAGGGGATTTCATAGTCAGGGGATCAGACAGGCATTTCTGTGGCAGCAAACGTGACTCCAGGATGGTGCGTTGCCTCCCTGGTGCCAGAGTCAAGGATATCAGGGAATGGCTGCAGGACATCCTTCTGGGGGATGGTGAACAGCCAGAAGTCATGGTCCACATTGGCCCCAGTGACATAGGTAGAAAGAGGGATGAAGTCCTGAAAGCAGACTTTAGGGAGTTAGGAAGAAAATTAAAAAGCAGGACCATGAGAGAAGCGATCTCAGGATTACTCCCAATGCCACTTGCTAGTGAGCAAAGGAATAAGAGAATTCAGCAATTGAACGTGTGGTTGGAGAGTCGGTGTAGAAGGGATGGCATCAGATTTCTGAGGCAGTGGGGCTGGTTCTTGGGCAAGTGAGACCTGTACAAGATGGACGTGTTACCCTTTAACAGCACTGGGACTAATACCCTTTCAGGGAGATTTGCTAGTGCTGTTGGGGAGGGTTTAAACCAGCTTGCCAGGAGGGTGGGAACCTGAGGGATAGCTCGAATTGGAAGGAAGTTAATCTGGCAACGGGAAGTGGAAAACTGGCACGCGAAATTAGAAGGCAGACAAAATGAAGGCGAGCATCAACTAAACCTAGAATGTGGAATAATGTCAGAAAGACTAAATTAAGGGTACTCTACCTGAATACTCGCAACATTCACTACAAGATAGATGATTTAAAGGCACAGATAGAGGTAAATGGTTATGATATGATTGCCATTATGGAAACATGGCTGCAGTGAGACCAAGACTGGGAATTGAATATTCAAGGATATTTGAAATGTAGGAAGGACAGGCAAAAAGAAAAATAAAGTGGTGTTCTCCTGATAATAAAGGATGGGATCAGTACATTAGTAAGGGAGGGTCTCAGATTGGAAGACCAAAATGTGGAATCTGTTTGGGTGGAGCTCAGAAACCTCAAGGGGCTGCAAACATTGGTGGGAATTGTTTATAGGCCACCAAACAGTAGTGGTAATGTGGGGCATGGTATTAATCAGGAGATTAGAAAAGCATGTAGCATGGGTAATACAACAATCATGGGTGGCTTCAATCTGCATTTAGACTGGGTAAACCAATTGAGCACTAATGCTGTGGAAGACGAGTTTCTGGAGTGTATTAGGGATGGTTATCAAGAGCAGTATGTACAGGAACCGACTAGAGAGAAAGCTATTTTAAATCTAGTATTATGTAATGACAAAGGGTTAATTAATAATCTTGTTGTAAAAGAACCTTTCTGGATGAGTGACCATAATATATAGAATTTTACATGAGGTATTCAATTTGAAGCCAGGTTGTTAAATTTGAACAAAGGAAACTATGGCGTATGAGGTGCAAATTGGCTGAGGTGGATTGGGAAAATATATTTAAAGGAATGACAGTACATAGGCAATGGACAGTCTTCAAAGAACTATTACCTAGTTTACAGCAATTATACATCCCTCTAAGACAAAAACCCAAAAAGAAAAGTCAATCAACCGTGGCTAGCAAAGGAAGTTAAGGATTGTATAAGATTAAAAGAAAAGGGCTATAAAGTTGCCAGAAATAGTCATAAATCTGAGGATTGGGAGGATTTTAGAATACAGCAAAGAAGGACCAAGAAACTGATGAAGAAAGGGAGAATTGAATATGAATGTAAACAGGCAAAAAACATAAAAATGGACTCTAAAAGCTTCTAAAGGTATGTAAAATAGAAACATTAGGCTAAAACAAATATGGGTCCTTTACAGATAGAGTCAGGAGAATTTATAATTGGGAATAGAGAAATGGCAGAGAAGCTAAATGATTACTTTGTGTCTGTCTTCACTGAGGAAGACACAAGAAATTTCCCAGAATTAGAGATCCGGGGGCTGGGAAGAATAAAGAATTGAAGGAAATTAGTATTAGTAAGATGGTTGCATTGGACTGAAGGTTGATAACTCCCTGGGACCTGATGATCTACATCCCAGAGTGTTGAAAGACATAGCTATGGAGGTAGTGGATGCATTTGTGATCATCTTCCAAAATTCTATAGATTCTGGAATAGTTCCTGCAGATTGGAAGGTAGCAATGTCACTCCACTATTTAAGAAGGGGGGTGGGGAGAGAAAACAGGGATTTACAGACATGTTAGTCTTATATCAGTGGTAGGGAAAATGCTAGAATCTATTGCAAAGGATGTGACATTTGGATAATAATGATCTGATTTGGCATAGTTAACATGGATTTATGAATGGGAAATCATGTTTGATGAACCTGTTGGAGTATTTTTGAGGACGTTAGTAACAGAATTGATAAAGGCGAGTCAGTGGATGTAGTATACTTGGATTTTTAGAATGGTTTTGACAAAGTCCCCCATAGGAGGTTGGTTGGCAAAATTAAAGCATACGGGATAGGAGACAATGTACTGGAATGGGTTAAGGATTGGTTAGCAGCAGAAACCAGAGAGTACGAATAAATGGGTCATTCTCACGTTGGCAGACTGTGCCTAGTGGGGTACTGCAAGGATCAGTAGACCATAAGACCATAAGACATAGGAGCAGAAATTAGGCCATTCGGCCCATCACATCTGCTCCGCCATTCAATCATGGCTGATAAGTTTCTCAACCCCATTCTCCCACCTTCTCCCCGTAACCTTTGATCCCCTTACCAATCAAGAACCTATCTATCTCAGTTTTAAATACACTCAATGACCTGGCCTCCACAGCCTTCTGTGGCAATGAATTCCATAGATTCACCATTCTCTGGCTAAAGAAGTTTCTCCTCATCTCTATTCTAAAAGATAAGCGGAGGGACAGGTAGTATTGAGGAGGCAGGGAGGCTGCAGAAGGATTTGGACAGGTTAGGAGAATGGGCAAAGAAGTGGCAGATGGAATAGAACGTAGGGAAGTGTGAGGTCATGCACTTTGGTAGGAAGAATAGGGGCAGAGACTATTTTCTAAATGGGGAGAGAATTCAGAAATCTGGAGTGCAAAGGGACTTGGGAGTCCTAGTCCAAGATTCTCTTAAGGTTAACTTGCAGATTGAGTTGGTAGTTAGAAAGGCAAATGCAATGTTGGTATTTATTTCAAGAGGACTAGACTATCTTCCCTTTACTCTGAGGCTGTGCCCTCAGGTCCTAGTCTCTCCTACTAATGGAAACATCTTCCCCACGTCCACTCTATCAGGGCTTTTCAGTATTCTGTAAGTTTCAATCAGATCCCCCCTCATCCTTCTAAACTCCATCGAGTATAGACCCAGAGTCCTCAAACCTTCCTCATATGTTAAGCCTTTCATTCCTGGGATGATTCTCGTGAACATCCTCTGGACCCTCTCCAGGGCCAGAACATCCGTCCTGAGATATGGGGCCCAAAATTGTTCACAAGATTCTAAATGTGGTCTGACCAGAGCCTTATAAAGCCTCAGCAGCATATCCCTGCTTTGATATTCTAGTGATGGTGACTGACAGTTAACTGCCAAGCATTGTTTGAAATTTAAACTAGGTAGCTTGACCCCGATTGGTCAAGACATTGCCCTGAGGAATGAATCAGCGAATGGCTGTCACATTTTATTTAGCTGAAACATGGCATAATGTGTGTATATGTTATTTCTGTCTGCAATGAACATGGTCCTGTGTACTAATATATGTAGCTTCCAGTGCATGTGAACGTGCCACACTGTGAGCCCTACTGAAAACCTTAAATTGGTTGTCAGCGTAATTCTTAGCACAATGAGGATTATTTAGCTAATGTTGTCTAATTGGGAATCACAAACAGTTGCAAATAGTAGCTGGGACATGCTGTTTGTATCAACCGGGCATTGTACAGATCATACCCAACCAGCCCCTGCCTGCAAAACTCAAAACGCGGTGCCCAAGATTAGGTGTGATTCTGCAATTCCAATAAGGGTCAAGCTGCCTGGTTTAAATTTCAAACAATGCTTGGCAGTTAACTGTTAGTCACCATCACTGGTGTATTCTCCATGGGAACGCCTCTACCAATCAGCATCCACTTGTGAACCAATCAGCACTCTCTTCTCACACAGTATAAATTGTTGTTTTCCTCTAATATTGGTATTCTTGCAAAGTATCCTGATGAAGGTGAGATGAAAAGCTTCGAAATGTCTTTTTTTCAGCAATACTCAAGTTTTGTACTACCAAAAGAGAGAGAGAGTTAAGACCAATGTGCACCCCCTCACTACATTCAGCTGCACTAACATATGTGATGTTCCTGTCTTCAGCTTTGCCTCCAGTACTTCTGAAAGAGAGGGGAGCTTTGCTCATGGCTCTGTGATGCTCCTGGACACATATGCATTCACTGCTGTAGAGGACTATGTGCCCTCAGGCTGCTCAACTCGTGTGCATGCATGTGACTGCAGACCTGAAAGCTTGCCATCTGGATATAGTGTTGCACTCACCTTACTAGTCTGCAGAAATTTGTTAAAGCGTTTGCTGTATTGAATCCAGGTCCTCCTCATCACTGTACGTCCACCTTCTTGCTCTACCATCTCCATTCGAGGCTCTTTGGTCTGCCTGGCTGCCCTCTTGCCACTTAGTGGAAGTAGAATGTGATGGTGTGCTGACACCGCCTCTATAAAATCCTCAAGGGAGGCATTGCAGAAGTAGGATTCCACTTGGCATGGGTGCCTGTTTTTCTGTGTGCATACAGTTTCTCTACTTCTGCCAACTCTCCCTAAACTGGCAACCAAAATAATGCTGCTGGATCCTTCTAAATCTCATCTGCCTCTCTGATTTCCTGCTTACCTCCCGCCTTGGTCACCCCTAACTGAGCATCCAGTGCACCCTGGGGGTGGGGACCCAGAAATGTATCTGATGTCAGGGGCCCTGATCCTCGAACAACAATTTTGTCCACTGTGTGGGTAGGTGGATGAGAACTTGGCCAAACTTGCGAAAAGTACAATCTTTATCAAACTTGATGCCAACAGCAGATTCTGGCAGTTACCATTTGATAAGGAGTCAAAACCCCTAACCACTTTCATTACACCCTTTGGATGGTACTGTTTTAACCATCTGCCATTTGGCATCATGTTCACCACAGAAATTTTCCAACGGGAAATGCTCAACATACTGGAGGGCATGGAAGGTGTTATATGCCACCAGGATGATGTTTTGGCTCAATGAAAGAAGAACATGGTCAGTGAAATTCTACTCATGCTGCAAGAGGCTGGTGTGACACTCACTGAAATGTAAGTTTTCTAGGCCCACGATAAAGTTCTTAGGTTATATTATACAAGCAACTGTAATTATTGCAGACCCAACAGAAAACATATGAACATTCAAATTAGGAGCAGGAGTAGGAAATTCAGCCCCTTGAGCCTGCTCTGCCATTCAGTTAGATCATGGCTGATCTGATTTTGTCTCAAAGGAATTCCTGCCACCTAGAAATATAACAGAGCTGCAGAGATTTATGGGCATGGCCAACCAATTAGGTAAATTCTTATTTCACTTAGCCCAGATAAATGAACCCCTCTCAGACATCTTTTACGGCAGTACTAGACGTGGTGCTGGACTGAGCATCAACAGCAGTCATTCGAATAAAAACATGATCCTAACAGCCTCACAGATCCTAGCTCGCTACAATCCTGAACTTCCCATGATTGTGGCAACAGATGCACCTGCAACAGGCCTACAAGCAGTGCAATTCCAGGTCCAGAGTGATGGTAAAAAAATACCTGTTTATTTGAACCTGCATCCAGGTCATTAACCGTGATTGAAAAGTATTAATTTGTTATAGAAAAAAAAGCCCTCACAGCAACTTGGGCATGTGAGAAATTCCTGATTATATCCTGGGCCTGCAGTTTAAGATTGACTGACCATAAGCTGTTGATAACCTTATTGAACACAAAAAGAAATCACAAAGATTCCACCCCGGTTCCATTGATTCCTATTAAGACTCATGCGATATTATGCTCCTACTGAGTACATAAAGGGTAAATATCAGACTATGGCCGACATTCTGTCAAGGATACTCGCTAACTAACTAATAAAACCTTCATTGAAGAAGTTGAAGCCTTCACAGCGCTGACTACCCACTACTTGCCAGCAACAGACCAGAAGCTCCTACAATTTTGTGAGGCTCAGAGGCAAGATGAAGAATGCATTCAGATTCACACGTACTGCCTGGATGGATGGCCACAGTACATTCCAAAGAACCCCATCTTGAGGCAACGTTTTAAGCAACATCACCGCATAGCAACATAGATGACTTCCTGGTATACGATGGTAGCATGAGCTCTCCGACTGGAAGTCCTCCAGAAGATTCAAAGAACATCTTGGTATTACCAAATGTTGAGTCAGGGCACAGCAGTCTGTATGGTGGCCAAGTATTTCATGCACTACTGAAGAGATGATCTCCAACTGCATCACCTGCATCGTTCACAGACAGGAGCAGAAAGAGCCACTTCTGTCTTCCTCCTCCCATCCAGGAGTTGGAAACACTTTGGCATGGACTTGTTTGAATGTGAAGGGAAATACTTCTCCTAGTAGTAGTCTAATATTCCCATTGGATAGAGGTGCAAAAACTACATTGCTTCACCTCTGAAGCCATTATTACCCCCTTGAAGAGGATATTCCCTACACATGGCATTCCATATCATATTCTAATGATATAGTACCTTGGACTTATCTACTGTGTAAGATACAAGGCACCAATCACTAATAAGGGATTGGGTATAAACATTGTGAGTTCATTAATTAATACTCGGTACGTGAGAGCAGTTTTATATAGATGTAGAGCGTGAAGGCACCAGGGTTGTGTGTATCTGCTCTGCTCATAGCCAAAGTGAAACCAAGACTGGATCACGTGACACATTTCCCTTTTAGTGATGTCATGCCGATATCCTTTAAAGGCATTTTAAAACATTCCAGACATTGTCATCTCTGATAATAGGACACAATTCGCCAATGCGTGTTTCTAATCCTTCGCAGTGTCAAATGGATTTGTGCATGTCACAATTTTATCAAAGTATCCCCAGTCTAATGGAGAAGCTGAGCATGCAGTACATTCTGTAAAAGGAAAAAGGAAACCTTTGAGTTTGCTCTGCTTAGTTATCGTTCTACACCGTTGAGAATGGTTTTGCCCCATAAAGCTTCTGATGGGCCACAGACTAAGAACTCAACTGCCTTTCCACCCCCACACATTGCTACCAAATGAAGACCATGATTGGGCTAGGAAAAAGGGAGAAACTTACAGAACAAGTTGAGCTTTAACTGAAAACACGAGGCTCATGGCCTTTCCACTCTCAAAAGAGGAGAGATGCTGTGGATTAGAGACCAGCAGTAATAAAGAAGCTATAGCATCCGAGAATGTACCTGGTCAAGACACAGTCAGTCATCATTCAAAGGAATAGAGAAGCCCTGATTTCAATAAACAGAAAACAATTAATAGGATGGGCTGTGTATTCTGAACCTCAGGAGAACGTCACACCTACAGAACCACAAATGATGAAAATTAGGCATAACAACCACCAGGAACTGACCTCAGAGAAATAAGATTTCCAAATACCTCAGAATGAGCTCTTTACTCATTCAGGAAGACTCGTTAAACCATAAAGAGACTATCCATTTAAAATCAGAGGCTTTGAGGGAAGGTGTAGGAGACATGTATGTAATAATATAGTTATAAGGACTCAGGGGGAAGATGTAAAGTAAAGGGTTAACTCTAATGATAGCTACTGAACATGTGCATAAGGAGCTATGTCATAGTGATGTCAATCACTGAGAGAAGATGAGTGAGAAGTACATCAGAGAATAGCTGTATCTATCTCTTAATGTCCTATAATCTAGTGAGTGATGTTAATGAAGGTATTTTGAACAAAAGACAAATTGCTGCCAGTTCTAGAGTAAGAAGCCAATGAATCCTGAGAAAAACCCACAATATCAAATGCTGAGCCAATGAGTCTTTATCAAAGCAAAATTTCTGGCAAAGCCACTAGAATTGTAGTCAGGAGTGGGAAAACATTCTCCTATATGCTCCAGGGCTACCAATTAAAAAATAAAACCCCACCATTGCGAACATTGTTAAAATCAGCTAACTCAACCCAGACAGGAACATTCTATCTTATACAACTCAGTTAAATAAACAGAGATGTTTTTGGATGACACTTTTATATAACAAATGTGGAATGTAATAAGATCTATTAAAATATTCTATTGTCTAATTTATAGTTTATTGGATACAATATCATAGTTAGCAACAAGCACTTCCTTCCATTAACTTGGTTGAACTAACAAGACCCAGTTAGCCAACCATGCTTTTTGATAATGCCAGTTTCTCATGTGTATTCGAAAAATAAAACAGACTCAAACAGAGAAACTAATTTCTGTTGAAAAGAACTGAAATCGCAAAGTTCATCAGCATTATAAGGAATCAAGTATTTGTGATATTGCAGCCCTATCAGATAGAAAGAGAAGCATTTTGAAAATATTGGTCAAAATTAGTAACTGTTTTATTATTTGATTTGCTTCAATCATCTGAAGAAGTTACATTTTGCACGATATAACCCTATGAATGCAGTATAAAAGTATTTAATCCAATATTTAAAACCCTGATGTAAATATACGGAGAATTAATTCTGTAAGATAGCTTGCCGCTGTGTTATCAAGGTGGCACTTCACATTAAGCTGTCGTGTCAGATTACACCAGAATGGTTTGTGGGATATTTTCTATAATATCACTGACAAGAATTAATCCCTCTGGAAAAAAATTCTAAATGAACAATACACATTATAACTACAGTACATTTATTTTTTTAATTATTAAAAAAGATTGAAGGTAATATCTCTTTACTAAAATCCCAACTTTCAATTCTCTCACTTGCTAGGTTAATTAAATGCATAATGTTCTGAAATATCACATTTTAAAGAGTATAAGCTCGATGGTCATTTCCTTCTGGGCAGAATTTTTAGTTCGGCAGATGGGCACGCACCCGACCCAACTGAACGTGAAATAATGTGCGATGACATCGGCCAGGCGTGCCGGCGTCAACGTGCAGTTGTGTGGTAGTTTGGTCGGAGGGCATGCGCGGGTGCTGGCAGCACACCCGCCGACAATTAAAAGGCCTATTAACACCTTTAAGTTGTCAATTGTGCTTAATTTTTCACTGCCCATTGAACTGAATAGTTGACAGGCAGGCGAAAAGGTCAAGCAATCTTTGCATTATTTTGGAAACCTCATCCACAGGGCAGGTTGAGGTTTCCAAAAGCAAATACAAATGAAATAAAAACTTTAATATTTATTAAAAACATGTCCCTACTCATGTGACCCCCAATGCGAATCATTTCACGCTCGGTCGGGTCAGGCACGGACAGAGACACATGAGGGGACATATTTCATTACATTTTTCTGTTTAATAATTTTTTGCATTTATTCATCTCCCTGAGGCAGCTCTGTGCCTCAGGGAGATTATTCAGCGCTTTTTCATGTATACGCGAGAAGTTCACGCTAGGCCTTTTCACCCACCCACCGCCCGCACAGGCAGCGCTCAGCGCTGCTGCTCGCGTATCACACTGGGCGGGCCTTAATCAGCCTGCTAGCATGAAATCGTGATGTGCTATCAATCGCGGGCAGTATTTGGCTTCCCAACCGCCCCCGCTGCCACCCCAACCCCCTCCCACCGATCCCGCACGCTAGGGGCAAAATTCTGCTCTCTGTTTCTGCAATGTTCCTAACAGCAATTTTTTAAAAAAAGGGTTAGATTGCACAACACTAACAATTTTTTTTAATGATTCTCTCGATAAACTTTAGAACAAAACTCCAATCATTTGTTAAATGACATTTGGGTGGAAATTAGTACACGCAATGTATAATTCAAGTCTGACCAGCTCTTCATCACCAGTCAGGGTAAAATTTGTTTTGGCTCATTTCCAGATGCAGCCAACTTAGGAGGCTCAAGCCTCAGCCTAAATAGGGCTATCAGCTACTTCAATAATTCGGGCGAGCTGTCAGTACTTATCATATCCCTACAGACACCTCATCACTGTGGACCAATCCAATTTGGACCATTTGCCATGCCAAAAGTTAAGTCCTAGAAAATGGAACAGGGAAGAACAGGATCACAGGCTGGCAGGGGTGTTTTTTAGTCAGGGGCAGCATTCCTGCATCTCCTGGCTCCACACATCTTTTGAAGTTTTATTTTATAAATGACCTACTACCATTAGTGTTAAGTGGAACAGGTCTTGCTCATGTTTTTCGATCCAATTTCCCAGAAGCAGACATTAAACTCCTCATTTAGGGCCTAATGCCAATTTTAGGGCAGCAGGGATGCCTGAAAAAATGATCTGACCCAACAGATGTCCTTGAAATTGATCCTCATTGTGCTTGTAATTGCATGAACAGTGGTGTTATCTGACTGCACGGCAGGCTGTGATAATTTGATTTATTTATTCTACCTGCATGTGATAGTATGTTGGCATTGGGGGAGGTGGGTGTGCAAACGGATGAATTTCCAACTGAAGTCAACGGAAAGTAAGAACCATTGGACTGAATGGACCATCGATCGATACTGACAGATTCACACCAGGATGATGAGGTTAAAATTGCCCACATTGCAAGAATGCAAATCCTCCATGATTATCATATGATAAATGTGAAAACAACCTTATTAAACAAATATGTCAGTTAATTGTTAAAGTATGCAAGTTGATTCATTTTGTACCAAGCAACCCATGTTTACCTTTACTGACCAATAATTTTGCAATTATCTTTTCAACTAAATGAGTGAAATTTTACTAATTTAATGCAGTACGTAAAGTAATTGTGAACATAATTTGATATTGGATATACCTGTCACAGATTCTTTGATTTTTAATGTTAGACTCAATAGAATTTTGAAAATGGAGAGTTGCTGAGTGATAAACTGGATGGGAAACCCCACCCCGCCCCCCCAAAAAAGGACTCAATGCACCATTTACCGTGTCCATTGACTGTACTGCAGGCAGCACATTGCCCATGTGCTGCCTGCTTATTAGAATTATTTCTATGCACTTCCAGCACTAACTGTGCAGGTCATTGACTGCAGGCATTAGCAGGGGACCCAAAATTGTAACTTCCTCACAAGAGGAAGTAAAGCTAGTCTGTACTACTCAAAGGAGGGGTGCATTGTGGCAATAGGTGGTGGAATTCATGTAGAAACTAAATGCCCTAGGAAAGGGTGAGGAATAGGAGAGAGTGAACTCCAAGGTTGACCTTTGTAACTGGAGGATTAGAATACGAACAGACGAACATATTGTCATGCCAAGAAGATGAAGAAAAAAAAAATGTCTATATCATCCTGGCTACTTGATAAAATTATTATTTTTTAAATGGACAAAGACTTTACACTGACTGACGCCTATGGCTCACACAAAAGGAAATTCTAGCCTTCAGAAAACAGCAGGATGTCATTATCTCTAAAGAGACACTAATGTCCCCTGTGACTGCAGAAGTCAAATCCCAAGAATATGCACAAAGCCCCTTTACATTTCCAAGGCAAATCTCTGGCTAGTGGAGAGGATAAAGGGGCCCTGAAACCGCCGAAACATTTTAATGGATACAACAGTAACCATCTGAAGAATCCAGATCAAATCAATACTAGGAATTTTTTAAAAATTCTTTCATGGGATGTGGGTGTTGCTGGCTAGGCCAGCATTTATTGCCCATCCCTAATTGCCCTCGAGAAGGTGGTGGCGAGCTGTCCTCTTGAACTGCTGCAGTCCATGTGGTGTAGTTACACCCATAGTGCTATATGGGATAGAGTTCCAGAATTTTGACCCAGCAACAGTGAAGGAACAGCGATATATTTCCAAGTCCGGATGGCAATTGGCTTGGAGGGAAATTTCCAATGGTGGTGTTCCCATGTGTCTGCTGTCCTTGTCCTTCTAGATGTTTGCGGTCGTGGGTTTGGAAGGTGCTGCCTAAGGAGCCTTGGTGAGTTCCTGCAGTGCATCTTGTAGTTAGTACACACTGCTGCCACTGTGTGTCAGCAGTGGAGGGAGTGAATGTTTGTGGGTGGGGTGCGAATCAAATGGCTGCTTTGTCCTGGATGGTGTCAAGCTCAATGAGTATTGTTGGAGCTGCAATCAACCAGGCAAATGGGGAATATTCCATCACACTCCTGACCTGTGACTTGTAGCGGGGGGATAGGCTTTGGGTAGTCAGGAGGTGAGTTACTTGCTGCAGGATTCCTAGCCTCTGATCTGCTATTGTAGCCACAGTGTGAAATTGCCCCTAAGTGTGGTACATTTTACCCGGTGGCTGCAATGACAGGTTTTGCACCATATTGTCCCATTCCCACCTCATTCATTATGCAGTCCCGAGAAACACACCAGATCACTGGCGTTCTGGAAAAATAGTCAAAAAGCAAAAGGAGATGGGGTAGTCTTGTTAATAAAGGAAGGTATCAGTGAGGTGGTGAGTAACGATATAGGAGGCATAGATCGTGATGTGGAATCAGTTTGGGTAGAAGTAAGGAATTGCAAGGGGAAGAAGTCATGGGTGGGAGTCGCCTCTCGGCTCCCGAAGAGTTGCATCCCTGTCAAAGTAAAAATCGGGAAATAATGGAGGCATGTAAGAAGGATGCTCCAATTGTCATGGGTGATTTTAATCTGCATATTGACTGGACAAATCAGATTGGCAGGGGTAACCTGGAAGATGAATTTGTAGAGTGCATCGGGGACTGTGTCTTAGAGCAACATGTTGCAGAACCTACCTGGGAACAGGCTATTTTAGATCCAGTAATGTGTAATGAGGTGGGATTAATGAGCGAGATCATAGTTAAGGATCCTCTAGGGCATAACGATCACAACATGGTAGAATTTCAAATTCAGCTTGAGGGCGAGCAACTCGGGTCTCAAACTAGTGTCCTCAACTTAAATAAGGGCAATTACAGAGGTATGAAGAAAGAGCTGTCTAAAGAAGGCTGGGAAAATAGACTAAGGGAAAGGTCAGTGGATGAGCAGTAGCAGACGTTCAAGTAGATATCTCTTAACGCTCAGCAAGAATGTATCCTGGTCAAAAAGAAGGACTCGATGAGAAGGATCAACCACCAATCAAAACTAAGGCATATAAAGCAGTGAAAACTAGTGGTAGGCCAGAGGATTGGGAATTTTTTAGGAACCAGCAGCGGATGACTAAAAAGCTAATAAGGAGGGATTGTCAAGGAATATAAAAATAAACAGCAAGAGCTTTATATAAAAGGAAAGAGAGTAGCTAAATTGAGCATGGGACCCTTGGTGAATGCAACTGGAGAACTGATAACAGGGAACAAGGAAATTGCACATAGTTTGAATGAATATTTTGCATTGGTCTTCATGGTGGAGGACATGATAAACATTCCAAAGATATCAGATAAGCAAGAAGCTAATGGGAGGAAAGATCTTGAAACAGTGTGTATCATGAGGGACAAAGTATTGGACAAACCAATAGGACTAAAGGCAGACAAGTCACCAGGACCTGATGGTCTGCATCCAAGGATTTTAAAGGAAGTGGCTGCAGAGATAGTGGAGGCATTGGGCAAAATATCAGAACTCACTGGATTCCGGGAAGGAGTGGATTGGAAAACAATTAATATGACACCCCTGTTCAAGAAGGGAGGGAGACAAAAAGCAGGAAACTATAGGCCAGTCAGCTTAACATCTGTCGTTTGGGAAAACGCTAGAATCTATTATTAAGGAAGAAATAGCAGAATATTTAGAAAAGCTTAACACAATCAAACAGAGTCAACATGGTTTTGTGAAAGGGAAATCATGTTTGACAAGTTTGCTAGAGTTCTTTGAGGATATAACAAGCAGAGTTGATAAAGGGGAACTGGTAGATGTACTGTATTTGGATTTCCAGAAGGCATTCGATAAGGTGCCATATAAAAGGTTATTGCACAAGACAGGAGCTCACAGTATTGGGGTAATGTATTAGCATGGTTTGAGGATTCATAGATTCATAGAGTCATAGAGGTCTACAGCACAGAAAAAGGCCCTTCAGTCCATCTGACCAGCCCGTCTATATCCTCCTGTAATCTAAGGCAATCCTCCTCACTATTTACTACCTCACCAATTTTTGTGTCATCCGCGAACTTACTGATCAACCCTCCTGCATTCAAGTCTAAATCGTTTATATATACTACAAACAGCAAGGGTCCCAACACCGATCCCTGTGGAACCACACTGGACACAGGAATCCAGTCACAAAAACACCCTTCGACTATCACCCTCTGCTTCCTACCACTCAGCCAATTCTGGATTCAATTTGCCAAATTGCCTTGGATTCCATGGGCTCTTACCTTCATTATCAGTCTCCCATGCGGGACCTTAACAAAAGCCCTGCTGAAGTCCAAGTAGGCTACGTCAAATGCATTGCCCTCATCTACATTAACACACAGGAGACAGAGAGTTGGGATAAATGGGTCTTTTTCAGGTTGGAAAGACATACCTTTTGGAGTACCACAAGGCTCATTCCTTGGGCCTCAATTATTTATTATCTATATTAATGACTTGGAGGAGGGGGCAGAGTGTAATGTATCCAAATTTGCTGATGATACAGAATTGGGTGGGAGGGCATGTTGTGATGAGGACATAAGAAATCTGCAAGGGGATATAGACAGATTGAATGAGTGAGCAAAAACTTGACTGATGGAGTTTAATATAGGAAAGTGTGAGGTCATGCACTTTGGTATGTAAAATCAAAAGGCAGACTATTATTTAAATGGAGAGAGACTCCAAAAAAGTGCAGCACAGAGGGATCTGGGTATTCTTGTGCATGAAACACAAAAAGTAAGCAGGCAGGTGCAGCAGGTAATTAAGAAGGCAAATGGAATTTTGGCTTGTATTGCTGGGGGGCTGGAGTTTAAAAATAGGGAAGCCTTGTTACAACCATACAGGGTATTTGTGAGGCTGTACCTGAGTATTGTGTACAGCTTTGGCCCCCATATTTAAGAAAGGATATACTGGCATTGGAGGCAGTTCATAAGAGATTCACTAGGCTGATTCCTGGGGTGAAGGGGTTGACTTATCAAGAACGGCTAAACAGGCCTTTATTATTTGGAGTTTGGATGAATGAGGGGTGATCTTACTGAAACATACAAAATTCTGAGGAGGCTTGACAAGTTAGATGTTGAGAAGATATTTCCACTAGTGGGGGAATCTCAAACTAGGGTACATAGGGCAGAATTTTCCATCTGGCGGGGGGCAGCGCAGAGCAGGAGTGGGTGTGGGTGGGCACGGAACTGATCGCTGCCCATGATCAGGTGCTTGCTGTCAATTTACATGGGTGGGCCAATTAAGACCCGCCTAGCATTTTTCCTGAATCCTGAGGATAGCAAGAGTGTGCGGGCGATGGGCATGCACAGATCACTGGGTCCAATGATGACCAGGCAGTCTATTTAAAAGAAGGCCTGGCAGCCATTTGTAGGCTGCTCACAATGGCCAGCGCGAGGCCGCAGCAGAGGGGCTCAGGTGAGTAGGCCAGGCAGGAAGGTAGGCCAGTGGGTGGGGGGGTGGGGTGGGGGGGTGGGGGGGGGGGGGGGGGGGGCAGTTTGCCCCTCATTTTTCTGATGACTGCCTTGCTGCCCTCCTCTAGAGGTGGCAGCACGGCAGGAGGTGTTGGTACCCCAGGATGGGAGGAGGAGGCCCCCCCACATGACGAAATGTGCCTGGGAGGAGGTGGTGAGCTCTCGCGACGTGGTGCAGTGCACCTGGATCCAGTGCCGCAAGCACTTCAATGATTTGTTGCGCTCTGGCAGGGTGAGTACCATGTTGCCATTGGGTAGTTAACCCAGCAGGTAGCCTTACCCTCTGCGGCCCCCCGCAAGTCTCAGTGTCGTGACTGCATTGAATCAGCGATGGCATTTTTCTTTTGCTGGGTGGGCAAGCAGAAAGTGCCCATGCCGAGGTCAGCCTGAGTGGGTCATGAGGTGAGTTTTCCCCTGCAGCATGTGTTGATCTGAGTCCCACTGACTGGTTTGGGGGCAAGCTGGAACAGCTGCACCTAGGCGCAGACTCAGAACTCCAGGACATACCATAGTCAGGGTGATGAGATGGTGGAAGGGGAGCTTCAAGGTGGCATGGCAATGAATCATCTGCTACCCTCTACGCTGCACATGCTTGTGCCTCCTTGCTATGGGAGGAAATACCATGTGGTCCCTAATGTGATGTAGGCAGCATGAGCCCAAGGGGGCAGTGGGGGGATGGGGAGCAGGCCTAGCAACTTTGTCTGAGTGATTGGCTGCAGCGGGGTGAGGAGGCACTGGAGGCTTGATATGCCCCACTCTGGTTGGGGTGTGCCGTGTTCAGAGTCCATCTGCAATTTGCCCTAATCAACACTCTTCTCTCTTTTTCAGGAGAAGAATGCGCAGAACGTGGCTGAACATGTGAGGACTGGAGGCAGCCAAGCACAGCTCTGCATACCAAGCTGCTTTGAGCAGGAAGCCCTTGAGCTAGAGAGGTGCCATGCACTCACATCTACTGGTGTCGGTGAGGCTGGAGTGCCACAGCCAGGTATTTATGCCCAACAGTGAGGTCAGCATTGTCCTCCCAACTGCCATAGCACTGATGATTGTTAAATTAGTTATTGTTGCAACATTGCTGGGCCATTGCTTATGGAAGGTTGAGTGCATAATGAGCCAGGGGGACAGGGATGAACTTTGTCACTGTCTGCACGCTAACTGATGCACTGTCCTTGTTCTTCCTTTCAGCATCATCAGACCATGGCTGGAAGAAGGAGCAGCATATGCCCCCTCTCACACCTGAGGGGCCTGAAGTCTCACCAGCATCACACCATTTCTGCGAGGCAGGCACAAGCACAGATACTAGTACCTCAGTGGGAACTAGAACAACGGCTAGTGTCCCAGGGCACAGCGGTGACGGCACTTCAGTCGCTGGAGCAGCTGGTGGAGACAGAAGGTGTCCATGGCGCCAGAAGTTGGAGGACTGCGGGGGACCAGTCACATGCTCAGTCAGTGCCTAATGATGTGCCTCTGGAGTTGTCCGTGACACAGCAGGGCAGGAAATGCAGCCGGGTGTGTGGGAGCATCTGGGGGTGATACATGAGGCTATGCTTGGCTTGGTCTCCATGGTGGAAGAGCCTACACAGATGCTCGTTGAAGCAATGAGCCACATGTCCGAGCACCAAGCGTCCTCCATGGAGAGAGTGGTGACTATTGCGGAGAGCCTACTCCAGGAGACCCACCAGGGCTTCCTGGGGATGCGCTCTGACCAGCAAGTCCACACATTGGCAATGACCTCAGCTGATCACTGACAGTGTGGGAGATGGTGTGGGCATCAAGCTTCCCAACTCAGTGCCCATCCATCCACGGGGAGCAGGGAGGTCCAAAGCAACCTCACATCAGTGCAGCAGCTGTTTGTCATCCCTGTGGTCTCCTCCCAGGGCACTTCAGATGAGGACTGCAGCTCCTCCGCCCCTCTTGCAGTGACCGTTTCATCCGGTGAGGCTAGGACGACTGGGGAGATGCCAGCTGCGGAACAGGCAGCTCCCTCCCAGGCAGGGCCATCACAGGCTCCACGGGCCAGAGGACAAATGCCAAGGTCATCAAGGTCAGCAGGACAGCAGAGTCAGCAGGCTGGCTCAGGTGCCGTTCCGAGCAGCACCAAGAGGAAATGAAAGCATAAGCACTCCACGGGTTTTTCACCAGTGCTTTTGTGTTGGCCCAAGATGAGGTCCTTTATTATTTCTTTTTGATTGTTAACTCTATTGTTTTCTCTTTGTGATAAGTTATTTTACTTCACACATTAAATGCAGGTGTGTGACCATGGCTGAGGGTGTCTCATTTCTTCTGCCTGTGTATGGTTGACAAAAGTGTAATGAGTGATTTGTTGGACATTCAGCTTTATTTACAAGGCCCTTAGTTAGTGCTGCTGACCTGGCAGATTTTGCGCTTAGGTGTCGAGTATCGAGGCAGCAGCCCAGGCTTGTCCTAGTGATCCATCGGTGTTGTGCTAGCTGAAGGTTCGTTGGTGTCCCTGCCTCCATGGAGTAGTCCCTGGTCAGTGTCTACCCCCTCAGCATTTCCCTGTGCCTGCTCATCCTTGGAATCACTGCTGGACTCATTGTGTGCAACCGTAGCCACAGCGTCGACGTCTTCTTTGTCCACTGCATCTCCTCCTTCCAGCACAAGATTGTGGAGAGCGCAGCAGGCAACCACCATCATTGAGACACGATCTGGGGGGCAATGGAGAGCGCCTGCTGAGCAGCCCAGGCACTGGAAGCGCATCTTGAGAAGAGCAATGGCTCTCTTCACCACAGCCCTTGTGGAGGCGTGGCTCCTCTTGTACCACTTCTCAGCTTCTGTTCTTGGATGGCGGAGAAGTGTCATGGGCCACCTTCTGAGGGGATAGCCCTTGTCACCCAGCAGCCATCCATCAAGCCGAGCCGGAGCACGGAGGAGGCCCAGCACCTGGGAGTGCTTGAGGATATAGCTGTCATGGGAGCTGCCTGGCTACCTTGCACAGACTTGTCAAATCAGCATCCTGTGATCACACACTATCTACACGTTCATGGATGGGAAGCCCTTCCTGTTGACGAAGGCACCGGGCTCATCTGCAGGAGCCCTGACAGCCACATGTGTACAGTCTATTGCACCCTGGACGCGGGGAAGCCAGCAATCGCGGCAAAGCCTCTGGCTCGCTCTGTCTGGCTGGCCTGGCTCCAACGGAAGTGGATGAAAGTCAATGCCCATCTGAACAGAGCATCTGCGATCTGCTTGACACAAGTGTGAACAGCTGATTGGGAGACACCACAAAGATCACCCACCGACATCTGGACGGAGCCAGAGGCATAGAAGTTGAGGGCAGCTGTGACCTTCAAAGCCACTGGCATGGGGTGTCCACCCACACAGCCAGGGGATATCTCAGGCCCAATCATCTGACAGATATAGTTGACTCTCTCCCTTGAGAGACAAAGCCTCCTTCGGCACTGCACCTCAGACATGTTGAGGTAACTGCTCCCTGGCAGCAGGATAGTGGCGTCTTCTGCAGCCCCTTCTGCCTTGGACTACCTCTTGGCCCTGTGCCGCTTGTGCCTGAGCCTGTCCTCCCAAAGGTGGCTTCCCCGATGCTGATTGTACACTCCTGGCCACCTCCCCCTTCTAGCCCTCTCTTCCTTCTCAGAGGAGCTGTCTCCAGTGGACAGATCTGTTCCCATACCCAGGCTAAGAGAAACCTGCAGGACTGGAAAAGATTCCTCACTGCAGAGTGCTGACCTGAAAGCTATGAGTCCAGAAAAAGCAGCGGGGATGCATTCTGAAGTACTGCAGATCACACAGGCAAGTTTGAAAATCTTACAACAATAAATGCTTCACAGAACAGAATCATGACCTCACTGAGCCCTCATCCTGCCCGTGGATGTGGTTAATACAAATGTCTCCTACCCGCCTGCCTATTGTGCATGTGTGCCGATCCAAGGGTCGCACAGGCGCCAAAAAATCTGTGTCGATTGAACACTAAAAGGCCTTAAGTGGCCCGTTAGTTAATGGTGGGCATGCGCCGGACTTCATTGCGCGCCCGCCCAGTGAAATAGCGTGATGGTGCGTGGTGACATCGGGATGCTCGCCCAACGTCACCGCACATCATTTTCCATGCGGATGTGTGAGGCCCGCCCCCCCGCACGTCAAATGGAAAATTCTACCCATAGTTACAGAATAAGGGGAAACTTACTTAAAACTGAGATGCGAAGGAATTTCTTCTCTCAGAGGGTACAGAATGTCTGAAATTCTCTACCCCAGCAAGTTGTGGAGGCTGGATCACTAAAAATATTTAAAGAGGAGGTTGAAAGATTTTTGAAATATTGGGGAGCTGAGGGTTATGAGGAGCTGGCATAAAAGAGGAGTTGAGACCTGAGTTGAGATTTTATTGAATAACGGGGCAGGCTCGAGAGGCCGAATGGCCTACTCCTACTCTATTTCTTATGTCCTTATGCAGTCCATATGGTGTAGGTACATCCACAGTGCTATTAGGAAGGGAGTTCCAGGATTTTGACTCTGCGATTGTGAAGGAATGGCAATATAATTCCAAATCATGATAGTGAGTGACTTGCAGTGGAATTTTCAGGTTGCGGTGTTCCCATCTATCTGCTGCCCTTATCCTTCTAGATGGTAGTGGTCATGGGTTTAGGCGGTGCTGCCTAAGGACCGTCGGCGAATTCCTGCAGTGCATCTTGTAGGTGGTGCACACTGCTGCTAATATGCATCAGTGGCGAAGGGAGCGAATGTTTGTGGATGTGGTGCCAATGAAGTGGGCTGCTTTGTCCTGGATGGTGACAAGCTACTTGAGTGTTGTGGGAATTGTATTCAACCAGGCAAGTGGGGAGCATTCCATCACACTCCTGACATGTGCCTTGTAAATGGTGGACAGGCTTTGGGAATTCAGGAGGTGAGTTACTTGTTGTAGGATTCTTAGCCTCTGACCTGCTCTTGAAGCCAAAATATTTATATGGCTAGTCCAGTTCAGTTTCTGGTCAAAGGTAAACCCCAGGATGTTGATAGTGGGGTATTCAGTGATGGTAATGCCATTGAATGTTAAGGGGCGATGGTTAGATCCTGTCTTGTTGGAGATGATCATTGCCTGACTTGTGTGGTGTGAATATAACTTACCACTTATTAACCCAAGCCTGGATATTGTTGCATTTGAACATGGACTGCTTCAGTATCTGAGGAGGCGCAAATGGTGCTGAACATTGTGCAATCATCAGCAAACATCTCCACTTCTGAACTTATGATGGAAAGAAGGTGATTGATGAAACAGCTGGAGATGGTTGGGCCTGGGACACTACCCTGTGGGACTCCTGCAGTGATGCCCTGGAACTGAGATGATTGATCTCCGCAACCATAACCACCTTCCTGTGTGGTAGGTAAGACTCCTTTGTGGTAGGTATGAGTCCTTTGCTAGGGCTCCTTGATGCCAAACTCGGTCAAACGCTGACTTGATGTCAAGGCCAGTCACCCTCACCTCTGGAGTTCAGCTCTTTTGTCCATGTTTGAACCAATGAGATCAGGAGCTGAGTAATCCTGCCAGAACTCAAACTGAGCATCAGTAAGCATGTAGTTGCTAAGCACTGTTGATGACCCCCTTCCACTACTTTACTGATGGTTGAGAGTAGACTGATGGGGCGGTAATTGGCCGGGTTAGATTTGTCCTGCTTTTTGTGTAGTGGACATAGCTGGGCAATTGCTGGGTAGATGCCAGTGTTGTAGCATCCTTTGTCCAAACCAAGGGGGAGAAGTGGGAGTTATGTTGAATAACCCCCTGCCGCCAACTCCCCCCTCCCCCGCCACAACCCCACCACCCCCCCTCCCCTCCCCTCCCCACACAGAATCTGCTAGAACTTGTAATATTGCATTATGGAACTGAATCCAGGCCGTCTGCCATCTTCCATCAATAAAACAGCAGCAGAACCAGAGCTGTATCCAGTTTAAGTAGCCTGACCCTCATCTACACAGTTTCCACTGGAACATCTGAACTTCTGTACCAGTGCCTACTGCAAAACTGATTCATCTGTACGTGTTTCTCGCATCATGGAAGTCAGTGCTACTGAAAAAGCGGATCACCGCACATCAGCTTCTGCCTGCTAAACTTTCTGAAGGAATACACCATTGGACTTTTGATACTGGACTCGACTCATGTGAAACAAGAATTCTTATTTTCTCTGTGGCCTTTGTCCTATACCTCCTTCTTCCCTTTATCCTTCTTTTATTGTGTGAATGTACCAGGGGTTATGTGTAAACCCCCTTCCCGCATTCTTTGTATGATTGTAAAATAAACTAACCCTCTGATTTTACCCTGTCTGCACGGAAGCACTTTGCGGAATCCCTAAACCCGAGAGTGCGCTCTTTCGTGCATGCGCACGAAAGAGTGCTCATCTCCCTGAGGCTAAGTGCTGCCTCAAGGAGATCGGCTCTACAGTAAAAAATATTAAAATTAGAAAAAAAAAATTCCCTGACATGTCCCCTCATGTAATGCTATCACATGAGATGGGACACGTCCATAACTTTTAAAACCACTTTAATTAAATTTTTTAAGCCACCATGAAACCTCATCCCGCCCCTGGATGAAGTTTTATGCTTTTTCTAATGCCCGCCAGGGCTCCTGGCCTGCCTGCTAACCTTAAGGTTGGACAGGCAGGTCCCATTAATTATTTAAATTACTCTGTTAATGGCCTCAATTAGCCGTTGACAGGTCGGCGGGTGCACAGCTGATTTTGCTGTGGGCCCGCCCACCTGAAAATTTAAATGGGGCGTGGTGACATCAGGAGTTCCGCCCGACGTCACCGCGCATCATTTTACGTGACAGCGTGCAGGCCTCGCCCCCCCCACGTCAAAATCCTGCCCATACCTTTGGCCCCTTCATTCAAGTAATTTAAATAAATTGAAAATAGCTGACGCCCCAGCACTGCTCCTTGTGGCACATCTTGCCAGCCAGAAAATGACTCATTTATGCATAATCGCTCTGTCCTGTTAGCTAGACAACTTTCTATCCATGCCAATATGTTATCCCCTATACCATGAGCTTTTATTTTCTGCACTAATCTTTGATGTGGCACCTTATCAAATGCCACATTTGGAAATCTAAGTGCAGGACATCCACCGGTTTCCCCTTTATTCACAGCACATGTTGCTACTTCAAGAACTCCAATAAATTGGTGAAACATATTTTCCCTTCCACAAAACCATGTTGATTCTGGCTAATTACCTTGAATTTTTAGGTAGGGTTTTTAGCTTGGTAGGTGGACGTGGGCCTGACCCAACCCAACCACGCTTGAAATGATGCGCGATGACATCGGCCGAGCGTGCCGATATCAATGAGCAGTTGCGTGATAATTTGGTTGGCGGGAGTGCGCTGGAGTCGGGAGCCACCGACAATTAAAAGGCCTATTAAGGCCATTAATTTATCAACTGAGTTTAATTTTTCACTGCCCGTCCAACCTAACGGTTAGCGGGCAGGCAAAAAGGCCAAGAGGCCTTTGCATTTTCTTGGAAACCTCATCCATGGGTGGGATGGGGTTTCCAAAAGTAAATTCAAATAAAATAAAAACTTTAATTTTCAATTAAAAACATGTCCCTACTCATGTGACAAAGTCACATAAGGGAACATGATTTATTAATTTTTTCTCATGTTCAATAATTTGTTCAATATATTCTTCTTCTCCCTGAGGCAACTCCGTGCCTCAGGGAAATTATTCTGCGCTCTCTTGCACACGTGCGTTAAGTTCACGCCAGGCCTGCTCGTATTCCTCTCATCCCCCCTGCCCCTACAGGTAGCGTTCAGTGCTGCCGCTCGCGTATCATACTGGGTGGGTCTTAATTGATCCACCCACATTAAATTATGGTGCGCTGCTGATTGCAGGCAGCAGACGGCTTCCTGACTGCCCCCGCCAATCCCGCATGCCAAGGGCAAAATTCTGCCCTTTGAATACAAGAGGGTAGCAGTTATGCTTAAGCTGTAGAAAGCCCTGGTAGATCACACCTGGAGTATCATGAACAGTTCTGGGCACCAAATCTTATGAAGGATATACTAACCTTGGAGGGAGTGCAGAGTAGATTTACCAAAATGATACTTGAAGTATAAATTATGAGGAGTGATTACACAAACGAGCAATATATTCTGTGGAATGTAGAAGGTGAAGGAGTAATTTAATCTAAGTTTTCAAAATATTAAGGGAACAACTAAGGTAGATTGGGAGAAACTACTTCTGCTTGTTGGAGAGTCTAGAACTAGAGGACATATCTAAAAATTAAAGGCAGACCTTTCAGGAGTGTAATTAGGAAACACTTCTATGTGCAAAGGGTGGTAGAAGTTTGGATGCTAGATCATTTGTTAGTTTTAAATCAGAGATTGGTGGATTTTTGTTAAGCAAAGGTATTAAGGGATATGGGGCAAAGGGAGGCATACAGAGTTAGATCCCAGATGAACAATGGTATCAGTGAAAGGTGGAAGATGCTTGAGGGGCTCAATGGCCTACAAATATTCATTTGTTCCTATGAATGGCAGTGACTTGGTGGAGTATGAACCTGCTATCCTATCTGAGGAAGACGGCATTCCTCTTCCCACCACTGCCACTCTGTCAGTGTGCTTTCTGTTGTCTGTCAGCCAGCTCAGACTGCTGCTGCCCATACTGAGATGGTGCAGTCAGCAGCTGGGACTTTAGGTCTAGAACTACTCAAGATCATCCTCCACAGTCATCTGCAGCCTCTCTATTGTAAATCAGCTACCATGCTGTCACTAAGCTGTGCACTGTACAGCAACATGAAAGTTCCACTGCTATCCATACACAATTTGGCCCCTTTAAGGTACCATGCACTCATAGCAGAGCAAAGAAATTACAGGGCCCATGTACTTAAATGAATCGGCGGTGCTTTAGAAAAAAAGATTAGAGGCTATGTTGGTCAGCGGCCTTCCACCAGACACATTGCATTATTGGGGCAGCAATTTGTTCAACGCAATGCACATCGAAGAAAGGGACTAAGTGAATGCACAAGGGTGATTATATTTGTTTGTATGTAATAAAATTCATGCAATTCATCCCATAAATGGGGTATGATTTCACAATGATTATGTTACTGGAGTACTAATCCAGAGACCAGGGCAACTGGGAAACTTAAATTCAGTTAATTAAATAAATATGGATTAAAAAGCTAGTATCGGTAATAGTGACCATGAAATTACCAGATTATTGTAAAAACAGATCTGCTTCACAGAAGTTCTTTAGGATAGGAAACCTGCTGTCCCTACCTGTTCCAGTCTAAGTGTGACTCCCAAACCACAGCAATTTGGTTTACTCTTAACAAAAACAAAAATACCTGGAAAAACTCAGCAGGTCTGGCAGCATCGGTGGAGAGGAGCACAGTTGACGTTTCGAGTTCTCATGACCCTTCACCAAAACTAAGTAAAAATAGAAAAGGGGTGAAATATAAGCTGGTTTAAGGGGTGGGGGGTGGGTGGGGGGGGGGGGGGTGTTGGGACAAGAAGAGCTAGGTAGAGAGCCAGTGATAGGTGGAGATAATCAAAAGATGTCACAGACAAAAGGACAAAGAGGTGTTGAAGGTGGTGATATTATCTAAAGGAATGTGCTAATTAAGGATAGAAAGCAGGACAAGCGAGGTACAGGTAGCCCTAGTGGAGGTGGGGTGGGGTGAAAGAACCTAAAAAGGCTAAAAGGTAGAGTTAAGACAATGGATGAAAATACATTTAAAAATAATGAAAATAGTTGGGAAAAGAAAAATCTATATAAATTATTGGAAAAAAAAGGGGGGAAAAAACGGACTGTGGGTGGGGATGGAGGAGCGTTCATGATCTAAAATTGTTGAACTCAATATTCAGCCTGGAAGGCTGTAAAGTGCCTAGTCAGAACATGAGGTGCTGTTCCTCCAGTGTGCGTTGAGCTTCACTGGAACAATGTAGCAAGCCAAGGACGGACATGTGGGCATGAGAGCAGGGTGGAGTGTTGAAATGGCAAGCGACAGGGAGGTCTGGGTAATGCTTGTGGACAGACCGAAGGTGTTCTGCAAAGCGGTCACCCAGTCTGCGTTTGGTCTCTCCAATGTAGAGGAAACTACATTGGAAGCAACAAATGCAGTAGACTAAGTTGAGGGAAGTGCAAGTGAAATGCTGCTTCACTTGAAAGGAGTGTTTGGGTCCTTGGACAGCGAGGAGAGGGGAAGTGAAGGGGCAGGTGTTGCATCTCCTGTGGTTGCATGGGAAGGTGCCGTGGGAGGGGGTTGAGGAGTAGGGGGTGATGGAGGAGTGGACCAGGGTGTCACGGAGGGGATGATCCCTACGGAATGCCACCGGGGGGGTGAAGGGAAGATGTGTTTGGTGGTGGCATCATGCTGGAGTTGGCGGAAATGGCGGAGGATGATCCTTTGAATGCAGAAGCTGGTGGGGTGATAAGTGAGGACAAAGGGGACCCTATCATGTTTCTGGGAGGGAGGAGAAGGTATGAGGGTGGACGCACGGGAGGTGGGCCGGACACGGTTGAGGGCCCTGTCAACCACTGTGGGTGGAAAATCTCGATTAAGGAAGAAGGACGGCATGTCAGAGGAACTGTTTTTGAATGTAGCATCATCGGAACAGATGCGATGAAGTCGAAGGAACTGAGAGAATGGGATGGAGTCCTTACAGGAAGCAGGGTGTGAGGAGCTGCAGTCAAGGTAGCTGTGGGAGTTGGTAGGCTTGTAATGGATATTGGTGGACAGTCTATCACCCGAAATTGAGACAGAGAGTTCAAGGAAGGGAAGGGAAGTGTCAGAGATGGACCATGTGAAAATGATAAAGGTATGGAAATTGGAAGCAAAATTAATAAATTTTTCCAGGTCCTGACCATAACCTTCTGAAGGGGAATTAGAGATAGGTAATAAGCGCTTGCCTTGCCAGCGATGTCCACATCTTGTAAATGAGTAAAGAAAGCCATGATTTATCTTACTGATTTGGTTTAGAATGTTTATTTTGTTGTGTCTTTTATTTTTGCGTTTGGGCCAAGCAGATGCTGTGATGGTCAGTAACAGTGAGAAAGCAAGGTGTCGAACTGTTGACGAAAGGGAAATTGGAATTGCAGTTACTGGTATTGCACTGGCATTAATTGTTTGCAGATATTCTGAACAGAAAGGGGCTTCTTGATTCCCTGCACCTTCGCTCTTACTCTTTCTTCTCCTCTTCCTCCTCCTCAGCCACTCGCTATATACTCACTGGTGGTAAAGGCTGTTCCACCATGATGGCGAGGTTGTGCAGCAAACACCAGATGACCACAAACCTTTACACCTGCTCTGCTGTAAGAATCCTTTAGAATGGTCCAAGCAGTGGAAGTGCTGTTCAAGTGCATCAATTGTCTGCTCTATCACATGTTTTCGCATGTTGTGTGGCAGCATAGCTTTTGTTGTATACATGCAGCCCATGTATGCATGTGTTATGCAATGCAATCCTTGCCCTGCTCTGAGGTTACAGTTATGGCTGCAGCAGGTAGAAAATTTCATGAAGACCTCCTTATTAAAGCTATAGGTTTCTCACACATTATTCCTCACAGAAGGTAAGTAAGGTATGAGAATTGTTCTCTGAACAAACTGGGCAGATATGGCTTCCTACAGAGGGCCCTTCTGGTCCTCCTCCCTGTTGTAGCAGCTTGACCTGCTATGTGGGACCTCTGTGTATTTTCCAAGTCATGCTCAATTCCAAAAGGAAGGCCTATCAGGGCATTCATGCCTGGGAGCAACTTTTTAAATGCAAGTTTTTAAATCAACAAAATTGTACTTCAACACCTGCCAGATACTCCCCAAAGACTGTTGTAATTTTAGGCAGCCATATAAAGCTGCAAAAATGCAAGTAATTGCATCAACAGCCAGAAGAAATATTGGAGCAACTATCCTGCAAGTAGCTCATTATCCATCTAAGTAATGCTGGTGCGGGCTCCTTCATGCTGTTTAACGTTGTATTCAGCTGTGCAGAGTTAAGATAGTGTGGTGGATCATGGTGTTTGAAATGACAATTCTGGCATCAAATCAGTGTTGACATCATAATCTGTTTGCTTTGTATGCTCTAGGGCAATGCCTACACTTGCACCTATGTCTGAGAGCAATTCATTTGCCAAGAAGCCTTGAAATTATCAAAAAGTTCTTCGGTACCTTTCACAACCCTCCAGACTTTTGTAACTTGAGTGAAGAGTGCCAAACACTTGTAGAATCATAGAAAAAGCCAGAAGAAATTAACCAGCAACAAGCTTGTACGTAGTTGATGATAGACCAGCTGGGGGCTTCTTCTTGCTGCTTAATAATATAAGGTTAGGAGAGGGTGCCAACTGGAGTGCTGGGCTCCAAAATGGCAATTCTGACATCAAATCAGCATTGCATACCCATTGATGTCATGGGGCAGAATTTTCTGCCTGTCAGGCAGGCGGGCCCAACCCAATCTCCAGTGGGCAGGGAGACGATACCCGCCAGAAAAGTGGGCCCTACCGCCATTTTATGTGGGTGGGCCAATTAAGGCCCATCCAGCGGGAAGTGCTATGCGCTCCTTGTGCAGGCGGGGGGGATTCCCCAAATGCGAGTGTGCACTCTTTCGCGCATACGCACAAAAGAGCGCACATCTCCCTGAGGCTAAGTACCACCTCAGGGAGATGGCTTACACTGTGAAAAAGAAGAAAAATAGAAAACAAAAATTCCCTAATATGTCCCCCTCATGTGACAATGTCACATGAGATGGGACATGTTCATAATTAACATAATAACTTTATTAAACTTTTTAAAACCCTACATGAAACCTCATCCCGCTGGTGGATGAAGTTTCATGTTTTTTCTAGTTGCCGCTGGGGTTCCTGGCCTGTCCGCCAACTTTAGGGTTGGACAGGCAGGTCCTTTAATTGTATAATTAACCTGTCAATGGCCTTAATTGGCCATTTTGCTGTGGACCCGCCTTCCTGAAAATTTAAATGGGCCGGGATGACGTCGGGGGGTTCCGCCTGACGTCATCCCATGTCATTTTACGCGTTGGTGAGCGGGCCCCGCCCCCTGCTCACTGATGGCAAAATTCTGCCCCTGATCTGCTTGCTGTGCATACTTCCAGTGGGCTTAAGTTATGCATGCTAATGCCCTCACCAATATGGAATCCAGTGTGATTCACAGCAAAAGTGTGCATGAGAACGCAGTGAATACCCAAGTGACACACAGACAAGACAGGCATGACAAACATGCACCTCCAAACCTAACAACCATTGTTTCATTCTGCTCCATATTCTCTGAGCATATCAATAAAATAGACCAATTAACTAACAAATTAACTAAACAACTGCCCCTGAGGGCAGGGGCACTGTTACAAAAACAAAACTTTAAAGGAAATTTAACAAATTAAATTTAAGTTACATTTTTGGGAGGGGAAAAGCCTCAAGTGTACTGGCAGACACGGTGTATGCTCCCTCCCCAAGGACACCAGGGCAAGAATGTGGCCACAGAAAAGACCCACTCAATGACCCATTGCTTGGACCTATTAATGGCTACCTTGGCCAGGCCCAGGCTAACAAGGAGGTCCTCCACCCTGCCCATCCACCTCTGCACCATGTCATAATGCGACAGATGATGTGTGCCATGCGGATCAAATCCACGAGGGGAACTTGATCATGCGGTCACAACAGTTTTGCAATTTGTATTTTATTTTATTTAGAGATGCATGCCCTGAATTCAGAAGTAATAAGTCTACCACAACTTCAGAAATTTTTAGAAAACTGAATTAAACATTTATTAACAGAAGTTTTCAGGCACATACTTAGGACTATAAATTACTACTGTAATAACTCCTAAAACCCCTAATTAATCTGGCTTCCAGTTATATCCCCATTTGTTTACTGTTGTAAACAAACAAAAAAATGTTTTTAAATAGATTCCAGCCAGTTAACACAATACCCTGGAGAGTCAAATTCAAAGTGACTTTTCCCAGCTTCGGTTTCTGTGGACAACAGCTTAATGCACAAATAATGGAGACTAGGCACAATTCTGGTAGATCTTACAATACTTTCCCTGACACATAGCTTCAATCTCCTTTATACATCTTTCTCCCTTTTAATGTGAATTCCATTGTTCCCATACGTCTTTGGAACATTACTTTTCTCATAATATAAATCATTGCATGGTTCTCAGTAACCTTTGAGAAAAATAAACACACTGCTTAGCCTAGCTTCTCTGGCTAGGTGTAATATCCTACCAGCTCTTTGAAATTCAAACTACCTTGATTTATCTAAAAGTGCAAATTCTCCTCACCCCACCTTATAAAACTTCAGCCATGTTTATGTATTTAACATTTCAACCTAGCTTCTTTTGATGAATCAAAGCCTCAAGACCAGTTGTCTCCAATTCAATTAAATCCCACCCCCCCCCCCACACACACACACACACACACACACACAGAAACTGTCCAAACCCCACTATTAACCTACTTTTACAATAAATCACAATAATATTATGAGACTTATTATACTTGCGTGACAACCGGGTGGCCGAAGATCAGGAGCATGGATCTGAAGTGCAAAACAAATTTGAGGAGAAACCCTCTGAAATAGTGGAACAAGGGCTGCAACCTCACATAACCAACACATGCATAGAACACAAAGCAGCTGAAATTCTGCTCCAATACATAACAGCATAAGTGAAAGTTAATGCACAGTGCTTGAATTAAACACTGAAATAACATGCAATTATTAGAGTGCACCGGGTGATACACAGCAGCACATTTCAGAATGATTCCACCTGGCTTCTTGTTCTCCCAACCCTTTCCGATTATCAAATGGCAATTGCTCACCAGTGACCTGCCAATCGTCTCAGCCCCAGGACATCGCTGCAGGATTCCTCAGGGTAGTGTCCTAGGCCCAACCAGGTTTGCCTGCTTCATCAAATGATCTTCCTTCCATCATAAGGTCAGAAGTAGGATGTTTCTTGATGGTTACACAGTATTTGGTCCCATTTGCAGCTCTGCAGATAATGAAGCAGTCTGTACCCGCATGCAGCATGACTGGGACAACATTCAGGCTTGGGCTGCGAAATGGCAAATAATATTCAAACCACACAAGTGCCAGGCAATGAACATCTCCAACAAGACACAGTCTAACCATCTTCCCTTGATGTTCAACAGTATAGCAGTCATCATCAATATCATGGGAGTCGCCATTGACCAGAAACTTAACTGGACCGGCCAGAAGCTGGATATTTTCCTCACCTCCTGACTCCTTAAAGCCACCAGTTAAAAGGCATAGACTAGGACTTTGATGGAATACTCTCCATTTGTTGGATGAGTGCAGCTCCCCTAACACTCAAGAAGCATGACATCAGCCAGGCCAAAGCAGTTCACACAATCGGCACCTGATTTACCACCTTAAACATCCCCTCCTTTTGCCACTCATGCAATTTGTCTGCAATGTGGTCAATCTCCAAGATGCAGGGCATCAACTTACCAAGACTCCTTCAATAGCACCTTCCACATCTGCAACCTCCACTACCTAATTGGACAAGACTCGCCATGTTTTGCACTAATGAGAAATGGAAATCTACCCCCCTACCCAACTGCAGAGAGCTGCCAGCCAATCAGATGATGGCAGCTGCCCCTTGCAGGCAGCATCCAATAATGACAGTACAGGAAGGAAAAGGAAAACTCTCAGTTCTCTCAGTCTTTCACCATAACTTCATCTGAAGATTGGATAAATCACCGGAGAAAAAGTATAAGTGGCTAAAAATGGGAAATCACTCATTTCTGAGCAGGAAAGATCCATGAGGATAAATGCTCTTTTTGTTGGCAGGTTTACAATGTGCAACTGATTGTGATCAGTAGATTTATGTAAAGTAAGAATATTAAGGAATATGATGCAGCAATGGGTAAATGGGGTTATCGCACGGGCGTTTCTCGAGTCAGTCAAAGGTGGCAGCTTCATGTTGGACAATACCTAGTGTACAGCTTATCTGTTTTATTTCAAATGTAATTGTTATCTCTTTTCACATTTCTCTTAGTATCTGTCATTCTCCTTCCCTCTCTTTCTATCTGCTGCCTCCTCCCCACTTCAGTTATCCTTTGTTTCCCCTGGCTTTTTTCACCCTCAACATGCTCTTTGTGATTTAAACTGAGTGATGAACAGTCAGGAGCCCAGTTCAAGAAGTTCAAGTAGCTACAAATGTTAGTTCAATAAGTTCAATAAGACGTGGGTGGGTTATTCTCCCACTGTTTTAGGTGCAGCAGTGGGGAGAACAGGAACATTTTGGGAAAGTTCAATCTAACCAGTCCATTGGATGGCATTTATGAGTTCTGTTAGTAGCAACAGTAGGTCTTGTGGCTCAGTTGGCAATATTCCTACCTCTCTGCCAGAACGATCTGCATCCAAGTCTTGCTCCAGGACTTGATGGTCAAGGAAAGAACTATTATGGTGTGGTGTATAATCTTGTTAATAGCCTGCAGATCCTTCCAACACTCTACATTATTCTCTGAACGGAAGATGTGAAACAAACAAACCGTAACAGCAGTTTTTTAAAATGTGATTATAAATCTGTGATCCTTTGCTAGGAGAAAAGAGGGCAAGTTGTAAAAATCACTTTGTAATATACAAGAACAAATTGAAGACAAATTAAGCATATAACACTTTGGGAATGGTGGGTCAAAGCTTGAGTGTAAAATTACAGCTTTGACGTATTTGAGATATACAAACCAAGTAATTTGCAACTTTAGAAAATTACAATTATCACAGTGGCTAACATTGCAGAAATGAGATCAGGAGTATTTAACCCACATAAAATAGGGCTGCGAGGGAAATATTCGACAAGATCTATTTTTGGGCATAGGGATTGCAATGCCATGCCCAGTCCCATGGAGGCAGGGCAGCACACTCAAAAAGGGCCAACAGCATGCATGGCTAACACGATATATAGCTAGACTGGACCTCTGAAAGGTAGCCTTCCCCTCTTAAATGGAAGGTATGTGAAGCAACAGATGTTGCAAGTCTCAGGAAGGTTTGGATGGAAGGTACAGGATAGCAACTTGGAGCAACAAGCCAGAGAGAGGTTTCCCAAGTTTTCAAATGCCTTACTGATGGAGCTCGAAAGGAGGAGCGGAGTCAGGAAACCATCAAGGCATACCCTGAGAAGAGAATGGGAACAGATGAACGAGGGAGGTCAGTTTCTCGAGTGTGGCCCTGAGGACCTGGCTGTAGCACCAAAAAAAGTTCAATAAACTCACATGGGTGGTCAAAGTTAGTAAATGCATTTTCACATGACTCGTCCTATCCATCGTTCCACCAACCTTTCATGTTGCTTAGTGTACCACATTCCCATTGCTTATTCATCAGCAGTCAAGACTCATGTCCAACATTCAGAGATTCTAACTCATCTGCCCCAAGCCTATTGAACTTATACACCAAACAACCAGCACCCCCTCCCCACAACCTGGTCCTGAAGTTTATCTATGAAGATGAGACCTGCTGTGGCATACAGGCTCAAACTTTCCCGGCGCAGTAAATGATTATATTGCAAAGCTGGCTGACTACTGTAAGTCATGGCACCTACAACCAAACACCGATAAAACATTCTCTAGCACATTCCGCCTTCACAATGCCTGAACATCACCCTGGAAGCATGATATCCACCTTATTTATTTAGGCATCAGCCTAAGGTACAGTCAGCACCTCACCAAGACTGTAGAAGAAAATTAAAACCTGCAATAGCCTCCAGTAAACTGGCCAGTACCTCATGGAAATCACAGGCCAAAACCCTAAAACCTCTGCTCTTGTTATCATGTGCTCAACTGCAGAATCACAGGTACTCTTCGATCAACTCGCCTCCCTAACACCTAGCCCTGAACAACAATTCCCCTTCCTGCCCCGGTACCTCCCACATCAGAGAAGGGAAATTACTGAGAAGGTTTACTCCAATCCAAGCCTGCCCTTATTCAATAATCTCCTCAATTCACCAGCAATACGCCTTTCCTCACACCATCATACATGGTTAAACCCACCAAACCAATGAGCAACAGCTATGGCAGGAGGATTGGCAGAGGAAACAATCCATCAGAAACTACCCTTGTCATTGTAAACCCCACTGCTCGTCCACCTGACTTTGATCTCCCACGGCAGCAGTGTGCACCTTAAACCATTTCTGGACTGGTCAACGTCTCTGTGCAGCCACCCAACATTTGTGGGGTTGCTAAGACCATCCAGGCTGTAGCTGTGGTGCAGTCCAAACAATGGCTCACATTGTTGAGAAGTATCCACTGACTAAACTTGAATAAAGGCAAAATACTGTGGATGCTGGAAATCTGAAACAAAAACAAAAAATGCTGGAATAACTCAGCAGGTCTGACAGCATCTGTGGAGAGAGAGAGAGTTAATGTTTCGAGTCCGTATGACTCTTCTTCAGTTTCAGAAGGTGGGCTTAAAGAACTGCATCGAGCCATTGACAAGGTTACTGCTTGGGTCTGTGACTAAGTGCAGGATAAATAAATAAATATCTGCACACACCCACCTCTCACTGCTTCCAAATAACCCCAGTTGTCCAGTAAACCTTTACTTAAAGAAGTTGATGGTTTGGACCACAACATTCCTTGTGACTGCATGGCTCTCATTTTAAGCGTGATGTCCTCACATGATCGGGTGGGGAACAGGGGGTCATTTGCCACATGTTTAGCTGGTGTTCCATGTCACCCAATGGTCAGCCTCCGCTTTTTCATGTTTGGTCAAAGATGGCGGGTACTCCTGATGGGCACAAGATGAATGCATTGTGGCAGCTGCCAGGATAGTAGGTATTCACTGAGATGGCCTTCTGGTCATGGACGCACACCAACTGGACTTTGATGGATTAGCAGCCCATTTGGTTTCAATGATCTTTTTTATGTCCCACAGGCTGGCACATGCCTGACCTGATCGGGCGTAAAAGTGCTCGCTGTGACATTGGGTGAGTATCCCGATGTCATCGCGCACTCACGTGATATTTCAATTGACAGGCATGCACGGATGCTGGAGCAGCGCCCGCCATTAATTAACAGGCCGCTTAAGGCCCTTAACAGCCCAATTGACGGCAATTTTCCCTTCCCTGTGCGATTTCGCACTTGTCGCATGATCAGAACAGGCAGATGGCCAGCCGACATTTTCAGAAACTTCATCCACGGGCGGGATAAAAAGGGTCAGCAGCATTGCCAGTGTGAGTAATGAGGAGTTTTGGAGATAGTTTGTTGCAGATTGCTTATTGGTACTTGGCAGCATTCTATCTGTTTGCATCTTCACTCCTAGCATTTCCAGGCTTCATTTCTGGACTCATTGGTGTCTGAAAGACCTCTGGAGGATTCAGGCCGTGTGAATCCCTCCAGGTGTCAGACAGCCTTCCGTTACCCTGGTAATGGGGATTGTGGTCTCCGTTGGAGGAAGAGAGGGGCAGAAGGGAGAGGAGGGAGAGGTGTCCCAATGCAGTTTCCAGAGGCGGGACCTGTGGGAGGAGAGGCGCAGGCACAAGGGGTGCAGAGCCAGCAGGAGGTCCAAAGCGGAAGAGGCCGCAGAAGACACCATTATCCAGTTGCCAGGGTTTACAGGCAGCGATACAGCTACCTCAGTATGTCTGAGGTGCAATGCTGAAGGAAGCTCCACCTCTTAAGGGAGACTATTGACTCCATTTGCCAGATGAGTGGGCCAGAGACCAGCTCCAACTGTGTGGGTAAACACCCTATGCCGGTCACACTGAAGCTCACAGTAGCCCTCAACTTCTATGCCTCCGGCTCTTTCCAGGGATCAGTGGGTGATCCGTGTGGAGTCTCCCAATTAGCTGTCCACAGTTGCCTCAAGCTGGTGACAGAAGCTTTGTTCAGGCAGGTCCTAACCTTTATTATTTGCTGTATGGACAAGACCAGCCAGGCTGAGCAAGCCAGAGGCTTTGCAGTGTTTGCTGGGTTCCCCTGCATCCAGGATACAATTGACTGCATACATGTGGCTATCAAGGTGCCAGCGGGTGATCCAGGTGGCTTTGTCAACAGGAAGGGATTCCACTCCATGAACATGCAGATAGTGTGTGATCATAGGATGCAGATTCTGCAAATCTGTGTAAGGTACCCTGGCAGCTCTCATGATGTTTACATCCTTAAACACTCCCAGGTGCCGAGGTGTTTCAATTCTCCAGCCCGAATGGATGGACGGCAGCTGGGAGACAAGGGCTATCCATTGAATAGGTGGTTCATGACACCTTTCGGGCACCCAAGATCAGAGGCAGAGAAGCATTGCAATATGAGTCATGCCTCCAGAAGGGTGGTGGTAGAGAGGACCATAGGTCTTCTTAAGATGAGCTTTTGATGGCCTGGGCCCCTCAAGGAGAGCATTACAATACCCCCAAAGTGGGTGTCATTGATAATGGTTGCGTGCTGTGATCACCAAAATCTGGCACTGGCAAGGGGAAACCCACTGGACGAAGAGGATTTTGACGCTGCTGCACAGGACACATGATGAGTCCAGTAGTGAGCCTGAAGTTGAGCACGGTGAGGAGAATGCTGAGGGCATGGAGCTAGACCTCGGTAATGTAAAGGGAAGCAGAGATACCAGGGATGCCTTGATCCAATGCTTCTTCAGCTTGGCTCTCAAGATCAGCTTCAACCGTATGCCAGGAATGCCACCTCCATTCCGGATGTTTGAAAGAACCCATTTATTTGAATACAAAGAACACTCAGTGCCCATGCAATAAAATTCAGAGCCACCTACATCCAGTATTACATACTGGTGTTCCCCGCACCAACAAAATTAAAAGGTGAAACATACTCAGGTCATGATGACAAAAGCACAATTTATCTCATTCTGACAGTTCAATAATATTTGCATAAACGTTTCTGGTCTTCAACCCCAGACCAGTATACTTAAAGTCAACATAAATGAACATAAAATCACCCGTGATCTGTCCTTCTTATGTTCATGGTGCCTTTGACTTATGTTTGCGAGTGCTACATCCTGGTGCTCCCCTCTCATTGGCACTGACATTGGGGACAGCCTGCTGACTGTGCTGTCTTGTTGACCTTAATGACCTTGGCAGTCGTCCTCTGGCCAGTGGAGCATGTGCTGGCCCCACCTGGGAGAGAGCGGCAAGTGCCACGGCTGGCATCTCCCCAGTTGCCGTAGCCTCATTAGATGCCAGAGTCACTGGCAAAGGGGTGAAGGAACTGCTGCCATTATCTAGAGCACCCTAAAAGGAGCCCACAGAGATGGCAGGCAGGTCGTGTGCCAAAGTGAGGTTGCTTTGGACCTCCCTCCTCACCATTGATGGACTGACACTTGGCTAGGATACTGGGAACTTCATCTATTTCCCACACTGGCATTGACTACCAGAGGTCAATGCCTGTATGAGGGCTTGCAGGTCCGAGCGCAATCCCAGGAACTCCTGATTCTGTTCCTGGAGCTGCCTCTCCATGAGAGTCACCAATCTCTCCATGGAGGAGGCAGTGTGCTTGGCCATGAGGGTCAATGCAGTGCTCATACTCTTCATGGACTCCTCCATTATGGAGACCATGTCATGCATACCCTCATGGATGTCCACCAGATCTTCCCAGACATCTCGCTGGACATCCAGTGTTTGCTACCTAATGGATGACTCCAGAGGCTCATCATCAGCCTTCGACTGAGCATTGTCCTGGTCCCCAGCAGTCCTCCAACTGCCGGCGCCCTGGGCACTCTCTGCCTTCGCCTCCACCTCAAGCGAGTGTGAAGTGCCCTCACCAATGTGCACCAAGATACGAGTCACCGATCTAATGCCCACCAAAGTGTTGTTATCTGTGCAGGTGACTGCTTTAGAGAGCAGGTATGAGTCAGGTGCAACAGAAGCTCAGTGGTCCTCCGATGTCAGGGGTGGCCCTTCGGGGTCTGCAGAGCACATACCTGTTGGCAAACCTAAAAGGGAGAACAAAGACATGTCATTAGTTAAAGTCAACACACTGTCACAGTGCATGTTAGGCACCCTGGTGAGACCATGGATATCTGCAGCATAATGCCCTCATCTTCCAGTGATCAATAGGGACTCCAGGTTCGAGGTTCACATCAATGAAGAGACTACACTAGAATGGTTGTACAAATTGAAGCTATCCCCTCTGTGCATTGCACTCATACTTTTGTCTGGCACCACCGCCTCTCCAGGCCTGGTTGCACAAGGTGCATGCTGGCTCAAGCTCCAGGGCATCTTGCTCATATCTGGACAGGATTAGGAGGCCCCTGCTGGTCTGCAACCTTTCAATATCATTGTGGGCCATCTTCTCCTGAAACAACAGAGGAGCAGTGATTAGTCCACTCTGCACCTGCAACGCCATTGCAACCTGGCCAACCTCAGCTGGGAAGCACTTGGCATGGTTCACCCAAGTCGTGGCCCTTCAGCCACAAGGCACAAGTCCAGCAGCAAGGGCTCACCCCCTTGGGCACCTCCAGTGTAATTGACACTTGGCACTCAGACTCTAAAAGCCCTGAGGTCCACGGTGGGGACGACCACATGTTAACAGTTCTGCACACTGACCCATGCCGACTTGGTACTCACCTGTGGTAAAGTGGAGTGCTATGTACATTTAAGAGAATGTAGTTAGTTGACCCCATGTGACTGAACTGACCAATCGCTACATAGCATGGGCTTCTTGGGTAACTGTAGGTTTAGGGCTGGAGATGATTGAAGAAGCACACCTGGTGTTAGTGCTATGTTCTTAGCTCCAATAAACTACCAGTTTTCTTTTCAGTTAATTGGTCTATCTGCCTGTATTGTTTCAAGCACCAACTAATGTGTTAATAACAAGGGTGCAGCTAGCATTCACCAGACAAAGCAAACCTGATAACTAAAAACATAAAATCACCCTTCCTGAGCGCAGCCGGTCATTGAAGCGCTACCAGTACTGGACCCAGGTGCGCTGTACCACATCAGGGCTGCTCACCATTGCTGCAATCTCACCCCATGGCCTCTTGGTGAGGTGTGGTGGCCTCCTCCTCCCTTCCCTGGGGACAAGGGTGTCCCTCCCAGCTGCCACCACCTCTAGCGGGGGCTGAGCACCCACCCGGCCTGCCCTCCTGCCTGCCCTGTCCAACCGCACTCAAATTCATAGTGAGAGTACAGGAGAGGTCGATCGTGACAGCCTTCCAGGGGCCGCTTGGACTGCTTTTAAACTGGCCGTTGGGTTGCCATTGGACCCGGTGGCCAACAGACCCCTGACCCCACTCTGCCCTTCCCAGCCAGTGCAGAGATGCATTTCACGCTGCATGGGCCTTAGTTGGCCTGCCGGCATGAAATCACGGTTGGGGCCCAATCATGGGCAGAGAACCATTTCACGACCGTTCCAGAACCCACCCATCACCCCTGCCGACAACCTCAAAATTCTGGCCATGGGGCTCCTAGAGCCATGTGTTTGCAGTCAATTGTACCCTCCACCATTGGGGATCCTAGCAGACTGACATAGCCATGTGCTCTCTCTCCTACTGCTTCTCTTTGGTCACTGAAAAGTCAATGAAGAGCCTTTTCCTTTTAAAAACTGCTTCTGTGAACTCCCTGAGGCAGCATTGCAGGGTGAACTGTGAGATGTTGCTAATGTTGCTTGCTCCCACCTGGAAGGATCTGTTGGTGTAGAAATTTAGTGCCCTGGTGATCTTGACAGCCACTGGCAGCACCATCCTCACCCTGCTGTGAAGATGGACATTGTAAAAGTTTGGTTATCACCTCCTTTATTATGTGATATTGTAGAGGACAAAGCAGATCACCAAGAATTTGGAGGCATGCTCTGGAGAGTGTTGTAGGGCTCCCCTGAGCAATATAAACAATCAAACCATTGCTTATGAATGCTGTTGGTCTTCTTCATGATGTACCATGTGACTGCACAGCTCTGTCCCCAATGAGGCAGGGCCACATATGTACAATGGATGGCTCCCTGCACCTTTGGGAATCCTGCTATCCTGGCAAAGCCACGTACCTGCTCCTCCTGCTTCTCTTTGCTTGGTGAGAAAAAGATTATCTCGCCTTTCCTCGCAATCAGTCCCTCCGTTACTTCCCTGATGCAGCAATGTATGGTGCACTGAGATGTGTTTACTGTATTGCCGATGGTTATCAGATCATTGTTGGGAAAGGCGCGAAATAAATGCAAGTCTTTCCTTTGCTCTATATTTACTATCCCCACCTACACAATTGTGTCATGCAACTTCTGCTGAATGGAATAATATTGCAAAAAGAGGAAAATGTGCTGTGCATGAATTGCAGGTCATCTACCTTAGATTGCTGTGAATATATATTTACACTGGGCGATACCTCATATGATGGAATAGTTACCACATGCCTCAGGGAGAATGAAGATGCACGCGAAAAAGCGTTGGCCCCGACTCTCCCTCCTCCCCCCACCCGCACAGGTAGGGCTGAGTGCTCGGCTTGAGTGTTATGCTGAGTGGGCCTTAATTGGCCCGCCCACGTAAAATGACAACACGGAGCCTACTGCGGGCGGTGGTCGGCTCCACAACCGCCCTGCCCACTCCTGCCGAGCCCGCCCTCCACCTGAAAAATTCAGTCCCTGCTTATAAAAGTACAATCAACTCTTGACACTCAAGATCTGCTTCAGCAGATTTCTTGCCCTTTCTTCACCCTGGAAAAGAGATAGTCACAATGAAATCTAATGCAGTCATAGTTCTCACTGTGCTCATCTTGTCTGTAGCTCTGGCTCCAGTAGATGGTACAGCTCGATTGCATCCTCCTTGCTGAAGTGCAGAAGGTGAAGATTGGCCCCTTCAGACATGGCCAAATAATTGTGCTTGGGTCCGATAATGTAAGTTCTAGACTGCTTGGGATGGGCATTAGACGCCTAAGAGTTATATGCTAAAAGCAAAAAACTGCGGATGCTGGAAATCCAAAACAACAACAAAAATACCTGGAAAAACTCAGCAGATCTGGCAGCATCCACTGAGAGGAACACAGTTAACGTTTCGAGTCTGAATGACCGTTCAACAGAATTATATGCATCTGTCTTTGCTCACTGTTCTTCTTCCTCTAGGAAAGGCATTGGCAGTCTAACGCAAAAACCCATGTTGAACTGTGGAAGATGGGGGTAAGGGCAAGGATGGGAGAAAAATTGTTGCTTTGGAGATATGCATCAAAACAGTGCTGAATTGTGGAGAAACAGCAGCAACGATTAGAAAAAATCATGCAGTATCTCAAATGTTGACTTGCGTAAAACAACAGGAAGAATCTAAATCTCAAATGTCAAGAAGTAGAGATAGAATGGCTGTTTCTCAATCAAGCCATCCCGGTGAAGAATGTGAAGGCTCAGGGTATTGCCTCATCAACCTGACTGATCTGCAGGGAAAATAGAACCAATAGAACAATGTAAAACCCTGATTCCAATTTTGGTTTAAAGTTAGGCATTTGTGAGACCCAGTACTTTAGATACAACTCAGGCTGTAAGTTGACATCTGATAGCAAGTTCCCCCTCCTTATTTATCACCGCTACCTGAGCTTGTTACACATGCTCTGGAAATATCACCCATGGCACCTTCCTGACACTCACTGTCTAAACCCTGCCTCCCTGGCCAAGGTGGATATAATTGAGATGGTGCTCGTGTGGGTAGGGATGAATGACAGTGGATGCTCGAGGTCCACACAGGTCTGGATCAAATAGCCCAAGTTCTGGATCACACAGTCCTGGCATGAGATCCTCTGACACACATTGGAACAGAGATGGAAAGCATTAGTTGCAAGGGTTGTCACCATGGCAACCTTTCCAAAGCAGCTGAATGAATCACATGTTGTTGTGCTTCAGTCAGCTTATGCACTGATGTCAGTAAGTGAGTGAATGAGAGAGCACATGAATAGAGAAATGAATAGGATGAGAAGAAAGAGCACGAGAGGATGAACATAATCCAGAACAGGTTGTCAGCTTGTGATTGGGGTTTATGGAGTTTGGCATCCTCAAGCAAGGGCTGTAAGTTGTAATACCCGACTCCTGTCCAAGGTTGCTTCTGCCTATTTCGTGCAGCCTTCTCAGCAAATAAACAAGATAAGAAATTCAAACGGTCAGGAGGGCAAATTGTGATTAGGATGCAGACCACAGTGGGTGTTATTCAGTGGTAACATGAACCTCTTTGGAACCCTAGTTATTGTTATGCAGGAGAGCAACATCGAGTGCTTGGCAGATGGTGGTAATGCATTTCAGTCTAAGGATCAACACCCAGAGGAACTGGCTCCATTAGAAAGAAAAATTAGAGATGTCTCCAGGTCAGCCAAGGAAGGATTAACAACCATTACCTTGTATTTGAGGTAACTGCCTGGATGCGTCAGAAAACTTTTCCTCCACATCACATGTGGAGGCATTTTGCACCAACACAGTTTACAGCAGCAATTTATATTTATTTAAGATGATTCACCTGGAAATAATTCTTCCTTCTCAATATTGATACATATAAGTTAATGAAAAATGTCATTAGATGTCCTGCCAAAGCAAATGATGGCCCATTGCCATCATAATATGTCTGACCTCATGTTGAAAATAGCACTTTTATTAGACCAGAGAGAGGTTTACAATTCTCCTGTTCTTGATCTAAGTGAGATTGAAGGATTAGTACCACATCATGTTGAAATGCAGGACAGGTTTCTGTTTTGGTCTATGGTTGTCCAGGTTTATTTTAAGTAGAACTGTAAAACAGTAGAGAGAGAGAGAAAGAGAAAAACAGAAAATGCTGGAAAAACTCAGTGGGCAGAATTTTCTGGCTGACATGCGGATGGTGTAGCCCACACGTCATCGCTTAAAATGTCCCGCGCTGACGTCGTGCGAACGTCTCGATGTCAGCGCGCCGCATCGCAATATTTAGGCAGGCGGGCGGGCTATGCAGCGGCACGCACGCCCGCCCGCCATTAATTAAAGGCCTTGTTAAGGCCCTTAACTCGACAATTGACACCGATTTTGAGGAGCCTGTGTGAAATTCAGCTTGGTGCACTGGCCCAACAAGCAGACAGGTAAGTGATTTTTTAACAGAACTCATGCACTGGTGGGATTTGTGGGCTCATAGGGGTTGTTCATGTTTTTTTCTGAAGTATTTAATGCAGAAAGTGTTTTAAACTTGGCTGTGATTGTTACCAGTTCAGATCGATTTCCAATAGCTTTCTCTGTACTTGAAGCTTCAGCTCACCAGTCTGCAGTCAGTAATCTTTATCGGGCCTGCAGCTTTCCGGAGGCCTCCATTTAGCCTGGGTATTGGTTCTGACATCTCCACTGGAGGCAGCTGCTCTGAGGAGGAAGGGAGGGATAGATTAAGGAGGAGGCCAGGAGTCCATAATCAGCTTCCAGGGGAGCTATCTTTGGGAGGCCAGGAGCAGGCACAAGGGGTGCAGGGCCAAGAGGTTGTCCAAGGTGGAAGGGGCTGCAGAAGATGCCACTATCCTGCTGCCAGGGTATACAGGCGGCGAAGCAGCTACCTCAATATGGCTGAGGTGCAGTGTCGTCTGTCAAGGGATACAGTCAACTATATTTGTCAGATGATTGGCCCTGAGATCTCCCCTTACTGTGTGGGTGGACAGCCCATGCTAGCAGCTCTCAAGATCACAGTGGCCCTCCACTTCTATGCATCTGGCTCCTTCCAGGGCTAGGTGGATGATCTTGTGGTGTCTCCCAATCAGCTGTCCACACTTGTGTCAAGCAGGTTACAGACACTCTGTTCAGACGTGCATTGACCTTCATCCACTTCCGCTGCGACCAGGCAAGTCAGGCACAGCGAGCCAGAAGCTTCGCAGCCATTGCTGGCTTCCCCCGTGTCCAGAATGCAATAGACTGTATACATGTGGCCATCAAGGTGCCAGCAGGTGAACCTGGTGCCTTCGTCAACAGGAAGGGCTTCCACTCCATGAACATGCAGATAGTGAGTGATCACAGGATGCTGATTCTACAAGTCTATGCAAGGTAGCCAGGCAGCTCCCACGACGCCTACATCCTCAGACACTCCCAGGTGCCGGCGCTCTTCAGTGCTCCGGCTCGGCTAGATGGTTGGCTGGTGGGTGACAAGGGCTATCGCCTCAGAAGGTGGCTCATGATGCCTCTCCGCCATCCAAGAACAGGAGCCACGGCACCACAAGAGCTGTGGTGGAGAGAGACATGAGTCTTCTCAAGATGCGCTTCCGTTGCCTGGACTGCTCAGGGGGCGCACTCCAGTACCCCGCAGATCATGTCTCTGTGATAGTGGTAGCATGCTGCACTCTGCACAATCTTGCACTGGAAAGGGGGGATGCAATTGACGATGAAGACCTTGACGTGCCAGATGAGGCTGCACATGATGAATCCAGCAGTGGCTCAGAGGATGAGGAAGCAAAGGGCGAGGATGAGGGGCAGCACGCCGACCCGCTACTACACCAAGGAGGCAGGGACACCCAGAACAATTTAATCCTATGAACCTTCAGCTAGCTCCACACACATTGATCAGCAGGACCAGCATTGCCTGGCGCTTCTACACGTGGCCTTTAGGTGCTACATCTTCCACCTCATCAGCTGCAACTAAGGGCTTAGTACAGAAACATCAATGTCCACTCAAACACTCATGAGATGTCTGTGAAGCACACAAATGCAGCGCAAAGGAAACACCCTCAGCCATGTCAGAAAAGTGGACTTTATTCAGTCCAACATAAAACAGAAACGTCGCTCTGACATACATAACTATTTTTTCCCTAATCTCGGGCCAACATAAAATCACCAATGACATACCTGCGGAGTGCCTAACATGCCTTATGCCTTAGCTTGCGGGTGCTATGTCTAGGTGTCGCCCCATCGCTCAGAGTGGCTTGTGAGAGAGCCCACTGACTCTGTTGGCCTCGATGACCTTGATGGACGTCCTCCGGCCTGTGGAGCCTGTGATGGCCCCGCCTGGAAGGCAGTGACCAGTTCCAGAACTGGCACCTCCCCAGTTGTCGCAGCCTCAACAGATGCAACGGTCATTGGCAGAGGGGCGGAGGAGCTGCTGCCCTCATCCGGAGCACCCTGAGAGGAGCTCGCAGCGACGACAGGCAGCTGCTGCGCTGACGTGATGTCACATTGGACCTCCCTGCTCACCGCAGATGCATCGGTACCGAGTGGCGACACTTGGTGCCCAGAACATCTCCCACATTGCGAATGACCAGCTGTGGCCATTACCGCTTTGAGGGCTTGCAGGTCAGTGTGTAGCCCAATCAGAAGAGACTCAATCTGATCGAAGCCCCTCTTCATGAGAGTCGCCAATCTCTCAATGGAGGAAACCTGAAGCTCTGTCCTGAGGTTCATACCTTCACTGACATTCTGCCTGCACTCCTCCACCACAGAGACCAACTGCTGCATTGGTGATATCTCCAGAGGCACATCATCACTGCTGGACTCAGCATGTGCCTGGTGCCCCACAGTCCTCCGGCTGCTGGCGCCATCGGCACTCTCTGTCCATGCCATTTCCTCTAGCGATTGTGAAGTGCCCTCTCCACTGTGCCCGGGGACACTAGCCAACGTTATATTCCCCACTGAAGTGTTGTCGCGGCGCTGGTGCCTGGCTGGCTGAATTGATGTGCCTCAAGTTGCAAGTCTTAGCCCTCAGGTGTAGAGGGGGGACTCTGGATGTGTTGGTGGTGGCCATGTGGTGGTGATGTTGAGATTAACAACAAGGACAGTGCAATAGTTAGCGTTCAGTCAGTAACACCTTTCATCCCTTTCCTGCCCCCAGTCTCATAAGTTGTTCACCCTTCAAGAACCTAAGGGGACGAACATTGGTGGGGTGGTAAATAGTCAAGAGGAGGCCCAAACATTACACGTGCACACAAACAGGCTGGTCAGATGGCCTAAGGAATGCCACATGGAATGTTATGTGGATAAGTGTTCGGTTAAGCACTTGGGCAAGACAAACAAGGTACGAGAATACAGGAGAAATGGTAGGACCGTGGGAAGTCACAACGATTACAGGAACCTTGCTGGGCAGACCCATAAAGGTAGCAGAACAGGTACATTAGGCGTTTAACAAGGTCAAAGTCAGACTTGCCTTTATTAGACAAGGAATAGAATGTAGGAAAAGGGAGGTCATGTTGCAAGTATAGAAAACGCTGTCGAGGCCACATCTGCACTTCTGCGTCCAGTTGTGGCCTGCGCTTCATGGCATTGGAGTGGGGAGAGTGCAGAGGTAATTGACCTGGATGCATGTTGGCCTGGAGAGTTGGAGTGATGAGGAAACATTGCATACACTTGCGATATTTGCCGTGGAGCACAGGAGATTGACTGGTCACATTATTGACCTTCATACCATTATGAGGGGCACAGAACGGGTGGACAGAAGGCAACATTTCCCCTTGGCGCAGGGATGACTAACATGGTGGCATTTATTTAAGTTGAGTGCGATGAGGTTGACAGGTGAGGTGCTGAGGACCTTTTGGACAGAGTAATGTGGAACGCACTGGCTGAAAGGGTGGTGGAGGTACAAACCCTCCTAAGATGCAAAACGTCTTTGGATGTGCAACAGCGATGCCATGGCATGTTAGGCCATGGGGATAGTGGTCACAAATGGGATAAGGAGACTTTGGAATAGAGACACGCATCCTCAAGGGGCTGAGTGACCCTTGTGTATGACCCACACGTCAAAGTGTATCAGTCTGTGAATGAGCAGTGTTGCAGCATTAACGATTGCAGCAACCATCAGTGGTTTGGATGGTGGCAAGGCAGAGTGGATGGGACTGTGGACCTCAAATACCTGGCCGCTGCACCCCAGGCTCGCCAACACCTGCTGCCCTGGCCGCTTGCCTCCTCCCCAGTTCCATGGCCTGCTCCTCATAGGTGGTGAAGCGCTGGAGCACGGCGTGCCCATCACCAGTCCGCTGGCGCTCTCTCATATTGTGCTCTGTTTTTGCCTGCAGAACAGAGAAGAGGATTTATTGAGGCTGATCGCTCATGTACTCTGCACGCGCACGCCGCACCCCAACCACAGTGGCCCATCTGAGGCCTCCAGCGGCTCCTGTCCATACAACTGGTGATCAGTCCCCAGAAGATAGTATGGCTGGTCCCAACCCCCTTTCCCAATGGACACCTTGGACACATTCAGCGTCCACACACGGGTCTTAGCGCCCACGGCAAGGAGGCGCAACTAGGTGCGGCGCCGAGGCTAGCAGATTGTTCTTGGCCCCGACACCTTGAGGCTCCCCTTCCAACATCTCATCACTATCAATAAGACATGTGTTGGAGTTCTGAGTATGTGTCTAGCTGCCTCCCCTGCAGGATGCTCCCAGACCACTCAGATACGACAAATACCAACATATGCTGCAGGGAGAACCCATCTTCTCCTCAACTAAGGCTGATGTAAGCATGGTCAAAATCTGTTTGCCCACCCAGCATGCGCCAAATGCCCAATGCAGTAACAACACTAAGACGTTTGTGAGGGGCGGGGGGCGTCTCAAAAGCTAAGGCTACCTGCTGGGTCAAATGGCCAAGGCTGACATGGTACTCACACTTCCAGAATGCAACAAATCATTGAAGCACTTGAGGCACTGTGTCCCAGTGCACCGCACATCGTCATGGGCGCTTACAACCACTGCCACCTCCTGCCACTCCTGCCTGGTCACATGGGGGGGCCCTCCTCCTCCCATTCTTTGGATGCAAAATATCCCAAAGGTTGGACACCGCTTGGAGGAGGACAGCAAAGCAGGCATCAGAGAACCGAGGGGCACAGTGGCCCCCCACTGGCCTATCCTGCAGCCTGACCCCCTCCTCCTCTTCCTCTGCCCTCAAACCAGCAAGTCCTTCCCTATGAGTGGCCATGGTGCACTGCCTCAAGGAGCCTGGCCACTCTTTATACAGACTGCAGGTTCCCCATTGGAACCGGTGGTCTGAACACGCACGCCACTGATTCGATTTTCCCGTTGAACACAGGAGTTGCAAACCCGCTGGGCAGGCCTTAATTGGCCCACCTGTGCAAAGTGGCGGTGCGGCCCGTTTCGGCGGCAGCGATCGGCTGCCCGTCTGTCGCTGAGTCAGTTGGGCTAGCCCGACCGTCAAGGGCAATATTCAGCCCAGCAGGTCTGTGGAGAGAAAAACAGAGTTGACGTTTCGAGTCCCCACCCTTCTTCAGAGCTATAGAGAAGTAGAAATGTGATGAGAGAGAGAACTATTAACCACTTTATCTGTGTCAGATACAAAGCTGGTCCCAGAAGCAAAGGTATAGTTTCCAGCCCACCACACTCATTCATGCATTTTTATGTTTGAAATTTAGAAATTTCTGACAAGGAGCTGAACAATTTACTATTGTGGTGATGTATATAACATTTGTGGTTATGGAGCAGGGTCTACTGATTGAAAACAGATTGCATTTAGAAAATGAATGACTGGTGAATAATGTCTGCAAAGAAAGGTCAAAAATAACAATGACAGCTGGATTTTTGACACAAAGCCACAGTTTGTAATGCAAGGTGGAGAGGATTAGCAACAGGGAATTTTAAGCTTCAGAGCCTTACAGATAATGCTGCAGATATGTAGAGACTAACAGTTTCCATTTTATTTGGACAGCAAAAATTCAGTCAGTATCCACTTATTTTTTCTGTGTGGATGAAAATAAGCACAATTTCCAACTCCACACCTTCGGCTCTGACCTGATCCTGTTATAGCTCCAGGGAATGACATTCTGTTGCACGGTGTGGGCAGGCATTCTTGATCTCATAACCACAAGTGTGCAACAAAGTTCCACCTCCAGGCAGCACAGTGCTACTAAGGAGCTGGAATTGGTAAAGAATAATTTCTCCATGAACTAGGACAGGAGACAGAGAAAGAGAGAGAGTGAATGGCAGTGTGAATTGGGAGGGATGAATATTTTTTTTACTCCTCCAAGAAGTACCTTGGACATTTTCCTGCCTTACAGAGGCTATTATAGGAGCAATCCCATTCTTGTAAAAACAAATCTTCAAATTCCTGGTGGTGAAAAGTCTCTATTATCTGAGTGGATGGGTAAGGAATTTGTGGGATGACTCAGTTAAGCAGGTCATTGCACTTTTTTTGTTCTGACAGAGATTGGGCAGAAACTTCTTTATATCCACCACCTCCTCCTTATGGACTTCACTGGAAGATGTGATTGGTAAAGTAATGCTATTCACTAGAATTCCAGATGGTTCTGTCTTTGAAGACCCCAATGTCTGGATGGTTTTTGGCATCAGGGTCAGGTCCTAACACAAGTGTTTGAAATGCTGCAGAGTGATCAAGTCCCATGGCAAAGCAGCAAAATTAATAATTGACTTGGTAAATAAATTTTCAAAATCATTTTGAGCCTTTTTATCTGGCTCAGTAGCTCGACTTGCACTGCAAATAATATTTGTTTCTCCCTCCTCACACCTCCATAGATTTGGATGTCGCAATAGTACAAAAGCTATGGAGAGTGCCTATCAAAGTTGTGTAAATTACCCTAAGTCCAGGATTTTGGATGTGATCAAGGATACACCGTTAGGAGGAGGCTGCTTTTGGAATAAATAGGCTCCAGTCACTTTCACTTTATTAGGTTTTAATCTGATAGAATTTGAAGGACTGTTGAATTTTTTGGCCATGGGGTACTCATGCTTCTAGCAACTGAGAGTGAGGATTGTATATAAAGGTCACCTAGATGTCTCAAATTGTGAAAGCGTACTTCACAAGACAGTGGCAGAATAGGGTGTCAAACCCTGCAGATGGGAATTCAATCTTGACAATCCTATCAGCTTGCTGGGACACTTTAAAGGACACATGTTTAAATATTATATATATTATATATGATGACTCCCTTGCCTCTTTTTCAGACATTTCTGAACAGGATGTGTGAATCAGGTTGCCACGGTCTCTGTGCGGATGCATCGAAGTAATGCAGTATTGGTTACAGCTTCTAGCAGAATTATTAGCCTTACAGGTATATGTTCTCTTATAATGTTCACACCATGTTTGTTTATGAGTGATGTATTTTTGAAGCAAAGTGAGGGAGGCTCAGTTAAAGGGAATTAGATTTGCCTGCTCTGTTTCTCATTATATGTGAAATAATTGGGCCTATGCATTTGTTGAGATCCTATGGTCAACTCACAATCCCCTTGTAATGTATGTAAGTTTTAAAATGTAAATACCTAATTAATTCTAACTAGATGAACCAATGATAACATAATTAATCTTTAGAGTCTTAAAAACATGGCTGTGAAAAATATCTTGAATCAAAGAAGGGCTCCTGCTTTCATCAAGGGTGCTGGTGCTGCTGTCTTCTCCAGATCCTAGATTCTTTATCTTTGTCCTTAGTCTGTTCTTCTGAAGGTTTTTGCTGTAGTTGATTCATCTGGATGCCCCTTTCAATTTTTGATTTTGTGCAGAATACAGCAAGCCAAAATGCCCTCTGTTTTTCCTTTTGTTATTAGGGGCCAGTACAGGGATATTTGGGTTAATGCACTGCCATGCAGCTTAGAAGGAAAACTGCAGCAGACAACAATGACTTGGGAATGTGGGCTGGGTTATACTGTAGGATGCTCCCTTCAATAACAATTAGCTGCCTCAGGATATCAATGGTGCACTCGATAATAGATCTGGATGCTTGCTGTGCAGGAATACTGCAGAGGGTTTATAAGCCAAGGTGGCACAAGATATCTTTGGTCTTTTAGGCCTCAGTCCTTCACTAGCTGGGTAAAAGCAATGAATAGTGGCATGGTGGACTGCAATGAAATGGCTGCAACCTGGGAGCCAGGTACTCAACTGCAGCATCTGATGTAAATAATCACAGGTAATTGATAGAGTAGAAACCTTTGTGATTTATTTATAGGCCATATAAGAACTAAAGGCATTGTATTTATGTAGTGCTTTTCATTCCCTCAGGAGGCCACAAAGCCCTCTGTAGTTAATGAGTTGCTTTTGAAGTGAGATATATCTTCTTCAAAAACTAATGCTTATTTTATTTATCCACCTGAAGTGGCAAGTGGGGCCTTAGTTTTTAATGTCTTATCTGAAAGCACCTACAGCAATTTAGCAGACCAGATCCCAGGGTTCCTGCCCTATTCCTGTCACTGGCAAATTTTATTAGTGTAGAAAAGAGGGCGGATTGCAGGCCCACATTCAGCTGTCCCTATGTTGCTGACTCCATTGTACAAATAAGCATATCTGATCCCCTGACATTTTCGAGTTGGGCTGGCTTCTAAGGCAACTTGGAATAAACCAGCTCAGAAGTGTCATGGTCCATGGGAAAATCTTGGTTTGGAGTCAAGCACCTTATGACAGGTAAGTTCAAAAGGTGTTGCCAACTACACATGTCATAATGAAATGTTGTATCATGAGTTATATATATTTTTAATACAGTGATTGATGCCGGGGTGTTGTTATGAAAAGGTAAATGACCATTAAATTGAACAGCATTGTGAAATGGAAAAGTCTTCAGATGTTTAATTATGCATTATCCACTGGATTAATTGCTATTCTACACTGCATAATAATAACATTCATATCTGACTGTGTGAATTGTCCCCTTTGCATCCATGTTTTCCTTGAAGTCGAGCTCAGCCACCTGTTGATAGTTTCAAAGCTTTTGCAGGTGACTGAGCTTTTATACTCTTGATGTTCCGCTCAGATATCTGTTTGCTGTTTCAAAGCTTTGACAGATGACGGTGCCTCTATCTGTGTTCAAAGGAACTAAAATATTCAGCTCTGAAGGTTTTGTTGACACAGTATTTAAATAGCGTCTCATTATGAATGTTTGGCTAAGTTCAAATCTCACAAATGGATTCAATTTAGCAAGAGTTGTTCATACAGTGTTTAGGAGAATGTGAGCTTTTTATATTGACAGATATATGAGCTGTAAAGGAGATTATAATTTTTAAATGGACTTTAAAGTAGTGTTAGTTATTGTGACAGATTTATGAGCTTCTCAAAGACGTTCCAATATTATTGAGTTCTGTATATAGTAGAAGCTGGGTGAGTGGGTATGGAGCGTAAGGGGAATGAGGGGATGGTGAGGGTGTGAGGGAGGATTTGGGAGTTTTGGGGATAAGGGGAGCATGGGGTGTAAAGGGGGATATGGGAGAATGAGGAGAGAAGGGTAAGAGATAGTGGGCTGTGAGTTAGGGAGTTCACACTTCCCTCCAGAATTGGGCAAACTCTCAAACAATGGAGGCGGCCCTTTTAACCCAGCTGCTTGCACCAGCCGACCTCTCTTTCTACCTTGTGCCTGCTGTGGGAGGTGGCTGCCCCAACTCCAGCCCATCCCCACCCCTCCACCAGGGTGGCCAGACATTGCTGGTCAGGAGGTGAGATCGCAGCATTGGGAAACCCCCAACTCCTGGGGCTGAATTTTCACCCTGTCGGGGGGGAAGTTGAATGGTGGGCATGCACAGGCATGCTTCTGATCGGTGCCCCCGATCAGAATTGTGGTGCCATTTTACGTGGGTGGGCCAATTAAGGCCCACCCAGCGTGATGTCCGCACAGAAGTGCTATGTGCTCCCTGTGCAGGTGGGGGGTGGAGGGAGGGTGGAATCCCAAAATCGAGAGTGCACTCTTTTGCGCATGCACATGAAAGAATTCACTCATCTTCCTGAGGTTAAGTGCAGCCTCAGGGAGATCAGCTCAAAATGTTAAAAACCTAAAAATAGAAAAATAAAATTTCCCTAGCATGTTCCCTTTGCTGAACAAGAAAAAATGAGTAATAATGGGTGTGTGTGTGTGTTTCTGGCTGACTCCCAGACTCAGTGCACTCACTCAATCAGCCTCACCCACTGTGAGAGTGGACAAAAGTGCATGATGGTGTGTATGGGTGAGGGTGAATGATAACACTGATACTGGGAGTGAAGCAGACTTATGGACATGCTCTGTGCCCTCACACACACTCACCTCACACTCTCTCTCCCTCTCCTCTTTCACATCCTCCTCACACTCTCTCATACCACCCCCCCCACACTTTCACACACCCACCCCTCAACGCTCTCTTACACCGCTTCCCACATTTTCTCACACACCCCCACACTCTCTCAAACCCCTCCAACACTCTCTCACACCCACTCTTGCTCACACCCCCCCACACTCTCTCACACACCTCCCACATTCTCTCACATCCACCCACACTCGTTCACACCCTCTCACACCCACCCTCACACTCTCTCACACCCTTTCACACTCCCCCTCACACTCACTCTCAACCTCCCCTCACACTCTCTTTCAACACCCCCTTCACACTCTCTCTTTCACACAGCCTCCAGTCACTCACTTTCTCAGACACCACTGGCCATTGCTCCTGCTGCCTTGTGCTCTGCTTCTGCCGGCCTGGGTCCCACTTGAACTTGCTCATCTACTCACTTTTCCACACTCCCCAACACTCCTGCTCCCTTGTCCACACTCCCTGGCACATCCGTTCCTTTGTCCACACTCCTCAAAAACTCTGCTCCCTAGTCTATGCCCTTCAAAACCTCTGTTCCCTGGGCCACATTCCCTGGGCCCCGAACTCACCACCACAGGTTTTCACTACTCCTTCAATCACAGATTGTTTATCTCCAACATTTGTTGAGCCTATCAGCAACAAATGTGGGAGAGAAACAATCTGTGATTGGAGGAGTAGCTCCATGCAGAATCTTCCATTCAAACTTACCTGTTTGACCGGCATCTTGAAAACTAGCTCCGGGGGCCGCATATAGTGGCTTCGTTGGCCGCATTCAGCCCCCGAGCTGTATGTTGGACAAGCTTGCTATAGAGGATAAAAGTAACATCCCAGAAATAGCTGTAAATCAGGAAATAGAAAGGAGGAAGGAACTCAGGAAAATTACAATCACTAGAGTAGTGGTATTGAGCAATTGTTGGAGCTGCGGGCTGACAAATTCCCGAGTCCTGATGAACTTCATCCTAGGGTCTCGAAAGAAGTGACTAGTGAGATAGTTGATACGTTGGTTTCTCTTTTCCAAAATTCAGGGCAGGTTCCATTAAATTGGAAAATCACAACTGTAACTCCTTTATTCAAAAAGGAAGACAGAAAGCAGGAAACTATAGGCCAGTTAGCTTAACATCTGTCATAGGGAAAATGTTAGAGACTATTATTAAAAATGTTATAGCAAGGCACTTAGAAAAATTCAAGGCAATCAGGCAGAGTCAACATGGTCTTGTGAAAGGGGAATCATGTTTACTGGAGGTCATTGAAGGAGACACATGTGCTGTCAATAAGAGGAACCAATGTATGTACTCTACTTAGATTTCCAAAGGCATTTGATAAGGTGCCACATTAAAGGTTATTTCAGAAAACAAAAGTTCATGGTGTCATGCAAAGCCGATTACAGCCACAGATTACACACACTAAGCAGTGTGTGCTGTGAGGGTGAGAGCACAAGAAGACCAACTGGTCACCCCTGCGGTAGCAGGCAAAGTTTTTACCTCACCCTCTGTTGCTGGAGGCAAGGCTCAGTAGGAGCCACAATCAAAAAGGAAATTGAACAGGCTCTTCAGCTGCCCTGCAGAAACAAGTGTCTTCAAATTGACTGCGAAAGTGCCAAAATCAGCTCTACTGGAATCGCCCAACTAAAGGCTGCAATGTACCACCATCTGTGCCTCACAGATAAGCCAAAGGCTGATTTATATATTTTTAAAAACTTTTGTTTGGACTCAACTTTTCATTTCTGATCTTTGTGTACGTATGTTATATTTTTATTATTTTTCTCAGGTTTTAGTAACGAATGAACTTGCTCTTTCTTTGACTCAAGAAAGCCTATTTGAATTGGGTCCTTCTAAAAAAACAAAGGCTTTTGGATTGGGGTAGGTATCCATGGGAGAAGGGATCCCTTTTAAACTAACCTTGTTGCAACCAACCAAGGGGGCTGAAAAAAGGAGATCCAGTTCATTCCTCCTCACCCGGGAGCATAACAAAATTGGGGTCCCATTCAGGAAGTTAACAAATTGGGGCACCTTGCCTGGGGGCCTGTCGTAACAATAGTGTAGGGGATAACATATTGGTGTGGATCGAATATCAGCTAGCTTACAGGAAACAGGGAGTTGGCATAAATGGGTCTTTTTCAGGTTGGCTGGATGTAATGAGTGGTTTCCCACAGGAATCAGTAGTGGGACCTCAACATTTCACAATTTATGTAAATGACTTGGATGAAGGGACCCAGAGTATGGTTGCTAAATTTGCTGACAACACAAAGATAGCTAGGAAAGAAAGTTGTGAAGAGGACATAAGGAGGCTACAAAGGGACATAGATATCTTAAGTGAGCGGACAAAAATCTGGCAAATGGAGTATAATATGGGCAAATGTAAACTTGTCCATTTTGGCATGAAGAATAAATACGAAACATATTATCTAAATAGTGAGAGATTGCAGAGCTCTGAGATTTATTTGGATCTGTGTGTCCTGATGCATGAATCACAAGAGGTTAATATGCAGGTACAGCAAATAATTAGGAAAGCTAATAGAATGTTATTGTTTATTGTGAGGGGAATTGATTACAAAAGTAAGGAGGTTATGCTTCAGTTGCACAAGGCACTGGTGAGATCACATCTGGAGTATTGTATACAGTACAGATCTCCTTATTTAAGGAAATATATAAATATCTTAGAAGCAGTTCAGAGAAGGTTTACTAGACTAATACAAGGAATGGGCAGGTTATCTTATGAGGAAAGTTTGGACAGGTTAGTCTTGTATCCACTAGAGTTTAGAAGAGTAAGAGGCTACTTGATTGAAACCTTTAAGATCCTGGAGGGTCTTGACAGGGTGGATGTGGAAAGTATGTTTCCTCTTGTGGGAGAATCTAGAATTAGGGGTCATTGTTTAAAAATAAGGGGTTGTTCATTTAAGATAGAGATGAGGAGAATTTTTTCTCTCAGAGAGTCATGAATCTTTGGAACTCTCTTCCTCAAAAGGCAGTGGAAGCAGAGTCTTTGAATATTTTTAAGGCAGAGCTAGACAGATTCTTCACTGACAAGAGGGTGAGAGGTTATTGGAGGTAGGCAGGACTGCGGGGTCGAGGCTACAAGCAGATCTTATTGAACAGCAGATAAGGCTCAAAGGATTGAGTGGCCTACTCCTGCTCCTAATCGTATGTTCACATGTTATGAAGTTAAAAAGTGCCAAATTTCTATATGATATTCCCAAGTCACAAGCCCAAGGAATATTCTTAGTCTAAATCAGTTCAAAACCAAAAATATGACTCAGTGGGGGAGATTCACTCATGTAGCACGACTTTCTCACTGCACTATGCAGGCTACACCAATTTCCTGGGTCAGCCCCATTGCCAGCTGCTACATGTGTGGCCCATGTGGGTTTCTACAATTATATTGATGAAGAACGCCGTGCAGACCATGCAGGTAGCAACCAGCCATGTAAACAAATTTTTCCCCCTATGTATTTCAAGAATAATACATAAAGAAAACAATTAGCACATGTTTATAGAAAAGACATTGATTAAATAGTTCAAATACCACATGACCACCGAAGACAAAACTACAGGGGATTAAACTGTTTTTAATTCTGATCATTGGCAGGTCTGTAAACTTCCACACATTCACACAATTTTCACACTTTCAAACTCTTCTTCAGCTCATGTAGGTTTCTTTTGACAATGTCTTTCTGGGTCTCCTATCCTGTTGATATTTGAGCACTCTGGAGTCTCTGCTTAACTCCTTTACCCTTTGGTTGAACTTTTATTTAAAACCTCATGCAGCTGATCTCACGAGTGAATCTGAAGGGAGAAAGATCAATGGTAGGGCCTTTTAGAGCCTCTCCTGTGCATGAGAGCCCTTCATCCATCAAGCTCATTTCAGTGGCCCCAGCATATTCAATAATGCCTGTTGCAGTTCCCTTTCTGTTGTCCAGCTGAGATGACCTGCATCTCCACCCACGCACTGACCCAATTTCCATGCAGCAATTGTAGCAGTCCAACACGAGGCTCCACTCACTTTCCATTTTACCAGCATGGTTATTGTCACTTACTTCATGAGATTCCCCATCATTTACCCACCCCTAGTCACCCATGTCCTTTGTCCCATCACCATTGGCCTCCTGGCATCACCTTTGGCCTTCCCACTGTCACCCTCCAGCCTGAACCCTTTTCCTTCCAGGATGTCCAGATGAACATGCACATTCCCTTCCTTCCAGAGCATCCCAGCCCCATTCATACTGACCTCACCGACCTCTTCCTTCCCACCCCCCGTGTGTGTGTCTATCTCCGTATCCCACTAACAACCCTCGCCGCCCCTTCAACCAACGCCGTTAAAATCTCACCCTCCCAGCTCCCTCTGCCCCCTGTAATCTTAAGCAAACTCTCCTATCATGCCCACCCTGAGTTTGCTCCCCAGGAGTCAACAATTGACACCACCCGACCCTCCTTGTGAGCGTGTTCACCTCAGATTATACCCCCTGGTTTCCCCCCCACCCCCCACCCAGTTCAGACCTGGACATTCCCCTCACCCTTCAAACTTGGACAATCCACCCCTGCCCCTTTGTCGCCCATTAGCACCTCTTGCTGCCTTCCATGCTGCAGCCCAAGGATCCCATCCCTCATGGTGAGGTCCCTGGAAGATGATTCGAGCCCATGCGAAGTCCCTGGGAGCTGTTTGAGCCCTTGCCAAAGTCCCTGCAAGATGGCCCAAAGCCTCAGCAAAGTGCCAGGAAGTCCAAAGCCTAAGCGAAGTTGAAGCTGCTGCGTGGAGACCTCCCACCTTCTGAAAGCTGCTTCGTGGAGGAGCCGTGTGGATGAGGCTCCACCCACCATGCAATGCATGTGTTCCGCCAGGATCTGGTAGCTTAAGCCTCCATCATCTTCTGCTTGTCAGATGTCTGCAAGCTGAGAAAGGCCCTAAAGGTAAATCCTGACTTTTTCAAACCACGCTGGTCCAGATGTGATCTGGACATGCATGTTTTCCCCCTGGTATCATGTGAGTTGGGCATGGTGGGAAGATTTCAGTCAGATCTTCATTTCCATACCATTAGCGTGATGTAAATCGCTTTCACATCGGCCTCCAGCAGGAGTCTCGATCCGCCATGGTGGGCAGCATTGGAAGATTCCACTGTCGTTTCACTCTGGCAGGAAACCAATTTTTGGACCTCCCGTCGAATTCTCCCCACTCGACATTGATTCCGCTAGTGGGGGCATGGGAGAATTCCACCCAATATGTCTGGATTGTAGATCGTATATTGATCACTGATGGCTATGCTCTCAATCATGAGAGGCAACTACCCACCCTTCTCCCCAAATTAGGCTTGAGATCATCTCTTCTCCCTCTTCCCTTTGAAAATCAGTCAATCTTTTAGCACCTGACATCTCCAAACCTTTAACTTAACCTGCCAGGAATTGGCAATGTTAGCAGATTTCCCACTGGTTACCATCACTACAAAGGGTTGTTTGTCTGGGACAACAACTCTGCTTATGACTCACACACAAGTATTTTTTATAATGACAACTTTAATACACTGACATCTGCAAGTTCCTCTCCAAGTCACACACCATCCTGACTTAGAACTATATCGCTGTTCCTTTTCTGTTGCTGGGTCAAAATCCTGGGACCTCCTTCCTAACAGTGCTGTCGGTGTACATACATCACCCTGGGCTACAGCAGTTCAGAAAGGCAGCTCACCACCACCTTCTCAAGGGCAATTAGGGATGAACAATAAATGCTGGCCTATCCAGTGATGACAACACCCCATGAATGAATAAAAAGAAAAATTGATCTTTCATTTATATTAAATGATATGTAAATAATACAGCATTACCCTTGGTGTTGCTAAACAGAATACCCAGTCTATATAAGCACATCACCGACAACCAGCAGACATGGAGGATGTTACCATACAGCACCGAATGACATCATTTGTAGCTCCTTTAAATTTTTCTTTAAAAAGTAATGACTGCTTCATGTCAATGACTCACCCCCTACACATCTGTGTCTGAAGCGTGGCTGTGTAGTGTATGATACATCCAGGCCTAAGTTACAAGGCAGGCGTTATGCCTTCATCTTCTTAAAAATTAACAAGTCTCGTCAAATGTGAGTGCAAAAATGTTTTGTGATGGTGAAATTGCTCAGGAACAGCTACTAAAATATGTAAAAATGATGGGACGATTTTAATTATTGCTCACAACCATTATATACTTAAAATAGTAGTACTCAAGCCTCTGAGGCAGATATCGTGGGTTCAAGTCTCATTCCAGAAACTTGAGCACATAATCCAGGCTGACACCCCAGTGTAGTACGAAATGGTACATGGCAAAGGTACCATCTGATGAGATGTTAATATGAGACCCTATCTACCTTCTTAGCTGGCCATAAAAAAGACCCATGGCACTACTTAGAAGGAAGAAGAAGGAGTTCTCCCGCTATGGCATTGCCACTATTTGTCCATCAATTAACATCACTAAGACAGGTTACCTAGTCATTACCACATTGCTGTTTTTGGTATCATCCTGTGTGTAAATTGGCTGCTGTATTTCCTATATTACAACAGTGAGTACATGTCAATGGTACATAATTTGCTGTAAAGCACTTTTGGACATCTTGAAGTAGTGAAAGGCACTATATATGCAAGCCTTTCTTTCATTATACAGTTCCAGATTCTCAACCTATACAATACCTTATTTAAAACATGTGAAAAGAAAATATTTTGTAAATAATATTGTCCAATGCTATAAAAAGAGTGCAAAGGGAATCAGAAAAAAGAGGCAGGCAATTGCTACCATAACCACTAGAGGGCACATTAAGCTTATCTGGAAAAACTCAGCAGGTCTGATAGCTCGTCTGGACCTGGAAAAATTTAGTAATTTTGCTTTCAATTTCCACCCCTCTATCATTTTCACAGGGTCCATCTCTGACACTTCCCTTCCCTTCCTTGACCTCTCTGTCTCAATTTCTGATGATATTGTCCACCAATATTCATTACAAGCCTACCGACGCCCACAGCTACCCCAACTACAGCTCCTCACACCCTGCTTCCTGTAAGGACTCGATCCCATTCTCTCAGTTCCTTCACCTCCATTGCATCTGTTCTGATGATGCCACATTCAAAAACAGTTCCTCTGACATGTGTTCCTTCTTCCTTAACCGAGATTTTCCACCCACGGTGGTTGACAGGGCCCTCAACCGTTAACAGCCCATCTCCCACGCATCCGCACTCACACCTTCCTCTCCCTCCCAGAACCATGATAGGGTCCCCCTTGATCTCACTTATCACCCCACCAGCCTCTGCATTCAAAGGATCATCCTCCGCCATTTCCACCAACTCCAGCATGATGCCACCACCAAACACATCTTCCCTTCACCAGCCCCCCCACCCCCGGCGGCATTCCGCAGAGATCATTCCCTCTGGGACACCTTGGTCCACTCCTCCATCTCTCCCTACACCTCAACCACCTCCTACGGCACCTTGCCATGCAACCACAGAAGTTGTAACACCTGCCCCTTTACTTCCACTCTCCTCACTGTCCAAGGGCCCAAACACTCCTTTCAAGTGAAGCAGCATTTCACTTGCACTTCCCTCAATTTAGTCTACTGCATTTGTGGCTCCCAATGCGGTTTCCTCTACATTGGAGAGACCAAACGCAGACTGGGTGACCGCTTTGCGGAACACCTTCAGTCTGTCCGCAAGCATGACCCAGACCTCCCTGTCGCTTGCCATTTCAACACTCCGCCCTGCTCTCCTACCCACATGTCCGTCCCTGGCCTGCTGCAATGTTCCAGTGAAGCTCATCGCAAATTGGAGGAACAGCACCTCATCTTCCGACTAGGCACTTTACAGCCTTCTGGACTGAATATTGAGTTCAACAACTTTAGATCATGAACTCTCTCCTCCATCCCCACCCCATTTCCGATCCCCCCTTTTTCCAGTAATTTATATAGATTTTTCTTTTCCCACCTATTTCCATTATTTTTAAATGTATTTCCATCCATTGTTTTATCTCTAACTTTTAGCCTATTTCGATCCCATCCCCCCACCCACCCCCACTAGGGCTATCTGTACCTTGCTCATCCTGCTTTCTACCCTTAATGTCACCTATTAGCACATTTCTTAGCTAATATCACCACCGTCAACACCTCTTTGTCCTTTTGTCTATGACATATTTTGGCGATCTCCATCTATCACTGGCCCTCTATCAGGTCTACTTGGTCCCCCCCCCAAAACCAGCTTTTATTTCACCTCTTTTCTATTTTTCCTTAGTTCTGTTGAAGAGTCATACGGACTCGGAAATGTTAACTGTGTTTCTCTCCGCAGCTGCTGTCAGACCTGCTGAGTTTTTCCAGCTATTTTTATTTTTGTATTTTTTTGTATTATTTTTATTTTTGTTTTTGTTTTGGATTTCCAGCATCTGCAGTTTTTTGCTTTCCCATTAAGCTTGTACTGGGGACCCAACTGACCCCCCCACCCACCCACCCACCCATCAACCCTCCAACCCCACACCTCCTGATGCTTTGTGTTTTCTCCTTAGGAACTGCAGAACATCTATAATTTTAAGTCTGAAAATATAATACAAATTTATCTGGGGCTGTTTAAAAAGCTAATTCGTACATAAATAATTGGTTGTCTTTCTTTTGTTCTGAAAATACTCAACCACTCTTTGTGCCTGCTCATCTTTTCTCAATGTAATGGTCTTGTTGATGGATAGTGAACATTGTACTTGCCTATGCCCTGAACTCTTCCTTGATCCCAAAACGGTTTTGTTTATGTAAAATTTACCAACAAATAATCTCTATCCTCAGGAGTGTTTTAGTGGTGGATGATCAGTAACTGTTAAAAAAAAGGACTGAAATATCAGGGGAAATTCTGCTCAAGTAGTGCACTTGAATTTCAATCTACAATGTAACAGAAAAATTTTCCTCAACCTAACTAATAACCTAGTAATACATATTAAACTTTGATAATTATGCAACTCTTCATAATGCATCTTGTAGATGGCATCTACAAGGTGCACCGCAGGAACTCACCAAGCCTCCTTAGACAGCACCTTCCACACTCACAACTACTACCATCTAGAAGGGCAAGGGCAGCAGACGCATGGGAACACCACCAGCTGGAAGTTCCCCTCTAAGCCACTCAGCATCCTGACTTGGAGATATATTGCTGTTCCTTCACTGTTGGTTGGGTCAAAATCCTAGAAGTCCCTCCCTAATAGCACTGTGGGTGCACCTACAGCATATGGACTGCAGCAGTTCAAGAAGGCAGCTCACCAACACCTTCTCAAGGGCAATTAGGAATAGGCAATAAATGCTGGCCTAGACAGCAATGCCCACATCCCATGAATAAAAAAAAAATGTCTTATTCAGCTTTGGGTGTGGACATTTATTGCACATCCCTAATTGCTCTCAAGAAAGTGGTGTTGGGACTTCTTAAAATTCTGCAGTCTTCTTTGCAGTTTAATATAACAGAGTGGCTTGCTGGGCTACGTCAGCAGGCAGTTAAGAGTCAAACACATTGGTTTGGGCCCAGAGTCACCTATAAGCCAGTTCAGGTACAGATGGCAGATTTCATTCCCAAAGGACATTAGTGGGCCAGGAAGATTCTCATGATAATCTGACTGCGTAGAATAAGGGCGTTTGCAGAGTAAGGGTTAATGTGGGACCAGAGAACAGTACTGCCCACATAGTTATGTAGAGAGTCACATGATAGTAGACTGTGGAGTAGAGTCTGGAAGGAGCGAGTATGGAGGCAGCACCCATGCATGGCAGTACCTGGATATGTAATTAGATATGTACATAGATATAGGTTACCAATAAATGGTTAATGTTTAACCATACAAGCCTCCAGACCTTTCTGTGAGACACCAAACAAGCTTTACAACATGGTGGCAGTGAAGGATGTGCCCCGGAATCCCAAAGAAAGCTGGAGAAGGAACCGAGAATCTTAAAGCATGAAGAAGTAAAGAAATTGAATCCTGACCTGAGAGAAGTGTGCCTAAATTGAAGGCATAGTTGGAGATTGCCTAAAATGAAATTGAAGACACAGTAAGAAAATGCCTAAAAAAAAGTTACATTGCAGACATGGAAGCTGAAGGGCTCCGTCAGGGCATGTGGAGGTCCATCCCCAGACCTGATCAAAGGCAGAGTCAAGGAACCTAGCTAGATCCAAAAAAAGGTGAAGCAAAATTCTAATAAAAAAGGGAAAAAAAGGCTGAAAGGCAACAAAAGAATCCATTGTGCAGATGAGAAGCCAGACCTGACTGAACACAAAGTCAAGGAACCTAGCCAAATCACAAAAAAAACAGCTGAGCAAAATTAAAAATTCCTGCAGAATCAGAAAGTTTTTTTTAAAAAGTGGCCCGTAATTGCAGCAGGAGCCTGCCAAACCCAGTGAGGCATGGGAAGACCACAGAGAAGAAAAGAAGTCAGAGTAATAAAAAAACGGCAATCAAAGCAGGAGCCCGTCAAACTTGTCAAAGCATAGGAAGAACGCTGAAAAAAAAACTGGCAGCTGCAGCACCATCTTGAAGGGAGAAAAAAATGTTTACAAGCGCAACAACATTTAAAGCAGTAACATACAAGAAGGAAAAAACAGCCACAGATTGAAAATTAAAGCTTCTAGCCCAGTTTAGGCTATGACAAGGACCAAACCAGATCCAAGATTGGGAACCTTGGAGAAGAAAATTCTCAGTTGACAGGAATACATGAGGATTAAGTAAGAAACCAGAAGAAGTACGGCTTTATGCTTGTATTTGCAGATGAGATTAATCCTAAACCAAGGTATAGATGAATACACAACCACATTTGATGGGACGTTAAAAGCCTTTGACACATCTTTTAATCTCCAATTTGTGGAGAGTGCAGACCTTAAAAGAATGTCTAGTACACCTCCAATTAAGTGCTGTAGGAGGCAAAACACCCTAGAGCAAAGGCGGCAAAAGACCCCAGAGAGGTGACAAAAGACCCCAGAGAGAGGATGACAAAAGACCCCAAAGACAGGATGACAAAAGACCCCAGCAGGAGGGCGACAGAAGACCCCAGAGTGAGGGTGACAAAAGACCCCAGAGAGAAGCCAACCAGAAAACCCAGAGTGAGGTTGATAAAAGACCCCTGAGCAAGGGCGACAAAATACCCCAGAGAGAGGATGACAGAAGACCCCAGAGGGTGGGTGACAAAAGACCCCAGAGCGAGGACGACAAAAGGCCCCAGAGTGAGACGAGAGAAAACCCCAGAGCTAAGACGACAGAAGATCCCAGAGCAAGGGCAACAGAAGATCCCAAGCGAGGTCGACAGAGGATCCCAGAGCAAGAGTGACAGAAGGGCCCAGAACGAGGATGACAGAAGACCCCAGGGGCAGGGCAATGTAAGACCCCAGAGAAAAGGAGACAACAGATCCCAGGCCAAGATTATAGAGTCATAGAGGTCTACAGTGCAGAAAAAGGCGCTTCGGCGCATCGAGTCTGCACCGGTCAAACAAGTTCCTAACTATTCTAATCCCATTTTCCAGCACTAGGCCCATAGCCTTGTATGCCAAGGCATCACAAGTGCACATCCAAATACTTCTTAAATGTTATGAAGGTTTCTGCCTCTACCGCCCTTTCAGGCAGTGAGTTCAAGATTCCCACCACCCTCTGGGTGAAAAAAATCTCCCTCACATCCCCTCTAAACCCCCTGCCCCTTACCTTAAATCTATGCCCCCTAATTATTGATCCCTCCACCAAGGGGAAAACTTCCTTCCTGTCTACCCTATCTATGCCCCTCATGATTTTATACACCTCAGTTATGTTCCCCCCTCAATCTCCTCTGCTCCAGGGAAAATAACCCAAATCTATCCAATCTCTCCTCATAACTAAAGCTCTCCAGCCCAGGCAACATCCTGGTAAATCTCCTCTGCATTCTCTCTAGTGCAATCACATCCTTCCTATAATGCAGATTCCAGAACTGTATGTAATACTCTAACTGTGGCCCAACCAGAATCTTATACAGTTCCAGCATAATCCCCTCTCTTATATTCTATGCCTCGGCTAATAAAGACAAGTATCCCATATGCCTTCTTAACCATCTTATCTACCTGTCCCGCTAAAGGGACCGATGGACATGCACACCAAGATCCCTCAGTCCTTGGCACTTCCCAGGGTCCTACCATTCATCGTGTATTCCATGCCTTGTTTGTCCCGCCCAAGTGCCTCGCTTCACACTTATTCGGATTAAATTCCATTTGCCACCTATCAGCCCATCTGACCAGCCCGTCTACATCCTCCTGTAATCTAAGGCTATCCTCCTCACTATTTACCATACCACCAATTTTCGTGTCATCCGTGAACTTACTGATCAACCCTGCTACATTCAAGTCTAAATCAAGTCTAGTTAAGTCTAAACGGTGACCATAATAAACCACAAGATGATGGCAGATCATGTTAGGCCAATGAAATGTGCGGGCTGAAGAGCTTAGTGCAAAAGAAAGAGGCTGAGTAGCCAGAAGGCTTAAAAATACAGCTTTCTGAAAATGCTGAAACATCACCCAAACTGCAACAGCAGGTGCAGTGCGGAACAAGCATCTGGCTGTGAATGAAGGAAAGCTATCTGAGATAACCAAACAAAACAAAACCTGCAAAAAGAAATTGAAGCTATTCCACAGGAAAATGCTCCTATCAAGGTTGAGTTGATGAACTCAATCAGAAGTACAGCCAAGCACAATAGCAGGCAGAAAAGGTACTCAAATAAGTCACTGCCCTGGAATACTCTTTGAAGAATCAATATGTAGCCAAGGAAAAACATGAGGAGCTAAAAAAGATGTTGAATACTCACTAATTTTTCCAGAGCCACTTTATCCAATGCAGGGCCACAGGGAGTTCGAGCCCATCCTGACAGGCAATGGGCACAGTACTCCCAAGACAGGACATCCCAGTCCATCTCAAGGTACATTAAGGGGCAATTTAACCATAGCCAACCCACCTAATCAGCACATCTTTGGACAGTGGAAGGAAACCAGAGCACCTGGCAGACACCCACATGGAGAACATAGACACCCAAGCTCAGAATCAAACCCAGGTCCCTGGAGCTGTGAGGCAGCAGCACTAACCACTGTGCCATCATACTGCTCCAAATGTTGAATGCTACTTCAGCAAAAGCAGTACTGGAGCTATCAGTAGCAACAAAGCAATGCCATGATGTGCAGCAAGAGTTGGCAAAAGCTCATCGAGAAAATCAAGAGTTGAAAGAACAGCTGATTGTCCTCCAAGATCAAATGCAAAACATGTATGTAAACCTTCAGCTGCATAACGAAATGAAGACTATCGAGAACAGCAGATTGGAAGAACAGCGGAATAAACTCGAGGTGACTCTGTTGAATTACAAGAAAGCTCAAGATGATGTAATTGAACTTCACAAAGAGAAAGAAAACTTGATGAAGGACCTTCACACGCCACAAAGATCCCTTGTAGCATTTGTTCCTCTGGAAAACTACGAACAGAAGCAAAATGAATTTAATGTCACTCTGAACAAACTGAAGAACCAGTTGGCAGAGAAGACAGCAATGTTCCATATTCCAGGAGGAAGTCAACCGGTACAAAGAACAAACTGAAGAGCTGAAGAACCGGCCAAATGGAAAAGCAGAGGCATTGAAAGGAAAAGCTGCAGAACTTTCCAAGCTGCAAGTGTATAATGAAGCCATGAGTAGCACAATCACAAAACTGAAACAAGTTAAGACTTCGCTGAAGACAGACCTGGCCAACTGTGAAACTAAACTGAAGGACGAAGCTCTGCTGCAGACAGAGAAAGAAAAGGCAGAAATCGGATCGGAAAATTAAAATCTGATACTGAAGCTCAAGGGACGAGAAGGAAAAGCACTGGATGCCTCAAACATACTGACAACCATTAAGTTGTTGAAAAATAAAATGGCTGAAATTGTGAAACAAGTGGAAAAGAAGGTTCCATATTTGAAATGTCAATTGCCAGCAAGATTGTGGCAGAGGTCACAGAAAGAGAAAATCTGAATCTGTTCTAGGAATGAGCGAGTGAACCTTCCTTTCAGAAGGAATGGGACAAACCCACGATGTCTGAACAAAGCAGATGATTTGTTGATAAAGAGAAATGTAACTCAAAAAGGAGGATGAAAAGTGAATCAAATGGAGACAACCAAGTACTAAAAACACAGGGCACTGCAATTTCAATGCCAAACCATCAAACGCAACCCAAAGCAAGTGAGATTACCATTCCTCCAAATGTGATCGAACAAGATCTGGAAGAATTGTCAAGCCTCCAGGCCTCCTGAATTTATAAAGTCAGAGAATTGAGTGGGGGAGAAGGGGTAGCAAGTAAAGATTGTATTGTAAATGTATTTGGGTAAAAACTTGAGGGGAGGTGTAGGATATGGGTTTTTGGCAGAGTAAGGATTAATGTGGGACTAAAGAACAGTACCACCCACATAGTGATGTAGTCACATGATAGCGGACTGTGCATGTAGTAGAGTCTGGAATGGGCAGGCATGGAGACACCATTCATGCAGGGCAGTACGTTGGAAATGTACTTAGTTATGGGTTACTAATAAATGGTTTATGTTTAACCATGCAAGCCTCCAGACCACTCCATGAAACATCAAACATCCTTTACAAGAAACAGCTTCGTGGTCATTTTATTTGCAGCTTTTTATTCCCAGATGTTAAATTTAAAAAACTGAATTCAAATTAATGAAACATCCCTGGTATTAATTGCAGTGGGTGTATATCCTAGTGAATTGAATTACAAAATCAATGAGTTACTAAGGTCAGTTTCTGGTAGCAGTAATTTTTTTATTGGTATCGATTCATACCAAGTTCACTCACTGTTGCTGCTATTTCTGATCATTTCCTTAAACAAATCTGATGCTCACTGTCTGCAAGTACCTGATACAAGCTACCAATCTATGTGCAGTAAACCTGAATTATTTTATCACTGGTGGCATGGAGCATTTCTGCAGAAACGCAAAACCTAAGCTATGTTGAGCCTTTAAGCCTCAAGCCTCAGACATGGGGCAGTAAACGAAAATTGGCCGCTTTTAGCCTTCAAGGGAAGTCATAAGTATGGTCTTGAGACATTACAGATCAGTTAGCTTGACATTTATAGCCAGAGAAATATTGGAATCTGTTATAAAGGAGAAATATAAGCAGCATAGTAGGTGTTAGTGCAATAAATCAAAGGCAAAACTAACACATGAAAAGGAGCTTTCTGTAAGCAACATTTAAAAAGACTAGTAGACAGAGACAGAGCAGTTTCCAAGACAATTGAATTCAGAGAAACCTATGGTGAAACCATTGATCAAAGTAATATATTCAGTTTTGGTTGCTGTACTTATGAAAACATAAGGGTATTGGAATGGACATAAACAAGAGTAAGTGGAATGTTTCCAGATTCAAGATGAATGAACTAGGAGAACAGGCTTAGGGAGTTGAACTAATTATTAGAAAAGAGAAGAGTGAGGAGTGAACATAGTTTAATTATTTGTAGTTATAACTGGAGTTGATATAATGACTATGAAGATGTTTTCCATGCTGGTCCAGGAAAAGCAAAATTCTAGAGAAATAGTTAGAAAAGTCAGATATTTGTGGCAGTATCTGACAAAGTTCCTGGATAAACGCACATTGTCTTGTCTCTCTTGTCATAAGAAGAAAAAAACAAATAAAATAACATTGCTATGTTCTTTCTCATTGTTGCAACATATTTCTGGCATGGCTGCTGAAGAAAATTTAATATAGTGGGATGGCTACAATTATACAGTTTGTAACCTGTTGGCAGAGGGAAAATAATTCTTTTGGGGATGTATTCAGAGAAATGTCATGAATTTCTGTGTATACTAATTATCCAAAGTTTCTACTGATAATCTGCCACCATTTTGGCTGGAAGTTGGGAACCTCTCTCCCCACTATGGAAATTTTATACCCGATATTCAATGCCCTGTGGCATTATGCATGGGGAATCAAGATCAAGTGTAGGCTTCCGGTCAAATGGAGTTAGAGTCAAGAGTAATTTGACCAGGAGATGCACATGAGGTTTGGTTACTATTTTCAAGGTTTATATTCTGCCCTTATTTTTATATATTACTTCGATCTGATAGTATTTATATCTAAATAGTGAAACATACTGTTGTTTGGGAAGCAGAAGTATACAATTGATTGGAATATAGAATCCTCTCTGTGGTACAGATGCAAAACTGGGACATTAGAGCACCATCACTGTGGGAGTATCTAATTCCAATGTGAGAATTTTATAAAGGCACCTTCCATGATAAATGAGGCATAAGCATTTATAATGGGAAAAGTTGACAGGAAAAGCACACAGGCATGATATTGTTAAAATAACCATTACTTGGATACATAGATTGGTACTTTCCTAACCTCACATTTTGATCTATGTTTCTTCACTGCTTTCTGAGACTGATGTTGAGACTGTTTCTGATTCTCCCTCCCTTTGGAGAAGGTGCCCAACTTTAGCTTAAGGCTTCCCTTTGCCTACTCAAATGAAAAAGGAAAATTATCATAGAGAGAATCATAGCTGATACACCTATATCTTACCAATACAGTATGTTGGTCGACAGCTTTTGGACAACCTAAACTGAGAAAACAAGTAAAAACAGCGAATGAAAGGAATACTGAGCAAGTCAGGCAGCATCTGTGAAAAGATTTCAGATTTCCAGTATCTGCAGTATTGTGCTTTTGAGAAAACAATGTTGGGGACGGTTTCCTCTGGTTGTTGACGACATATAAACACAGCGATGTTATTCTTTGTTTGCTTCTTTTAGTGCATCATAAACTTGTACTTTGAAGGCAGAATGGATAGCTAGCTGGCGTCAAGACTGAAAGCAGAGTGGGAATAAAGGGTAATTATTCAGAGTGGCAGAAGGTGTGAAGTGGTGTTTGACAAGAATTAATGCTGGGGTCACTGCTATTTACAATTTACAATAACAATTTGGAATTTGAATCAAAAATAGAATTCCTAAATTCGTGGGTGACACCAAATTGGTGATGCCTGGGGGTGGGGGTTTGGGGGGGCGGGGGGCAAGATGATGAGGCAGGGAAAGTCAGTAATCTGACCACAGCTGACCAACGCTGCCAATGCCTCCCATGCTGGATTGGTGATGTTGCTTCACCTCGGGAGTTCAGCTCTTTTGTCCATGTTTGAACCAAGGCTGTAATGAGGTCAGGAGCTGAATGACCCCGGCAGAATCCAAACTGGGCGTCAATGAGCAAGTTATTGCCAAGCAAGTGCCACTTGATAGCACTGCTGATGACCCCTTCCATTACTTTACTGATGATGGAGAGTGGACTGATGGGGTGATAATTGGCTGGGTTGGATTTGTGCTGCTTTTTGTGTACAGGACACAACCCTGGGCAATTTTCCACATAGCCAGGTAGATGCTGCACTGCAGCAGTTTGTTTAGGGGCGCAGTAAATTACAGAACACAAGTCTTCAATTACTATTGCCAGAATATTGTCGGGGCCCATACCCTTTGCAGTATTTAGCGCCTTCAGCCGTTTCTTGATATCATGTGGAGTGAATCGAATTGGCTGAAGTCTGGCATCTGTGATGCTGGGAACCTCTGGTGGAGGCCGAGATAGATCATCCACTCGGCACTTCTAGCTGAAGTTTGTAGCAGATGCCTCAGCTTTATCTTTTGTACTGATGTGCTGGGCTCCTCCATCATTGAGGACAGGGATATTTCTGGAGCTTCCTTCTCCAGTGAGTTGTTTAATTGTTCACCACTATTCACGACTGGATGTGGCAGGACTGTAGAACTTAGATCTGATCCATTGGTAATGGGATCGCTTAGCTCTGTCTACCACTTGCTGCTTATGCTGTTTGGCATGCAAGTAGTCCTATGTTGTGGCTTCACACCTCACTTTTAGGAATGCCTGGTGCTGCTCTTGCACTCTTCATTGCTCCTCTGGCTTGATGGTAATGGCAGAATCAGGGATATACCAGGCCAGGAGGATACAGATTGTGTTTGAGTACAATTCTGCTGCTGCCTTACATGCCCAGTATTGAGTTGCTAGGTCTGTTCAAAATCTATCCCAATTAGCACAGTGGCAACATCCATCACAGAACATGATGGAGGGCATCCTCAGTGTGAAGGTGGGACTTCATCTGCATCTGCATCTGCAACAGGCAGGTGCGGATAATGTCACATATGTTTTCCCCTCCTGACTGTATACCACTGTACCACCACCTCTGCTGGGCCTGTCCATGGGGCACCTGGTGATGGTGGCATCTGGGACATTTCATGAGGATGACTACATCAGGCAGGCTGTTGCTTGAATAGTCTGTGAGGTAGCTCTCTCAATTTTGGGGGGGAGGTGGGGGGGTGGTGTCATTCAGTTTCATTCCTTTTTGTGACTTTGTAACAACTGAGTGGCTTGCTAGGCCATTTCAGAGTCAACCTTGGTGTGGGTCTGGAGTCATATGTCAGTCAGGCCAGATGAGGACATTAGTGAGCCAGATGGGTTTTTACAACAATTGACAATGGTTTCATGGTCATCATCAGACTTTTAATTCCAGATTTTTATTGAATTCACATTTCATCATCTTGCCATGGCAGGATTTAAACCCACATCCCCAGAGTATTACCCTGGGTCTCTGGATTACTAGTCCAACAACAATACCACTGCGCCACCACCTCCCCTTACACTCACTATTTTTGTGGGTGAAGATCCTAGCTACAAAAACACAAGGTGCAAATCACATAAGGTCAAAGTGATATGGGTGACTCTTTTTTGATGAAATTGTTAAGCTCTGTGGCATTTACTGTAATACAGAGCCATTTTATTACAATGTTATTATTTACATGATTCATTTAGAGACCCAAACCTAGAAATTACCATCAGAACACAAGACACAAGAATTAAGAGCAGGTGAAAATGCATCTACTCATATAAAAATTCTGTGTGTGTGTGTGTGTGTGTGTGTGTGTATGCATATGTTAGTGTGTCTGTATGTGAATGTGTGTGTGTGTGTGTTTGTGAGTGAATGAGTTCAAGTGAGTGTGTGCTTGTGTGTTGGGAGGACAGAGGAGGAGAAGAGACAGAGCTGACCCTCTACAAAAAATGATTTTATACATGCTGCTCATCTATATAATTGAAGGTACAGCCAACCAACTTGTTCACGTTTGCTATCAACTAAAGCAACCAATTATTTTATCAATTTCTCAGAGCTGTCAAACTGAATTTATGTGCAGCAAGGTTCTAATTTGTTCAAATTTTAATTGTACAAAACTATTGAACTTCATGCATTCTTGAATTTCTTGTCTCTTATGTTTTTGGAATAAGCTGAAATCAGCTGTCATATCTGCTTGCTTGATGGCCATTTCATTTTTTTCTGACTTTGTGAGAACATCAAAGCAGTCATCTAAACAGTACCAGAGTCCTGCAGCTGTAACTTCACTGCATTTGAGGCTCTGTTCTATAGCAAATATTAATGCCAAAGCATTTGAAGTTGATTCAGTCCTGGAGCTATTTTTACTTATAATTTCTGTTGAAGCTGGACAAGATCATTTAACTGTGTCATAGATACTGACAATGTTGGTAGATTTTCTGGCACAGCTCCTTCACTGATAACATTATTTTGAAGGAAAACAGCTGAATGATCAGCATTTTAGAAGGTGTGAGCAATGTCTGGCATATTTCTTAACTCCAGCAATAATACCAAGTGAAGAGAAACATCCCAATATTGTACAAAATCTTATTATTCTCACAACTAGAAACCTTTTGTCTAAAACAGTTCAGTGGAGACATACAGGAAAAAAGTTGTAATTTTCTCTTTCCCTACAAACTGACCAGAACATCGTGTTAATTTTTCAGTATAATGTGCGTGTGTGTATGTGTTTGTGTGCATGCGTACAAGAATATTTGTCTATATGCTTGGATTGGGGGTTGAGGGAATGATGGTGATGAAGTGGTGGGGTGGCGGGGTGGGTATCCCTATCACTTGAAACCCAGTCAGAAGGTTACCAGAGTTACTGGAGACCGGTAGTTTCCCTGCTGAATTTTAACATAATATGCTTCAGTATGTCTTTCAGTGGTTTAATTAACAGTTCCCAAAAGGTAGATTTTCAGACTCCAACCCCAGGCAAACATTCAGTTCCGAGGCACAAAGTTCCTGGCACTCTCCTTGTATAATTGGGATTTTCCTAGAGAGATGCACCAGCAGGGGATATATGTTGAAAAATGGTGACATGGCTGTACCCAGATCCCCACCTACAGGAGAATCTATGGGGGTTCCCATGGCTGGGTAAAGACAGGAAAGTAGGTTTTATCTTTAAATGTTTCCCACCCCAAAGACATTTCAAGGCAATTCGAACAATCTCCACCAGCACCCTGAAGGCCCTGGTTTTGGAAACCTGAGTATTCTGCTCCCATCCAGTATTACAGTCCAGGAAGATCTGTCCTCTCACTCTGTTACATCTGAGCCTAATTTGAGTAGCTTGGTATATCAATTAAAGGCAGTCATTTTAAATATAAGAAAATATTTAATTATTTACTTAACCCCCCCCGAGTATTAACACCAATGCATTGTTTGGTGTTCGTTGAGCAAGATGTTAGATATTTATCACCCTTATTTATTGTAATGCGCAATTTGATTTACCCTCCTATCAATACTGAAATATTATTCCAAATAATTGTATCTGTATATCTGCTCTCTGGTATTTGATTGCTCTCCATTGACTGACAATATATTTCCAGGAGCCAATAACCTGCTAACTCTTGGTCCAATTCTATATCCAGTCTCACACTTCCAGCCCAACTCTGCAGCCACTGCCATCCCACCACTGGCCAGCTTTGTTGTTTATGGCCTGACTCTGAAACCACTCTTTCCCCTTCTTGGCTCAATCTTGAAGCCGTTCCGACTTCTTCCTCCACTTTGGGTTGACTTTGGAGCTGGTTTCTCTGCTCTCTGCCTAATTCGGCATCCAGCATTGCCATAATGTAATAATAACAGCTGTAAATCTTTTGCTGTTTCTTGTATTTGTTTTAACAACAAAAAATTATCTGTAAAAATTTAACAATGTTTCTATTTTTGACATGATAACCTGCTGTCAGTCATGACTCAGCTAGTAGCCTGGTCATAACTGATTCAGAAAGTCATGGGGCTAAATTGGATGGCTGCAGGAGGGGCACCATACCAACCAGAGTTGGTGGCAACCCCACCATGGCCATTTCAGGGAGCCCAGATGGGATTGAACCCTACATGGGCAATTGCCTGCCAGCTGTTGGGGTTCCCTGCCTTTAAAGACAAAGATCCCGCCTCCAAGACCTGCTAGCCAATCACAGGGCCGAAGCTCTTTAGATCCAGCAGTGCCACAGGGAGCATTGGCCACTGCTGGGACTGTAGTAGGCCCAGGATGAGGAACAGTGATAAAGGCCCCGGAGGTGAGGTGAGTGGGGCGGCCTCGTGGGAGCCTGTCAGTTAGGCCCTGGCAAGGCTGGGGAGGGGTTTCAGTGTGGAATGCGGATGGGTCTTCCTGCAGGTGCATCCCTTGCCGCTTGCAGGGCCCTTGGTGGGTGACCAATTAGGGCCTCCCCTCCAGCCTACAGGCAGGCTAGGGTGTATCTGCCAGCCTACCAATGGGACATGGCCCCCTTAGCATTGGTATCAGCAGCATTATGTTGAGGCTCTTAACTGGCCCATGATGGGCCACGTAAGGGTCTTAACTGACCTAGGAGCAGGAAGGCCGATCTCAACCTTCCCTATTCTTGACTTAATTAGAAGGGGAGTCAGGAAGATGATGATTCTTCACTTCAAGCCTTCCCACTCAGTCAAATGGGTTTCACCGGCTCTCAGTGTGCGTCCGGGGGGAGCATTATATTCTGCACATGATTTTGAACCTCACTTCAGGGATTTGAACAGAAAGCCCATGCTGACACTCTACTGTACTACTGAAGAAGTGCTGCACTGTTGGAAGTGCCATGGGCACCAAGTCTTCGACTGCCTTCTGGGTGTAAAAGACCCCAGACACTGAAGAAGAGCAGGGGAGTTTTCTTGGTGTCCCAGTTAACATCTATCCTTCAAACAACATTACGAAGAGAAATTATCTGCTCATTATCACATTACTGTTTGTGGGAGCTTGCTGTGTACAAATTGGCTTTGCATTTCCTACAAAACAACAGTAACTACATTTCAAAAGCACTTATTTGGCTGTAAAGTGCTTTGGGATGTCCTGATGTTGTGAAAGGTCCAATATAAATATGAGTTCTTTAATTAAAATATTTTAACAATTTATTATGTAACAAGTTCTTCAGTGGCATACTAAACCAAATTTCACTTTGTTCTCAGGTATGATTTATTTAACTTCAATTTTTCAAAATGAAGAATTAACTGTCTTCATTGTGTAGCATTTTTGATTACTAATTGTCGTCATCGTGTTGGGCAGAAGTGTGTACAAATCAATTACAGCGAAGTTCTTGATTAATTTGTTTGCTTTTCAGTCATGAACCTTGGTAAGAGTCAATTAGCCATTTGTTTTGGACATATTCAATTACTTATCTAACTACTACTAATTAAAAATCTTCATCTATTCCAATGCGCTTTTTGTCTTTTCTGATACACAAGCAACATTGTATACCACGGCGATCTGGGGAAAACACTTCAATAAGTAAATATAAGGTTTCTTATTTGTCTGTGACATTAATAACAATGCAATATGAGTCTTGAAGTAACATTTCAGAATGATTAAATTGTGCAATATTAACTGAAAGGATTGACTGCTAAACCTGGGTAGTGATTTCTATAAATGCATAATCATTTTTGCAGTAATCTAAGGTGCAATACACCTTTACGAGAATGTGAGCAGATTTACCATGTGACTGTATGACCCAATAGCTGTGTAGAGTGGGCTACAATGTTACTGTTAGTCTAGAGTAGGGTCAGGTTGGAGAACCACATATCATGTTGGTGCTTTGTTTGAAATAAATAGCATGTGCTTCACCACATATTGGTCTCTGCCTCTGCAGTATATTGTTATCAACTCACCCGCTGGCAGATAAGCGTGCAACTGATTCGCAAGCAAAGCAACCCCACAGTAGACCATAACAACTGGCGACGAGGAAAAACACAACCGGTCGGTGACACCAAGGAAAGCCACCGAAAACTCAGCAGTAATGAATCAGCCGTGCCTTGCAGGCTGATTGTAAGTACAGCCCTCACCATAGTTATCAAAGTTATCTCCCTCCAGAATGCCACAATTTGGCACCGAACCGTTTGATCAGACCACCAATGACTGGTCACATGATACTGAATGCCTCGCGTTTTTCTTTTTGGCCAACAGCATATTGGGAGAGGAAAAGAGACATGTGGAAGTAAAACGTTCGGCCTAATTCATAGTCTATCGGCACCCAACGCCCCAAATTCCAAGGGCTTTGATGAGTTGGTGAATCTTGTGAAAAGCCACACACAGCCGAAACCCTCAGTAACAACACAGCTTTTAAAATTCAATTCAATGTGTCGCACCCCTGGAGAGACAGTTGCTTGCTGTGTAGCAGCCTTAAAACAACTGACAAAGCATTGTGAGTTCAGGACGTCGATCAATGACATGTTAAGAGACCAATTAGTATGTGGGATTAACAAAGGCGCCATTCAAAAAAGTTTGTTGTCAGAAAAAAACTTACATTTCAGCAAGGCGCTGGAATTGGTTCTAGCAATGGAAAATGCAGTCAGGGATTCAGAAGTAATTAAGGAAGCACAAAATGGCACCGTCCTTCATGTCAGGAGGGAAACACCAGTTTGAAATGGTGCGGGAAGTGCAGGGCTCCGCGGAAAGGTGGGAAACAGCCACCATTAACAGACCAGCAAAAAGCAATGGTTTAATGGACAAAACCTTCATTAATAATGGCAGAAATAGAGCCAGACAGCCTGCAAATAAACGACAATTTAAAAGGGCTGAGTTTCTACTGCCATTGCAATGGGCACATTATGCGATATTGCAAGGACAGATTGAAACAAAATTTCAAACAAAAAGGCAGAAATCATGAAATTCATATAATGGAGAACCAGAAGAAATTGAGTCAGATATTTATTCGCTACTCAAATTAAAAATGGGTAAAACACAGCCAATCTACATGACAGTAGGAGTCAACGGAAAACCCATCCAAATGGAGGTAGATACAAGGGCATCCATGATAACTATAGGGAACACACATTTAAGTATCTACATGGAGGAGGCTAATGCTGGAGAATTCATATGCTAAATTAAAGACACATACTGGCGAGTAAGAGATATATGCAACGTTCCAGTACAATATAGGGGTCAGTCAGCTAATCTACCCCTGATAGTGGTAGCAGAGGACAGTCCAACTCTACTTGGTCAGAACTGGCTTAAGGAAATAATGCAGGAGTGGACTAAGATTTTTCAATTCAGAATGAAAGATCTATAAGAATTATTACAAAAATATTCCTCTGTTTTCAGGGAAGAGCTCAGGAAGATTCAGGGCTGCAAGCTAAAATCCACGTGGATCCTGGGGCAACCCCCAGATACTTGAAGGCGAGACCTGTCCCCTATGCATTATGAGAGAAAGTTGATGTTGAATTAGACAGGCTGGGAAGGTTGGGAGTCTTACAACCTGCACATTTTTCTGAATGGGCAGCACCCATTGTTCCAGTACAAAAGCCTGACCAGAGTGTGCGAATATGCGGGGACTACAAGTTGACTGTTAACATAGTGACCAGACTTGATAGGCACCTATACCAAAAACTGATGAATTGTACTCCGAGCTGGCAGGGGGAGCCGCATATACGAAACACTACATGAGCCACGCTTACCAGCAAGTCGAGTTAGAAAAGGCCCCTCGGGATTTTGTGACCATTAGCACACATAGGGGGTTATACCAGTATACCAGGTGACCCTTTGAAGTCTCATCGTCTTGTGCCATTTTCCAACGGACTATGGAAAATTTACTTCAAGGCCTGCCCCATGTGATGGTTTATCTCGATGATGTCCTAGTAACAGGACTAACTGATGAAGAACACATGGCTAACTTGGAAGAGGTGTTGAAGCATTTCTCACAAGCCAGAGTATGCTTAAAAAGGGAAAAATGTATCTTCCAAGCAAAATAAGTGATTTACCTTGGTCATAGGGTTGATTCACAGGGCCTTCATCCAGTAGAAGACAAGTGAGAGCTATTCGTGAGGCACCCCAAAAAATGCTACAGAACTCCTTCTTGGGAATGGCTAAATGCTGTGGTCATTTTCTGCCAAATTTGTCAACAGTACAGGCTCCATTATACGGGTTACTCAAGAAAAACCACAAATGGACTTGGCAAGCTCCACAACAACAGGCTTTTACGGCAGTAAAGCAGTTGCTACATTCATCGGCCCTGTTGGTACTTTAGCCCCAAAGAAAGAATTGATTTTAACCTGTGATGCATCCCCTTACAGAGTAGGGGCAGTACTTTCCCACCGGATGGCGGATGGCTATGAACAGCCCATTGGCTATGTCTCAAGAACACTCAGTGTGGCAGAATGAAGATACTAACAAATGGAGAAATAAGGTTTATCCGTTGCATTTGACGTTAAGAAACTCCATCAAAACATCCACGGTCTGCTACTTCACCATCGTATCTAATCACAAGCCTCTACAAAACATGTTTGCGGAAGATAAGGCAATACCTCCAATTGCCTCAGCACGTATCCAAAGCTGGGCACTGATTCTAGCTGCTTACAAATATACTTTTATCCACTGGCCGGGAAGCCACATTGCCAATGCTGATGCGCTGAGCCGATTGCCTCTAAAGGACAGCAATGTGAATGTCCTCATCCCTCAAGAACTTGTCTTGTTATTAAGCTTTTTGGATTCATCACCAGTGAATGCCAAACAGATCGGAGGATGGACAGACCATGATCCTGTTTTGTCTCTTGTCAGGGAACAAGTCTTACAGAGATGGTCTAATGAGCCAAAGTCGGAAAAAATTAAGTCCTATTTTAACAGGAGGTATGGGCTCACCTGCCAGGATGGCATCTTACTGTGGGGAGCGAGAGTCATTGTGCCTCCAGAGGAAGACAACCATTATTGACTGATTTACATAACGCTCACCCCGGCATCTACTTATGGTGGCCAGGGATGAACACTGAAGTCGAAAATATCGTCAAGAACTGCATGCAGTGCCAACATGTGCAGAAATTGCCTCCTTCTGTTCCACTGCATCCCTGGGAATGGCCAGGAAGGCCATGGGTTCACCTCCACATTAACTATGTGGGGCCTTTTTTGGGCACAATGTTCCTGTTTCTTATAGACGCTCATTCCAAATGAATGGAATTATACAAGCTGAGATCATCCACACCTACCGCCACCATAGACAGATTGTGTCAGAGTTTTGTGATACACGGTTTACCAGAGATAATGGTGTCTGATAATGGAACTGCATTTACCAGCGGGGAATTCCAAAGATTTACAAGTCTCAATGGTATAACACATGTCAAGACCTCGCCATACCACACTGCATCCATTGGGTTGGCTGAGAGGACAGTCCAGATCTTCAAGGCCGGAATGAAAAAACTAGATGGAGACTCTATAGCAACTCAGTTATCACGTTTCCTGCTCAGCTATCGGACTACGCCACACATGACCACTGGTATCGGCCCCATAGAGTTATTCATGAAGAGATGTCTCAGGGCACAGTTGAGTCTCATAAGGCTGAATTTAGGGGGGAGGGCAGAGAGAAGTCAGGAGGTCCAGAAAAATGAACACGATTACCACAGTCATGAAAGAAAGTTCACTGTGGGAAAAGCAGCTTTTGCAAAGAACTTTGGAGATGGGCCCAAATGGCTATCAGCTGAAGTTAGTGTGGTGACAGGACCCCTGTCCTACCACATATCAGTTGAAGTTTGGATAATCAGGAGACATTAAATCACCTCAGGAAAAGAGAAACAGATCCACAAGAATAGAGCATCAACTGGAGTCTATACCACCGGCAGAAGCAACTCCTCTTGTTTTGGAAGTACCTGTAGGATCCGTTGAGCCTGAGGAAGTCAAAGAGGCCAACTTGAAGGTTCCTACTGGGGAGCCTAGTGGACAGATAACTCCTGAGAGGGAGGCCTCAGATAAACCATCCAAAATCGTAGAACTATGACGGTCGACACATTTGAAAAAGCCTCCAGAGAGATTGAATTTGTAAATAGTTTATTTATGTAAATAGTTAATATATTGTAAAATGTACTTTCAAGTAAAGGGGGAGGGATGTGGTAATCTGAGGTGCAATGCATCTTTAAGAGAATGTGAACAGATTGATCACGTGACTGTATGACCCAATAGCTGTATAGCGTGGGCTACAATATTAATGTTAGTATAGAGTCTTGTTGGAGAAGCATACATCATGTTAGCGCTCTATTGTCTGTGTAAATAAATAGCATGTACTTCACCACATATTGGTCTCTGCATCTGCAGTATATTGTTATCAACTCACCCGCCGACAGATAGGTGTGCAACTGATTTGCAAACAAAGCGACCCCACAGTAGGACATAATAATTTTAATAAAATAATTTATAAGAAATAACATGAGGCAGTGACATATGTTGAGATTCAAATACCATGGAGAATGCACTGCAGGTTATTAGGAAGGCAAATGGAATGTTGTTGGTAAATGCAAAGGAAAAGGAATATAAAAGTAGGGATATTTTGCTACAGTTCTACAGGGTGTTGGTGAAACTACATCTAGAGTACTGGTTCTGGACCCCTTTTTTAAGAAAGGATATAAATGCATTGGAAGCAGTTCAGAGAAGGTTCACTCGACTGGTACCTGGGATGGGGGCGTTATCTTACAAGGAAAGCTTAGACAGTTGAGGCCTAAATCCATTGGAGTTTAGAAGGTTAAGAGGTGATCAGATTGAAACATATAAGATCCTGAGTGGAGTTGCAAGGTGGATAGGAAGTGGGGTTGTGGGTCAGGTGATTGGTGGTGGTGGAGGTGCCCAGCATATGAAAGATTAATAAGGGTGAGAGTGATGGGGCAGTGAGTTTGAGGGGGGCTGAAGTTGATGAAGGGGTGCAACGAGAAGTGGAACAAAGCCCTGGTGGAAAGTTGTGGAAAGTTGTGGTCATGATGCAGAGTCACCTTGTGAGTGCAGGAGGCTCTTTTATAGCCCGCCTGTACCTGCTGCATTGTCAGCTGATGGCAGGATCCACCATTGAGTACCTGCCCCCATCACATAATCACACGTGTCTTATGTGCCTGCCACCAGCCCTTTAAATTTTAATTTGAATTGCACGTGGAAGCGACACCCATTTCCATTTTCATCGTTGGGACCCGCGTGCATCTTATTAAATTCTGCCCCATGCTACTGATTGGGCACCATAGTATAACATTAACAAGCAAAGAAATCATTTTTTGCTTCATATAAATATTGTCATCTGCCTGTGATCAATAATTTCTATATGACAATGATTTCACACTACATGCATTAATAAAACACTAGAAATAATCCTGCAGCTTGTGTTTCAAACTTGGAGTAAATAAATAGAAGCAGCTTTGAAAAGCAAGATACACTTTTCCTCCCCAGGTTGTCTGTTAGAAAATGCAATTCAGAAAGCAAGTGGTAGCTATGGTTCTTAATTGACGTATTATTGACTGTGAAGGTAAAATCTGCACGTAATCAGGAAAAGTGTACAAGGTTACGTGGTGCGATTCGGATCTATCAGTTTGCTGGTACAATGTAACACAAACTGGAGCTTGGTACAAATGTTAAGGGTTCAAATTGTCTTGTAACCTGCAAGAAATGCCAGCATTTATTGCTCATCCCTAATTGCCCTTGAGAAGGTGGAGCTGAGCTGCCTTCTTGAAACTCTGCAGTCCATGTGGTGTAGGTGCACCCACAGTGCTATTAGGAAGGGAGTCCCAGGATTTCGATCCAACGACAGTGAAGGAATAATGATATATTTCCAAGTCAGGATGGTGAGTGACTTGGAGGGGAACTTCCAGGTGGTGGTGTTCCCATGTATCTGCTGCCCTTGTCCTTCTAGGTGGTAGTGGTCATGGGTTTGGAAGGTGCTGTATAAGGAGCCTTGGTGAATTCCTGCAGTGCATCTTGTAGATGGTACACACTGCTACTACTGTGCATTGGTGGTGCAGGGAGTGAATGTTTGTGGATGTGGTGCCAGTCAAGTGGGCTGCTTTGTTCTGGATGATGTCCAGCTTCTTCAGTGTTGTAGGAGCTCTACTCATCCAGGCAAGCGGGCAGTATGCCATCACACTCTTGACTTGTGCCTTGTAGATGGTGGACAGCCTTTGGGGAGTCAGGAGGCGCGTTACTTGTTGCAGGATTTCTAGCCTCTGAACTGCTCTTGTAGCCACAGTATTTATATGGTTAGTCCAGGTCAGTTTCTGGTCAATGTTAACCCCTAAAATGTTGATAGTGGGGGATTCAGTGATGGTAATGCCATTGAACATCAAGGGGCAATGGTTGGATTCTCTCTTGTTGGAGATGGTTATTACCTGAACTTGTGTAGCGCGAATGTTACTTGTCACTTGTCAGCGCAAGCTCAAGTCTAGGTCTTGTTGTATTTGGACATGGACTGCTTCAGTATCTGAGGAGTCACGAATGGTGCTGAACATTGTGCAATCATCAGCGAACATTCCCACTTCCGACATTATAGTGGAAGGAAGGTCATTGATGAAACAGCTGAAGATGGTTGGACCTAAGACACTACCCTGAGGAGCTCATCCAGTGATGCCCTGGAGCTGAGATGACTGACCTCCAACAACCACAACCATCTTCCTTTGTGTTAGGTATAATTCCAACCAGTGGAGAGTTTTCCCTCAATTCCCATTGACTCCAGTTTTGCCAGGGCTCCTTGATGCCACATTCGTCAAATGTGGACATGATGTCAAAGGCAGTCACTCTCACCTCACTTCGGGAGTTCACCTCTTTTGAACCAAGGCTGTAATGAGGTTAGTAGCTGAGTGACCCTGGCAGAACCCAAACTGGGCATCAGTGAGCATGTTATTGATAAGCAAGTGCTGCTTGATAGCACTGTTGATGATCCCTTCCATTACTTTACAGATGATCGAGAGTAGACTGATGGGGTGGTAATTGGCCAGGTTGGATTTGTCCCACTTTTTTTGTACAGGACATACCTGGGCAATTTTCCACATTGCCAGGTAGATGCCAGTGTTGCAGCTGTACTGGAACAGTTTGGCTAGGCAAGTTATGGAGCACAAGTCTTCAGTTCTATTGCCAGAATATTGTCAGGACCCATAGCCTTTGCAGTATCCAGTGCTTTCTACCATTTTTTGATATCACGTGGAGTGAATCGAACTGGCTGAAGGCTGGTATCTCTGATGCTGGGGACCTCTGGAGGAGGCCGAGATGGATCATTCACTCGGCAATTCTGGCTGAAGATTGTTGCAAATGCTTCAACCTTATCTTTTGTACTGCTGTGCTAGGCTCCTCCACCATTGAGGATGGGGATATTTGTGGAGCCACTTCTTCCAGTTAGTTGTCCTCCAACAGTCACGACTGGATGTGGCAGGACTGCAGAGCTTAGATCTGACCCATTGGTTATGGGATTGCTTAGCTCTGTCTATCACTTGTTGTTTGGCATGCAAGTAGTCCTGTGTTATAGCTTCACCAGGTTGACACCTCATTTTTACGTATGCCTGGTGCTGCTCCTCCTGCACTCTTCATTGAACCAGGGTTGATCCCCTGGCTTGACGATAATGATAGAGTGCGAGATATGCCAGGCCATGAGGTTACAGATCGAGTACAATTCTACTGTTGCTGATGGCCCACAACACCTCATGGAGGCCCAGTCTTGATTTGCTAGATCTGTTCTAAATCTATCCCATTTAGCACGGTGGTAGTGCCACACAACACGATGCAGGGTATCCTCAATGTGAAGGTGGGACTTCATCTCCACAATGACTGTGCAGTGATCACTTTCTCCAATACTGTCATGGACAGATGCATCTGCCGTAACTGGATTCGAACCCGGATCCCCAGAGCATTACCTTGGGTCTCTGGATTACTAGTCCAGCGACAATACCACTACACCATCGCCTCCCCTTAAGTATTACAAGTTGTCCAGTTTCTGGAAATTTCCAGTGTGGATTACAATTAAGTCATGCCAAGGAAACTTCCAATGGAATTTCACAACTATTGATGTCAATAATTATTTCAAAGATGTACTGAAACTGTACTGGCCTCCACCATTTGCATTTCTATAAACCTATCTTTCAGGCAGAGACAGAGGTCGGGATTTTCCTCGCCTGATCAGGACGGGTGTGTTCGGTGGCAAGACTGGAAAATCTTGCGAGACAGCTGTCGGCATGTTTCCTGCCAATGTAAATCCAGGAGGCGTTTGTCCCCTCCCCCCATCAATAGCAGGCTGTGTTTCCTGCCATTGGACGTCGGGAACTTAATTTGAAAACATTTGCTTATTATTATTTTGGCCAAACACCAGGATCATGTCCCTTGTCAAATTTAAATCCCATCTCGGCATGATTTTAGTACAGCATGATTTACAACTGCCTTTAAAGGGCATGCACCTGGTGACCTAAACCTCAGAGGTTAGTGCACACAACTTAGTGCAGCACGTGCGAGGATCCCAATGCAAGGAAAGGGCTCCGTGGATTCAAGGCGGGGTCACAGGCAAGTCTCCACAGTGACTTCTTTGTGGCTGGCTTGTGGTACCAGGGCTAGGGCAACAAGTGCCAAGGAGAATGGAATCTCTGGGCTAGGGCAACAGTGCAAGTGGGGTTATGGCAGCACTGAATGAAAGTTGCACACTAACGCATGCTGGTGGGGGAGAAGCAGTCAGGCAAATGTAAAAACATTTCAAAGATGAGCACTCTTCTGCAGCTGAGATTGTCTAGCTTGAGCTCAATTGACATGCTTGGAGTCAGCCTAGTCAAACAATTGTGCCCACTCAAGCAGCTCTAATTCCTGAACATGCCAAAGGTTGCGCCTCTACCATTAACCCCTAGTACACAGACTTCAAAATTGAATGAATGTTGTGATGCTGCAGAACTAGTGGGCAACTGGGCAAGCTTGAGCATCCTCTTGGGAAAGGTGGCCATGGAACTCCAACAGAAGAGTGCGCTCCTAATCCCTTGCATTATGTTTAAGTAGACATTGAAAAGTCACCCTCATGGTCCAAGCAATCTCCAAAGCCTTGGAGTGGACATTAGGGCAATGCCTATGCGTGAGATGAGAGTTCAGGATGAAATTGCAAGGCTGAAGCTGTCGCTGCTTGGTCATGTCATGTGGGGCAGTGGTGGGTGGGGTTTTGGTTAACTATCATGCGCACTGAACACTGGGCATCCATGTGGTGGCCTGGACTCTCGGGCATGCATAAAGAGGCCTTGAGAAGCTGCCAAAGGCGATGACTTGACCAAGAGTGGTCCTTGGAAACAATTGCTGACCCTGGTATCTCTCTCTTTGAGTGCAGAGACCATCAGACACATGGGGTCTGGTGATCTCACTGTCTGCCTCATTGCTTATGGGCAGGAGAGAAGGTGGAGAAGAATGTGACAGAGGCGCCTGGCTTGTCAAAGAGAGAAGGAGAACCCTCAAGACCAAGGAACAGCAGGGCCTCGTTCATAGGCACCTCACTAGATCCAGGGTCAATAGACGGCGCATGTGCTACTTGCAGATGAGCGAGGACCAATATCGCCGATGACTGCGCATGTCAAGGGGACTAGTCATTCACATATGGCACCCTCTGCAGGATTTGGCACCATTGGGACTCGGAAAGTATCCAATTCCAGTGGCAGCGAAGGTGACCGCCATGCTCAATTTCTATGGCAATGGCTGCTTCCAGAGCTCCACTCAGGACCTTTGTGGGATCTCGCAAGCCTCCACCCACAAGTGTATCCAGAATGTCACAGACATTATTTTGGTCTGGGCACACAACTTTGTCAACTTCGACAGAGATCAGGCAAGCCAGGAAGCAAGAGCATTGGGATTTGCTGAGATTCCTGAATTACCACAGGTGCAGGGTGCCATTCACGTGGCTCTTAAATCTCCCTGGCAACAAGCAGTCCAGTATGTGAACCGAAGAAGTTTTCACTCTCTCAACGTTCAGCTAGTCTGCAACCAGAACAAAAGGATCATGTAGGTTTGTGCAAGATACATCAGAAGTGTCCATAACTTGTACATTCTCAGCAGGTCTCATATCTCTGACATCTTCCAGGGACAACACAGACTGCAGGGTTGGTTCCTCAGGGACAAGGGCTCCCCACAAAAAGACATGGCTGATGGCGCCCATGCAATGGCCTCAGAGGTACAATCAGGCCCATGCTGCAACCCGGAGTTTGGTGGAGCACACCTATAGGGATTTTGAAAATGAAGTCCCAATGCCTCGACAGATCTGGCGGAGCATTCCAGTACACTCGCCATAGGGTGTCACACATCAATGTGGCCTGCTGTGCATTACACAACCTAGCGATGAGGAGATGGAAGAGGTGTACATCTCCTCCAATCATTGAACTTTAATTTGGCGACAAAGTAATCTCCTACTGACCTTGTAATTCTGCGTGCTTGCGTGTATTGTGAAGGTCAGGACATGGGTTTAGCTTTTGAAATATATTTAAACCTTTACCTGGGTGACCTTTTAGTTCAATAAAAACTACTCCCTTTGTGTTTAAACTCAAGAAAACCTGTCAGACTGAGTCCTTTGCAATCAGCACATAAATGCTTAAGTGCAGACATTGAATTAATATCTTCATCCTTATAACCCTGTTACGATAAATTGAGAAGTGGGAAATGAAGACCGAGTCCTGACATATGTCTTCACTGGTCTTAAAGCTCGATGATGGCTCTGATGGAGGTGTTGGTTGCATTTTCCGCTCTTCTGCTGCACACTGGTGATGCCTCACTGATGTCATCAGCCAGGACCGGAGGGGATAATGCTCATCACCCAGGACCCAACTATCAACCCTGATGGGGCCTCAAAAAGCTCTGGGATCTGTGAGTTGGGTAAGACATTTGAGTTATTAGAACTCCCTGGGAAATGGGCACAGACATGCATGATTCTTTAGATTAAAACAGAAAATCTGCAGATGCTGGAAATCCAAAACAAAAACAAAAACAGAATTACCTGGAAAAACTCAGCAGGTCTGGCAGCATCGGCGGAGAAGAAAAGAGTTGACGTTTCGAGTCCTCATGACCCTTTGACAGAACTTGAGTTCGAGTCCAAGAAAGAGTTGAAATATAAGCTGGTTTAAGGTGTGTGTGTGGGGGGCGGAGAGAGAGAGAGAGAGAGAAGTGGAGTAGGGGTGTGGTTGTAGGGACAAACAAGCAGTGATAGAAGCAGATCATCAAAAGATGTCAACAACAATAGTACAAAAGAACACATAGGTGTTAAAGTTAAAGTTGGTGATATTATCTAAACGAATGTGCTAATTAAGAATGGATGGTAGGGCACTCAAGGTATAGCTCTAGTGGGGGTGGGGAGAGCATAAAAGATTTTTAAAAAAATTTTTTTTTTAAATTTTTTTTTAAATAATGGAAATAGGTGGGAAAAGGAAAATCTTCATAATTTATTGGAAAAAAAAGGAAGGGGGATACAGAAAGGGGGTGGGGATGGGGGAGGGAGCTCACGACCTAAAGTTGTTGAATTCAATATTCAGTCCGGAAGGCTGTAAAGTGCCTAGTCGGAAGATGAGGTGTTGATCCTCCAGTTTGCGTTGGGCTTCACTGGAACAATGCAGCAAGCCAAGGACAGACATGTGGGCAAGAGAGCAGGGTGGAGTGTTAAAATGGCAAGCGACAGGGAGGTTTGGGTCATTCTTGCGGACAGACTGCAGGTGTTCTGCAAAGCGGTTGCCCAGTTTACGTTTGGTCTCTCCAATGTAGAGGAGACCACATTGGGAGCAACGAATGCAGTAGACTAAGTTGGGGGAAATGCAAGTGAAATGCTGCTTCACTTGAAAGGAGTGTTTGGGCCCTTGGACGGTGAGGAGAGAGGAAGTGAAGGGGCAGGTGTTGCATCTTTTGCGTGGGCATGGGGTGGTACCATAGGAGGGGGTTGAGGAGTAGGGGGTAATGGAGGAGTGGGCCAGGGTGTCCCGGAGGGAGCGATCCCTACGGAATACTGATAGGGGGGGGGGGTGAAGGGAAGATGTGTTTGGTGGTGGCATCATGCTAGAATTGGCGGAAATGGCGGAGGATGATCCTTTGAATGCGGAGGCTGATGGGGTGATAAGTGAGGACAAGGGGACCCTATCATGTTTCTGGGAGGGAGGAGAAGGCGTGAGGGCGGATGCGCGGGAGATGGGCTGGACACGGTTGAGGGCCCTGTCAACGACCGTGGGTGGAAAACCTCGGTTAAGGAAGAAGGAGGACATGTCAGAGGAACTGTTTTTGAAGGTAGCATCATCGGAACAGATGCGACGGAGGTGAAGGAACTGAGAGAATGGGATGGAGTCCTTACAGGAAGTGGGGTGTGAGGATTATTTTTTCCAATAAATTATAAAGATTTTCCTTTTCCCACCTATTTCCATTATTTAAAAAAAAAAAATTTTTTTAAATTTTTTAAAAATCTTTTATGCTCTCCCCACCCCCACTAGAGCTATACCTTGAGTGCCCTACCATCCATTCTTAATTAGCACATTCGTTTAGATAATATCACCAACTTTAACTTTAACACCTATGTGTTCTTTTGTACTATTGTTGTTGACATCTTTTGATGATCTGCTTCTATCACTGCTTGTTTGTCCCTACAACCACACCCCTACTCCACTTCTCTCTCTCTCTCTCTCTCCGCCCCCCCACACACACACCTTAAACCAGCTTATATTTCAACTCTTTCTTGGACTCGAACTCAAGTTCTGTCGAAGGGTCATGAGGACTCGAAACGTCAACTCTTTTCTTCTCCGCCGATGCTGCCAGACCTGCTGAGTTTTTCCAGGTAATTCTGTTTATGCATGATTCTTTGTCTGTCGTTGCAGACCAGTTGCACATTGAAAGAGTGAAAGCTCTTGCAATTCACATTTGTTACTGTGCCCTAAAGGCCACATGAATGCAATCGATGACTCCTTGCATGTAGGGAAATGAGCGATGGCCCCAAGGCCCAAAGCCTTGGCTGCCTGGTTGTCCCCATCTGTGGAGAAATTGATTAATTCTTTTGCATGATGCAAGAGGGCCTTATGCATCTGTGTGTGGCAGCCTGTGATATGCCACACATGTTGCCCGTGGAGCCCTGAAAACAACCGCTTGTGAAAAATTGAGAACTGCAGTCAACTTGAGGGCCACTGGCATGGGATTCCCACCAAATCCATGTGGCTGCAGGTTTTGTTGCTATATTCCACATATCACCCTGTGAGGCAATGACTTAATCTTGAAGGTAGAACTTAATCTGAAAAAGTTTTAAGATAATGAGTATTCATGGATGCAAATGTGTAACAAATAGAAACCAGCTGCTGGATATCGTGAAGCCCAGTCCACTGCTGACTTAATCTCTACATCATGACCCACCATTGGGAAACCGAGATTTCAATTCCCACCTGATTAAATCCAACCCCGTGACATTTCCTACCTTTACAGCCCCCATTAAGTTCCACCCATGATGTGCAGTACCCTAGTTATGGGGTTCTTTTGCACTCTGATTTTCTCCCTAACCCTTTCTCTCTTGAGGTCAGTAATAAGGGATTAATTATGGTTCCACAGGAGCAGAGGACCTTTGGAACTTTCACCCAGTAGCCATTCTTGATGTGACAGCCATGAGAGTGAATTCCTGAGGATTTTCAACCATAGAGAGTATCATAGTCAATCATGGACTTTTCTGTAGACATCACTGGACTATAATAAAAATCTTGACCCTTAGAAGACTTACTACATCAGGAAGTACAGTTATCATCTGAACTCACTTTTCCAGAACCACTTTATCCAATTCAGGGTCATGGGGAGTTGGAGCCTATCTCAACACACAATGGGTACTAGGCAGGGTACACCCAGGACAGGACACCAGTCTATCTCAGGACACACAATCACAGTAAGGGGCAATTTAATTGTAGCCAATCCACCTAACCAGGATGGTGGGAGGAGACCAGAGTACCCAGAGAATCTACAAACTCCACACAGTTAAACACCTGAGCTCAGAACCAAACTTGGGTCCCTGGAGCTATGAAGCTAACTACTGTGCCACTATGCTGCCCCTATCCTCTGAACTGTTAATTCTAAATTTATAAGTGTTACAATGACAATAAGGAGGTCTTGTGGTGCAATGGATAATGTCCCTGCCTCTGAACCAGAAGCTCTGGGTTCAAGTTCCACTCCAGGCCAAGGAAGGTGCATTCGTAATGCCAACAAGTAAATTCTTCTAATATGTGCAAATAGCAGGTCATAAGAATGGGAGAGATTCCTGGTTGGAGCCTCTACCATTTCTGTCCATAGCACCAGGGTACAACATGCTTGTAAAAGTGTACACAGTGATTCAGGCTCCTTTGGTGGCGGGGGGGTGGGTGGGGGGGGAGTGCAGATTGGCTCAGTTGACTGGACAGCTAGTCTGGATCAGATTAGTGCCAACAGCATGGGGTTTAAATTCCCTGTTCTAGCTGGGCTGGATTTGGAACCTACCAATCACTTTGACAAAAGCTGGTCAAACTGAACACAATACTCCATGTGTGGCCTAGAGAATTCCAGATGGCAGCTTTTATGAACTTGCAGTCTGAATGCCGAATTTTGTATCTGGAATTCAGGCAAAGGGATCAGCAGCACCTATCTAATTCATAAAGTTTACACCCTGGGCTCTGCTTAAGACCACTCCATAATGACATACTGGGCAGAATTTTCTATGCCCGCTGGCTTTGGGTGTGTTTGGAGGCATGAGTGGACAATATGGTGAGATGGCTAAAAATTGGTTTCACAATGTCGTGAAACCAGTTTGCAATCGTCCGCTCTGCCAGTCGATGGTGGGCCGCGTTTCCCACCGTTGGATGTCAGGAACCTCATTGTAATACATCTGCATTTCATTATATGCCCAGCTTGCCAGAATCATCCCCACATGCTTGATCATCCGAGCATGTCATTGGGAAAATGCGCTGGTGCAAAACATGTCTTGACAAGTGTGATGTGCAGAAGCCGGGACTTACCATCAGGGCCTTGCTCACATCACAGAAATCTAAGGAGCAGAAGACGCTGGAGCCTGACAGTAATGGGACCCTGGAGGAATGTCCACGGCATGCTGGGTGGGTTCTCATGGACATGTCTCTGGTGCAAAGCAGCCCACAGAATAAGAGGTGTCAGGGACGAGGGGAGGTTGAGGTAGGAAGGGGAGGGAACAAAGTTGTTGGGGGAGGTGAGGTTGGGAGGGGGGAATGAAGGTATCGCAGGCAAGATTGGGAGGGTGGTAATGAAGGTGTCGGGGGGGGTGAGTTTGGGGGGGAAACAAAGCTGTCGGGGATGAGGTTGAGAGGTGGGAGCAAAGATGTCGGGGGGATTTGGGTGGAAGGACTTTTACAGGCAGAGGAAGAGGTAATGGGAAGAAGATGGCAGTTGGGGAAGTAGGTGTAAGGGGGGATGGAAAGCGTAAGAGGAGTTTCGAGGGGGGAAGGATTGCAGGGAGGGGAAGGAGTCCAGGGGGAGGAAAGGGTCTGGGAGGAGGAAGGAATGTGGAGAAGGGAAGGAGTCCAGTGGAGGAGGGAGTCTGGGGGGGAGGAAGGAGTGTGAAGAGTGGAAGGAATCCATGGGAAGGAAGGAGTCCAGGAGGGGTCGGAGGAAAGAAGGAGTGCAGATTGGGGAAGGAGTAAGGGTGGAGGAAGAAGTAAGGCTTGAAGAAGGAGCTCCGGGGAGGGGGCGAGTCTGGAGGTGGGGGGGGGGAGGAGTTCCAAGGGGGGAAAGAGTTCCAAGTAGGGGAGTTTTTGGGGGTGGAAGGAGTCTAGTTGTGGAGGGGGGAAGTCCAGGTGCACGTGCAAGGGAGGGCTCTGATGAGCCCATGACTGCCTCCTGGCCTGGGGAGTGAACTGAGGATGGGTGTGGTATGAGGGAATACTGAGAATGACTGAGGGTAGAGTGAGACAGTAGGGTTAGGGTGCGATGTTATCGGTAGAAGGGTGCGAGGGTGGTTGGACTCGGAGGCAGATATGGACTCTGGAGATGGGAAGGAGGAGGTCAGGGAGGTTAATCTAGGTGGGGGTGGGATTTTCAAGTAGGAAGGGAACGTGCATTTTCATATTTTCACCTGGACATCCCCAAAAGAAAAGGGTTGTGACTGGTAGGTCATGGAGGGGAGGTGGAAGGTGATGCCAGGGATGTCGACAGTGATGGGGGAAAGGAAATGGGTGAATGGGGGAGGAGAAAGGATGGGGTACCTGAAGACAAATGTTAGATTTACCAGAACAAAAACAGAATTACCTGGAAAAACTCAGCAGGTCTGGCAGCATCGGTGGAGAAGAGCAAAGTTGACGTTTCAAGTCCTCATGACCCTTCAACAGAATGTTTTTGTTTTGGATTTCCAGCATCTGCAGTTTTTTGTTTTTATCTCTATTGTTAGATTTACCATGCTTGCCAAATTGAAAGTGAAACGAGAATCATGGCGGGCAAGATCAGGTGCTGCATGGCAGTGTGATCAGTGAGTGGGCGGCGATGCAGGTCAGCTCAGGTGGTCAACTGAAAGTGAATCCCAGCTGGCAGTATTGAAAATGCTCGGGCCATTGAGGTGAGTGTGATGTGAGGAGAGTGGGAGAGTGCTGCACGAGGCTCCAAAAGGCCCTGCCACACACATTTCTCCCTCCAGAATCACTGATGGGTCGGCTGCGTGCAGCTGAACTGCTAGTGGGGGAGAACACAGTGGACTCATGAAGCCTCTCAATAAAGCTGAATAAAAACGGCATTACAAATTATTCAATGAAAGCGAATATATTTCCAGATTGTAAAGGGTTCACTCGTGCAACCAACTGTGATCAGAATTTCTTAACTTTTGAACACCTTAGACTTTTCATTGCGGGAGTGGAGATGCCTTCAGCATGGATCCTCTGGAGTGCCGAGGCCTTGGGGGCCCCAACTTGCTTTGGCTGTCCCCCTATAGACTAGCTGCACTCTCTGCAGTGACAGAGGATGAGGTTGAGGGCCTCACAGGCAGAGGGGACTCAGAGGGAGTTTTTAGCCTCTGAGATTCCTGAGTGGATTATCTAGGGGTGTTCAGCCGCCGCTCCTTCTCCCTTTCATTGTTCGAAGGCCCTGGCCTGACTCCTTTAGGGGAAGGAGCACCTGGGTTGATGTTAAGTTTCCATCTCGCGGCACCACTGCAGAAACTCAGCCATGGCTACCGCAATGGAGTGCAGGACTGCACACACCTCTGCGTTCTGTTGGACCAGGGTCTCCATGGCGTCCGCCATCCTTCCCATGGAGACCTCTATATATGCACATGTGGGGACCACTTCATCAGAGAGCAGGCAGGCGCACTCGTCCAACTCGCATGCCACTCCATTGAGGGCTTTCAACAGCTCTGCATAATGTTCCATTGCCTTCTGCTGGCTCTCCACAATGAGTTGGAAGGCTGAATCCAGAGGTTCGTCATCTGACTCGGACCTCACAGATGCTTCTTCCCCAACAATCCTCTGAGTGTTGGGGAGCTCAGCTGAACCTGCCTCCTCCTGCTATGGACATGTGTCTGTGCAGTGATTACCAGATCTAGGTCCCACCAAGGTATGTGTCTCTGCACTGGTGAAGAGTGTGGGTAAGCGCTATGACCGGTCTTCCAGGCTGCTTATTTCCAGCTCTTCAATGGAGGAAGAGTCCTCTTGGCTGGAGGTGATGACATTGATGGAGCTGAGGGACTCGCTGACTGAGGGTGTCAGGCACTTGGCAAAGCTCCCTGTGAACTGAAGTAGAGATAACTAGTGCATGGCAGCAGAGTCAAAGGCAGGAGAGAGAGAGCACTCACATTTGCGTTGATAGGCCACGAGGGTGTTCACCACCGACCTCACCATCGCCATAGGATGTGTGATGGATTTGTGAGGGTGTGAGTTGAGAGTGATGAAAAGAGTGACTTACCCAGGTGGAATGGCTGAGACCATTCATTCTGTTGTGGCACTGAATGGCTGTCCTCTTTTGCAGGACATTGGTGCTGACCACTGCTGCCACCACCTCCCATGTTAGATTAGTGATGTTGCTGCCCCTCCTGTGGCCAGAGTGGGGCAGAGGACATCATGGCTTGCCTCCGCTGTGTCCAAAAGATGATCGAGGGACGCGTAATTAAACCAGAGGGCTGCAGTCTTCTTGCTTTTCAGGGCCATGTCTTCTGTGCAGCAGTCCTGGGCTGGAAGCACTGAGAGGTATGTATGTGGCTGCACTTTAAATATGGCGCCTGGCGTGAGGAAGTGCCGAGATGATTGTGCGGTGGGCAAATGAGACCCTGCCCGCCATCGAAACAGCTTGTTTCCCGGCAATGCATGATTAATGAGGAAGGATTGGGAAATTGTTCTTTTTCCACTCCGCTACCACACTTAGTGCAAATCGGGGACGATCACTCCTATTATGTTTGTACTGTATCCCACTGTTTCCTTCTTGTCTATTCGATGACAAATGTCATTGTTCTGTAAGAATATGTTACAGAAAGGATTTATGTTCAAAAACAAAGGTTAATGAAGATGACTTACTTGGCCCACTTTGGTGCACTATTCACCAGGGTCAAATTAGGTCAGATAGCATTCTGCCTCTGGGTTAGAGTGACAGTGGTTCAACAACCACATACAGGCCTTGAACACATAATCTAGGCTGTCCAGTACATTAATGAAGACATGTTCCATTGTTGGGAGTGCTGGCTTTTGGATGAGGCATTAAAGTGATGTTCCATTATTTGATAAAGAACAGGGCTGTTTCCCTGGCCTACCAAAAACCCCAAAGACAGATTTATTGGTAATTTATCTCACTTCTGTTTGTGGAAATTTACTATGATCAAATTTACTGCTACATTCGTCAACAGTACAGTGCTTCAAAAAATAATTCAATTTTGGTTACGAATTATTTCCTCTCCTGGGAATGTGGAAGGTAATACATCATTGCAAGTTTTTGACTGTTTATTAACATGGATTTATTTTATATAGTCAAAATTCACTGTACTAAGCTAAGAATTTAGATGTAGCTGATATTTGCACAGACACCAAATCCATTAGCTTGCATTTAAAGCCACCATTTCTTGTTCTCTGCATTGTGAAGTTGTGTGCATTAAACCATTTTATTTCACCATTGTTGCAATTAGATTAGCATAAACCACTAAGATTAAATTTGTTGAATTTACATTTCTGGACTAGACCCTCATGCATTATGGGGATATCAGGAACATGGATACAAGAGTCATTAATTAATTCACTCATGCAAATTCCTTCAGTGCCCCTTAACTCTGGCCCCAAATTCCTGATACACTCCCAATTTGCAAAGCTTTGTGCTGCTAGTCTGAATTCATCAAATGTTCCCTTCAAGGTAAATTATCTTCCTTAAGACCCTTGGTGAAGAGCTTTGTGTGGGGAATGCAATTAAAAACAGCAAAATAATTTGCACTTACTCCACTAGATGGCAGCCATATATTAATAATGTTCGAAATAAAACTGGAAAAAATGCAGCTGTCAACAATTCAATGCAACTGCAGTTTGCTCTTTCATATCTCTCACCTCTCTCCACATTTTCCACACTTTCCCAATTCTCTGTCATATACTCACTCTGTTCAACTATCTAACACACAAACTCTGTAGGTGTCCCAAAATTGCAGATATTAAAGGAAATAGGAATTCTATTGCATTTATTCAAGAAAGTGTAGGAAATGACAGATTACTTGAAATTTATTTAAGTTTTAAACTGCCAGACTTAGCACTGTCTTGTTTGAGACAGATACCATAGTAGGGCACCATCTCTCAAATGAAGTTAAATATAGGAAACATCCCATTAAAGGGAAAGGCCCAATCTGACAATGGACAAGTTAGGAATGGGCTTTGGAGATCAATGGGATTGATTATAAAACATCAAAATCATCATCTAATGCCTAAAGGGGAATGGAAATGCTGCACAAGGCGATTGAAGTAGAAACAGAAAATTCCAGAAATAGAAAGTAAGATTTTCCATAGTCGCCAATTCCTTGACATGGATGAGTGGAAGATCAGGGTGTGTAAGTGGAATGGGAAGGACATGGGGCCAAATTCCTGCTATGTGCTCCCGGTATGTGTTGTCCATATCAGAAGCACAATCTTATAAAATCATCCCTCCCATATTGATCGGTGAAACATCTCAGAAATCTTTCAGGGAAATCCTACAAGTAAATAAAAACAGTAAATCCTGAAAATATTCAGCAAGTCAGGCAGCATTTGTGGAGAGAGAAAAACAGAGTTAACGTTTCAGGTTCATGACTATTCAGATTTCTACAATTTGAACTATTTTACTTTTGGTTAATAATGTCGTTGGTTACTTTTTTACTTGGCTATTGACATCATGACACACCATGCAAAATAGAGGGTAGCAAAGCTGTAACCTCATCAACATCATTTTGGAACTTCTAATGAGTCTATGTTGCATCGCCAATGAAATCCCGTCCAGTGCAGTCCAATGGAAGCAGATTCTGAGTCGTTATAAGGCCTATCTCCAGGGTTTTCCATTCCCATTCCAGCCCCTCCCCTGACTGGTTGTGCAAACGCTGGATGAGTACATTGCATCTCCAGCTGTACACAAGGGAACACTTTCAGTGATGCTGAGGGAGATGGAGTGAGATCTACCATAAGCAGTAAGTTACATAGAACTGAAACAGGCCACTGGATCAAATTGGTCTATGCCAGTGCTTAAGTTCCATGCAAATGTCCTCCCATTCATACTTCAGCTAATGCATCAGCATCGTTACATTCCTTTCACCCTCATGTAATTATGTAGCTTCCCCTTAAATGTATCAACACCATTTACTTCAATTTCTCCATGGGGTGGTGAGTTCCACATTTTCACCAGGGTAAAGCCACTTGTCTTGAATTCCTTATTAGATTTATATATGATTATCTTGTACGTGGTTCCTAGTTTGGACTCCCTGACATGAGGCAAAATGTTCTTTTGATCTACCCGATCAAACACCTTAATAACTTTAAAACCCTCTATCCCTCACCACTCAGCCTTCACATTTCTGGAGAAAAGAGCCTCAACCGGTTCGGTCTTTCCTGATAATTGTTCTGGTGTAACCTATATAAATCTTATGTGCATTTTCTCCGGTCCATTTACAGGGAGGTAGGGAGTAGCTGTTTTTCAATGCTAATTGGACTCCTAACCACTGTGATCTTGAGAACTCCAATGGATCATGCATATTTATTCTTCTCTGTCTGATGCTGCCACAGTGACAGTAAGGCTACCTTGTCATGTAGGCTACCTTCCTTCAAAGGATGTCAGAGAGCTCATGAACTTGTTAATACATATAGGCGATGAGAGAAATATGACATAGTTGGTATTTTCAGGGCACTGTGTTAGTCACTGAGCGGTGGCACTGGATTGGGCACTGAGGGGTGACACTGATGACATGGGTAACACCAGATGGCCTGCAATGGTTCAAAAAAATGCTTACCATCAGCTTCCCAAGGGAAAATTATGAGTGGCAATAAGTGCTGCCCTTACCAGCAATGCCCAAATTCCACAAATTCATAGAAAAAAGGAACTTGTTGACTTCTCCAACAGTCTGTCAACATAGGGGGTGCTATTGTAACTGTGAACCTGCATAACAACAAAACTGATGTTGCTAATATTATCAGCAAAAAAAATCACAGTTAATGTATTTGTATATTCTTACACTACTTAAAACTTCCCAAGAAAAAGGAAGAAAAAGTGCAAATGCTGGGAATCTTAGCAGAGCAGCCAGCATCTTTGAAGAGAGAACATAGATTGACAGTATATCATGGTGGTTAAATTGCTGCAATCCAGTGACCAGGGCCGGAATATTACGGCCCCATCGCGGCAGGGAAGGGGATAATAAAATGCAGCGAGCCATTCTAAACTCTTTTGACTTCTGCGGGACCGTAAAATCCCATTGGCATAAAATTCAGCCCCTCTTGCTCTAATAGTACAGAGACATCAGTTCAAATCCCACTATAACAGCTGGGGAATTTAAATTCAGATAATTAAATTAATCTGGAGTAAAACAACTAGTATCAGTCAAGGCGACCATGAAACTACCATCGATTGTTTTAAAAACTCATTTGGTTCACTTATGTCCTTTAGGGAAAGAAATCTGCTATCATTACCCAGCCTCACCTGCATGCAAATCCAGACCCACAGCAATCTGGTTGACTCTTAACTGCCCTCTGAAATAGCTGATCAAGGCAGAAGTTCCACCGCCAGGCGAACGCCTCTGTGGTGGAATCTGGGGCCACATTTTGCCCACGGCAGCATCTATTTATTGATTGCCGCTGGGGCTACCATCCTAAGGAGAGCGGTCCACCCCCAAGAGCTGCCTGTCCAATCAGAGGGCTGGCAGACCAGCAGCCTCAGCAGTGCCACTGCTAGAAATGACATGAGGGTGTATCAATGGCCATGTGCCCTTAAAATGTGGTCTGGGGGCACCAGGGCTGGTCAAGCAGTCCCTGCCAGGGGAGTGTTGGGGTGAGGGGGGTCACTGAGGACTGGTGGTGCCATTGCCACCTCCATGGGCTAAAGAGGGCCCAAAATGGATGGTCCCCCTGGTGTCCACTGAGGAGCTGCCAGGGTTTACCTGGGAGTCTCCTCATGTGGCGGTGGACCCTCCTAAGCTGACAAAAATGCCAGCGGAGGTGGAAGAATGCACTTAATTGGCCATTAAGGTGACTCAATTGCACTCCAGTGAGCTGTCAGCCACCTGTCCCGCTGCTGGCAAAATGGCTCCAATGCCTTCCTGAGCCATTTTTCCAGCCTTTCCGCCTCTCTGTCCAAACCAAAAGGGCAGTTAAAATTTAGCACAAGAAAATAACAAGCATATTGTTGGTATAGAAATGTAAAAGAGAATGTGATGTTATTCATTTTGGCAGGATGAATGAGGAAATGCAATATAAACCAAGTGGTACAATTTTAAAGGGGGGTGAACAACAGAGAGACCTAGAGTTGCCTGTACACAAATCTTTGAAGGTGGCAGGGCAACATGGGAGGAATGCTAAAAAGGCATATTATACTCTTGGCTTTATAAATAGAGGCAAGGATCTTATTCTAGGTCCCAGCGAGAGGCCAATTCTGGGTACCACACATTAACAAGGATTTAAAAATCTCAGAGCGGCTGCAGGGAAATTTTACTAGAAGGATGCTTTTGAAAGACATTGAGCAGAGTTTTACAGCCCCCGTGAGCGTGGGGGCTAGTGGGACTGTAAAATGCAGCAAGCTGTTCAAAAGGCCATTGACTTCTGCAGGACCCATAAAATCCCGCTGACGCAAAAGTCCACCCATTCAGATATGTGGATGAACTGGAGAAACCATGCTGGTGTCCTTAGAGCAGAGAAGGTTAAGCAGAGATTTGTTAGAGGTGTTCAAGATCATGACAGGTTTTGACAGAGTAAGTAAGGAGAAACTTTTTGCAGTGGCAGAAGGGTCAGCAACCAGAGAACACAGGTTGAAGATAATTGGCAGGAGAACTGAAATTGACTTTTTAAAATTCATTTACAGGATGTGGGCATCACTGGCTAGGCCAGCAGTTATTGCATATCCCTAATTGCCCTTAAGAAGGTGGTGGTGAGCTGCCTTCTTGAGCCATTACAGTCCCTGTGGTGTAGATATATCCACATGCTGGATTTTGACCCAGCGACGGTGAAGGAACGACAATACATTTCCAAGTCAGGATGGTGAGTGGCTTGGAGGGGTACTTCCAGGTGGTGGTGTTCCCATGTATCTTCTACCGCCGTCTTCATCTCCGGGCTCACTTCTTTGGGCAGGAGGCCTCTCCCAGTTCAATGGATCTTTTTACCCATCTCCAATATTCTCCCTCCACCTGGACCCCTCCCTCTGGATTCTTACCTTCTCTCGATCTTTTCATTGAGAACTGTCGGCGCGACATTAGTCGTCTCAATTTCTCTGCTCCTCTCACCCATTCTAACCTGTCTCTCTCTGAACTTACTGCACTCCATTCTCTCAGGTCCAACCCTGACATTGTCATCAAACCCGCTGACAAGGGTGGTGCTGTTGTTGTCTGGCGCACTGACCTCTACCTCGCGGAGGCTGAGCGTCAACTCGCAGACACTTCCTCCTACCTCTCCCTGGACCATGACCCCACCACTGAACATCAAGCCATTGTTTCCAGGACTGTCAGTGACCTCATCTCCTCTGGGGATCTTCCTCCCACAGCTTCCAACCTGATAGTCGCCCAACCTCGGACGACCCGCTTCTATCTCCTACCCAAAATCCACAAACAGAACTGCCCCGGTAGACCGATCGTCTCAGCTTGCTCCTGCCCCACAGAACTCATTTCTCGTTATCTTGACTCCCTTCTCTCTCCCCTTGTCCAGTCCCTTCCCACCTACATCCGTGATTCCTCTGACACCTTACGTCACATCAACAATTTCCAGTTCCCTGGCCCCAACCGCTTACTCTTCACCATGGACGTCCAATCCCTCTACACCTCCATCCCCCACCAGGATGGTCTGAGGGCCCTTAGCTTCTTCCTCGAACAGAGGCCCGAACAATCCCCATCCACCACTACTCTCCTCCGTCTGGCTGAACTTGTTCTCACACTGAACAATTTCTCCTTCAACTCCTCTCACTTCCTCCAAATAAAAGTTGTGGCTATGGGTACCCGCATGGGCCCCAGCTATGCCTGTCTCTTTATGGGGTATGTGGAACATTCCTTGTTGCAGTCCTACTCCGGCCCCCTTCCACAACTCTTTCTCCGGTACATCGATGATTACTTCGGTGCCGCTTCATGCTCTCGTCAGGACTTGGAAAAATTTATTAATTTTGCTTCCAATCTCCACCCCTCCATCATTTTCACGTGGTCCATCTCTGACACTTCCCTTCCCTTCCTTGACCTCTCTGTCTCAATCTCTGGTGATAGACTGTCCACCAATATCCATTACAAACCCACCGACTCCCACAGCTATCTCGACTACAGCTCCTCACACCCTGCTTCCTGTAAGGACTCCATCCCATTCTCTCAGTTCCTTCACCTCCGTCGCATCTGTTCCGATGATGCTACATTCAAAAACAGTTCCTCTGACATGTCCTCCTTCTTCCTTAACCGAGGTTTTCCACCCACGGTCGTTGACAGGGCCCTCAACCGTGTCCGGCCCATCTCCCGCGCATCCGCCTTCACGCCTTCTCCTCCCTCCCAGAAACATGATAGGGTCCCCCTTGTCCTCACTTATCACCCCACCAGCCTCCGCATTCAAAGGATCATCCTCCACCATTTCCGCCAACTCCAGCATGATGCCACCACCAAACACATCTTCCCTTCACCCCCCTTATCAGCATTCCATAGGGATCGCTCCCTCCGGGACACCCTGGTCCACTCCTCCATCACCCCCTACTCCTCAACCCCCTCCTATGGCACCACCCCATGTCCACGCAAAAAATGCAATACCTGCCCCTTCACTTCCTCTCTCCTCACCGTCCAAGGACCCAAACACTCCTTTCAAGTGAAGCAGCATTTCACTTGCATTTCCCCCAACTTAGTCTACTGCATCCGTTGCTCCCAATGTGGTCTCCTCTACATTGGAGAGACCAAACGTAAACTGGGCGACCGCTTTGCAGAACACCTGCGGTCTGTCCGCAAGAATGACCCAAACCTCCCTGTCGCTTGCCATTTCAACACTCCACCCTGCTCTCTTGCCCACATGTCTGTCCTTGGCTTGCTGCATTGTTCCAGTGAAGCCCAACGCAAACTGGAGGAACAACACCTCATCTTCCGACTAGGGACTTTACAGCCTTCTGGACTGAATATTGAATTCAACAACTTTAGGTCATAAGCTCCCTCCCCCATCCCCACCCCCTTTCTGTTTCCCCCTTCCCCTTTTTTTTTTCCAATAAATTATAAAGATTTTCCTTTTCCCACCTATTTCCATTATATAAAAAAAAACCCACTAGAGCTATACCTTGAGTGCCCTACCATCCATTCTTAATTAGCACGTTCGTTTAGATAATATCACCAACTTTAATTTTAACACCTATGTGTTCTATTGTACTATTGTCGTTGACATCTTTTGATGATCTGCTTCTATCACTGCTTGTTTGTCCCTACAATCACAGCCCCCCACCCCCCCCTCCACCTCTTTGTCTCTCTATCTCTCCGCCCCCCACACACACACCTTAAACCAGCTTATGTTTCAACTCTTTCTTGGACTCGAACGCAAGTTCTGTTGAAGGGTCATGAGGACTCGAAACGTCAACTCTTTTCTTCTCCGCCGATGCTGCCAGACCTGCTGAGTTTTTCCAGGTAATTCTGTTTTTGTTTTATCTTCTACCCTTGTCCTTCTAGATGGTAGTGGTCATGGGTTTGGAAGGTGCTGTCTATAAGGAGTCTTGCTGAGTTTCTGCGGTGCATCTTGTAGATGGTACACACTACTGCCACTGTTAGTGGTGGAGGAAGTGAATGTTTGTGGAAGGGGTGCCAATCAATTGGGCTGCTTAGTCCTGGATGGCGTTGAGCTTCTTGAGTGTGTTGGAGTTGCACTCATCCAGGCAAGTGTATTCCATCATACTCCTGACTTATGCCTTGTAGATGGTGGACAGGCTTTGGGAAGTCAGGAGGTTACTCACCAAGGATTTCTAGCCTCTGACATGTTCTTGTAGCCATGGTATTTATATGACTAGTTGTGGTAACCTGATATGTAATATCCTTTTAAGACAAGTGTTGTAATGTAAGATCATATGATCTTAATACCCAATACTAGAGCAGTGCGGGCTACCACTGTGGGAGAGTCTTGAGTTAGACACTGGAGAGTGAAGACAGAATTGTGAGTTATGAGCACACAAGTGTAGCTGCTGAATTTAGTTTGTAAATAAACAGCATATGTTTATTCTAATGATCTCCTGGTGTTCTCTGTCTCTGTACCAACTTGGTCACCCCGAATAAAGTGTGCAACCCAGATCCTTTAGCCCCCAACAAACCAAGGTCACTGGGTCTAACAAATTGGCAAAGAGAGTAAAAGCACAATAAAACACGGAAAATATGAGGTAAAAAGCGAGGAAGAGCGAAGGAAATCAGAAGAACCGAAATAGGGCCATACCTCACACGGTAGTTGTAAGTAAAAGAAAATTTCCTTCTTGATCATTGAAGCAATCCCCTCAAAGCATGCTGTAATTTGGAAGAGTGGAGCCTTTTGACCCAACCTCGGACGACTGGTCTCACTATGTTGAACGCCTTGCGTTCTTCTTCCAGGTGAGCAACTTTGCAGGGGAGGAGAAGAGGCACGTGATCCGTCTATCTACGTGGGGCGCAAGACATATGGACTAACTCAAAATCTGTTGGTACCCAGTGCTCCAGACTTGAAAAGTTTTGATGACTTAGTGAGCCTCATAAAGGATCATTACCAGCCCAAGCCATCAGTGACCATACAACGGTTTAAATTCACCTCAAGAATCAGAGCTGCAGGGGAGACAGTTGCTTGTTATGTGGCAATTCTGAAGCAATTAACTGAATACTGAGAGTTCGGTACTTTTATCAATGATATGCTTAGAGATCATTTGGTACGTGACATAAATGAAAATGCAATTCAGAAGAGATTATTGGCTGAATGAAATTTAGATTTTCAGAAGGCATTAGAAATCGCTCTGGCAATGGAAGGTGCAGTGCGAGACTCAGGCGCCATAGAAGGAGTGCAAAATGGTGCCGTCCCCCATGTTGGGCAGGAAGCCTCAACCAAAAAGAGTCCAAAAGCGCAGAGCTTTTCTCAGAAGCGGGAAGCAGCCACCGTTAGCAGACAAATTAAAAGGGATAACTTAGCAGCAAAACCATGGTACAATAGAAATGGAGATAGAAGAAGACTTTGTACTTTGTAATGAACCACCATTTAAAAAGATCAAATGTTTCTTCTGCCATCGATATGAACACCTCATGAGGCATTGTAAAGATAGAACCACTCCTACCGATACTTTCATGAACAGAGGTATCTGTGGCAGGCAGATTGGTGAGGATGAGGTCAAGTAGCATTTTCTCTCACCACTTGCCGCAAACCCAGTCTAACAGCTATGTACTTTAGGACCCGTGGACAGGAAACATTCTGCTGATTACCACGCACCACCCTCCCTCAGCTGATGGATCTGTACTCCTTCATGTTGAAAACCACTTGGAAGGAAGCATTGTGGTTCCCTATGAATCTGCCCACTTCCTGCCCTTTCCAGTGCTTTTTGCAAGTATGGCAAGGTAGCCACCATTATCATGTGACCTGTACAAGAATGCAGAGTCACTTTCTATATAAGGCAAGTGGTAATTCCATTACAGTTATCTGAAGTCTCCTTACCCCCTGTAATGATCAAAAGGGTCAAGTTTGTTCACACCTTGCAGTGACTTATTGATTAGTGTCATTGTGTTTGGAGGAAAAACCATCAAGTCAATGATACATTGTTTACCCTTTTGGAACACTCATTGAATTTTAAATGAAAATGTTTAAGGAACATCATTGTCGCCTTGAGAGGTAAGAGAAAGATGATTGAAATCCATAATTGTGTCTGGTAGCCTGGAGCCGTTTTGAGAACAGTCTTTAAACTCAGTCCAAGTTTTTTTTAATGTGACCTTCACGAACAGTCTTTCTAAAAATTTGTAATATCATAACTGCATACCATAACAGTAGCTATCTTATAATCAATTAAGACACACTAACAGAAGGAAGTGAAAAGCTGCTAAGTCTACTGTTTTATTTTAGGTGGTAAAGGTTTATTGTTCTATGAAGGTTAAAATTAGTATGTCAAGTTATGGTAAGGAGATAAATTAAATGAAATAAATAATTAAGACATCAATTAATTATTTAATTAAAATGCAATAAGGGTGGCAGGGCAGGTGATGCGCTGCAGTTGCAGTATGTGGGCGCTTGTGGACACCAGCATGATCCACAGTAACCACATGTGCAGTAAGTGTCTACAGCTCAAGGAACTTTAGCTCAAAGTTAATGAGCTGGAGGCTGAGCTACGGTGTTGGTAGTTTTAAAATCAGTAGTTTTAGTGTGACTTGACCATTTTGTAGTCTGATTCAATACATTATTTAATATAGCAAACTAACCAAGAAGCCATTTTGAATTAATCCAGGAGACATTTTAAAAACTAACCAGTGACTGCATTATTGGAAACCAGCCAGGACAAGTAGTGAGCTTCAACTGTGAGACAGTTGAAGGATAAGTAATTAATCAATAGATGTATTGGTAAAGCTGGTAATATAACCTGTAACAGAAAGTATGTAATGTTTTATGTTTCATAATTAACACTTGATTTTAAATATACTAATTGAATATAATGAGAAATGTAAAATTATGGTTCTCAAACCAGTCTGGAAAGGTAAAGTGTGCTAAGCTGAAGACTTCATGACCTTGGGGAGTAACATTAAGATGGGTAAGGAATGAGGCATTATTCAATTATGGAAAATTTCAGTAGCCCTATGTATTACTGTATGGGAAAGGTACTCACAGGTGTCAGAAACCAATTATAAATCAGCAGATGGTTAAGTTAACCAAATATCGTTCGATGGTTAGGCTAACTCGAGTTAAGAAAATGTGAACCGAGGGTGTAAAAATGAAGGTTTTGGAAAGCTATTTTGTAAGCATGTTATCCCCATGTACTAAATTACCAGAGGGTTATCACTAATCTACACCTTCGACCTGATCACCCAAGGAGGCCTTGAGAAGTCTGTTTAGTTGTTAAGTTAAGCTTTATCCTTTTACTGTTCAATGAAACTTTGGCTGGAAAATGGCGGCAGGCATCATGGCAGTCGGGAGTGGAAATTATCCGGAGATTGCAAAAATCGATATCATGTCATTCTAAAACCAGTTTGCGATCGTCCGCCTCCCCATCAATGAGGGGCCGTGTTTCCCGCTGCCGCACATTGGGAATCTAATTTCATTGCTTTAGCATCTCATTATAAGCCCTGCTCACCAGAATCATCCCTCGACACTGGATCATTTGGGCACATCGGCATAATTGCACACCGATGTGTTTCACAAGTGTACATAAATGACAGGCACCTGGCAAACTGCACTTCGCTTGGGACTTCATTTGCCTACCTTGTTGGGTCAGCACTTGCAGTCATCAGCGCCAGGCTTCACGTGCAGCAGCATATCTCTTTAAGGGGGGCTCATGGGTTGGTCTCTACCTATCAGACCAGCCATAAGGCCAGGGAGGCTTTTCAATGGCTGCAGGGCTAGGGCTTGCTTGGGGAATGGAGGGAAGAGGCCTCAGGCAAAGGAAGAGGTGAAAAGAGAGGGCTGTACTGGGGAAGGGGGGTATCCGAGGGTGTTTGGGGGCACCTGTTGATCTGTGCAAGTGGCCTCAAGATGGTGGGGGCTGAAGATGTAGTGTCCAGAGGAGATGAGGACAAATGGAGAAGTGAGGGTGTGCGTGAGAGAGTGAGTGGTGATGTACCTTGAGCTGGCAGTGAGTCAGATGCCAGTGAATGTGTGGTGGCCCTCTGAGTGTGTGAGTTTAGAATGATAGAGATGGTTGCCTTACATTGGCAGCATGGATGAGATCATTCAATCTCTTTATGCAATAGATGGCCAACCGCTTCTGTGCAGCATTGGCAATGATCACTGCCTCCCAAGCCAGATTGGTGAGATTGCTGGACCTCCTGCGGCCAGAGCTGGGGTGGAGGACATCACGGTGGGTCTCCAGAAGGTATTCTAGTGATGGGTCACTGAACTCTTCTTGGTTTTCAGGGCCATGTCTTCACTGGAGTAGTCTTGGATAGCAAGCATTGAGAACTGTGTGCATGGTTGCAGTTTATATATGGCACCCCAGTGAGGAAACGGTGAGGTAATGGCATGGCGGATGATTCAGAGGTGGGCTGTCAGCAAGACGGCATGTTTCCTGTGGCTGTATAATTAATGAGGCAGGAAGTGGATGATATAGTGTGAAAACCTGCTTTTGCAGCAGCAGGTAAAACATCCTTTTTCCCTTCTGCTACTACATTAGTGCAATTCTGGGATGAATCCACCCTTTGTCTTCTTTCTTTTTAACTTGTGACCTTTCTACCTTTTAATTGTCAATTATCTCACTGTGGACGTCAACTCTACTGGAAAAGTGAATTATCCAGCATCAGTTCAGCCTGCCGACTAGGAATGTTGTGAAGCGAACCATTGGTGTTCTAAGACAATAGTTCAGCTGCCTGGGCCATTTGGGGAGAGCCTGAAAACACTCACTAGAGAGTGTTTCCAAATTCATGGGGGTCTGCTGTGGCTACACAATCTGGGTGCAGCAGTTGCTACCAGGAAGATGAGGAGGAGGAGTAAGAGGACATCGAGGAGGGAAGGAGGCATCCAGAATACCATTGTTCCAAATGGATTGTCCATCAATGGCTTGTCAGACTCTGACTCCCTAGAAACATCCCTATATCACCTTGGCCACTCATTTCTCCACCTTACCAGCCCTCTCTTATGGACATCACCGTGTTCACTTGGCCAAAACAATGAAATGAAAGTCACCATAAAAAACTCCATAACACTATATCCAAAAACACTTCCAGTAATATATACAAAACTGAAGTGTTCACTCTTATGCATTCCGTTAGTGCATTTCTTGCGGGTACCTTTGCTGGTCCTCACGCTCTTATGCAGTGCCACCCCAGTTGCTGCAAAATAGCTGGTGGAGGGCTACTGACTTTCACTGGGGGAGATTGCAGAATGACACAAAACTTCTAAGTATTGTGAATTGTGAGGAGAATAGTGTTGAACTTCCGAAGGACACAGACAGGTTGGTGGAATGGGTGGACAAGTGGCAGATGAAATTTAATGCAGAGGAGCATGAAATGATGGATTTTTGATAGGAAGAATGGGGAGAGGCAATATAAAATAAAGGATGGTGCAAGAGCAGAGGGATGGTATATGTGTACAACTTTCTATATGTATGTTGGGGTATGGAGTACAAAAGTAAGGTTATGTTAAACCTGTATAAAACACTGGTTTGGCCTCAACTGCAAATATACAACCATATGAATTTAGAGCAGGAGTAGGCTATTCATCCTCTCGAGCCTGCTCCGTCCTTTGATAAGATTATGGTTGATCTGACTGTGGCTTCTACTTTCCTGTCTAGCCCCTATATCCTTTGACTCCTTGTCAGTTAAGAATCTATTGAACTCAGTCTTAAAAATATTCAATGATCCCGCCTCCACTGCTCTCTGGGGAAGAGAACTCCACAGACTAACAACTCTCTGAGAGGAAAAATTTCCCCTCGTCTCTGTCTTAAGTGGGAGACTTCATAAATTTAATCTGTGACTGGGATTTTCCAGTCCCACCTATGGCACTCATTCCTGTTTAGCTCTACTCGTTACATCTTGCCAATCCAAAAATGGCCCATTTATCCCAACTCTGTTTCCTGTTATCTAACCAATCCTCTATCCATGCTAGTATGTTACCCCTACACCATGAGCTCTTATTTTGTGTAGTAATCTTTGAACTGCACCATGCAATTGCCTTCTGGAAATTCAAGTACACCACATCCATTGGATTCTCTCCTCAAAGAATGCTACTAGATTAGTCCAAAACAGTTTCCCATTCACAAAACCATGTTAACTCTGCATGATTACATTGTTTTCCAAGGGGAGAATTTTCTCCTCATCAGGCGGGTGGTTCGGGAGTGGGCGCGGGCGGGCACGTAGCAGATCGCTGCCCGCGATCGGCTGCACCCCACCATTTTGCGTGGGCGGGCCAATTATAGTCCGCCCAGCGTGATGCACACCTGGAAGCGCTTAGTGCTACCTGTGCGGGCAGGGGGAGGAGGAAGAGCCGGTGCCTGCGCTCTTTCATGCACATGCACGCGAAAGAGCACAGAAATCTCCCTGAGGCACGGAGCTGCCTCAGGGAGATTAATTTGATTTGGAAAACTTGAAAAAAAGAATTTTAAAAATTCCAAACTGAAGATCGGAATGACAAGCGGTGATGGCAGGATGCATGCCCAACAGCACCATGCATCATTTTACGTGTCAGCGAGCAGGGCTCACCCTCGCATATTGACCAGAAGATTCAGGCCCAAATGTTCTGCCATAACCTCCTTAATAATAGATTCCAGCATTTTTCCTATGACAGATTTGAGGCTAACTGCCTGTAGATTCCTGCTTTCTGTTTCCCTCCTTTCTTGAATAGATAAGCTACATTTGCTATTTTCCAATCTGATGGGACCTTTCCAGAATCTAGGGTATTTTGGAAAATTAGAACCAATGCATCTGTATCTCACCAGTCACTTCTTTTAAGACCCTAGGGTGAAATCCATCAGGACTTGGGAACTTGTCAACCTTTAGTTCTATTCATTCTCTTGATACCTTTCCCTGGTGATTGTGAAGAGGGTATTCCCTCCCATCCTGCAACTACCACATAGGCCAGTTGAAGAGGAGAAATTACAATCCCCGACCACATAGTGACCAGAGAGACTCAGGCCTCCTTTACCGGTTTTATTCAAGCATATGCAAGGGAGCCACCATCATTCCTAAGAATGAAGACCCAGCTCCCTGACTGATTACAATTCATTACTTTTGTACTTTTTCTTATCACAATACATCTGAGTACATTTGAATATATCCAATCGGTAACCTACACATAGGTACCATGTTAAAACTATCCTCATGAGTACATAAACATGTGATTTTGTTAACCAATTATCCTAAAGGGTGTATACATAATTATATTATCCAGTCAAAATTAAAACACGTACGCAAAGACCTTGGTTCTCATAACTCAAGACTGCTTGTGTTTCATCAAAAGACCTCTCTTGTCTTTGGATGTCTTTCCGTATCTAAGCTAAATCATCTGCCCTGTCCCTATCTGAGAGAGGAGTATACCTAAACTAACTTTATGTTATATTTTATCTCCAGTCCAGCTTTCAAGGCTTCACTGCATCCTCTTGAAACTGTGTAAATCACACAAACTCAAAGCTCCTTTGTGTGCAATGTCCATCTGCTTACCCTCAGCTGTCAATAGGTTTAACATCCATGGCTGCTTGGAGATTTGAAGTGTTCTTCAGTAAATTCTTACAGTGTTCTCTTTTAGCATTTTTAATTTTCCCCTAACAATTGTAATTGTTTTAAGTTCCTCGCTTGATTTTCTGGGCTATTATTTGTATCTTCTACAGTGAAGACAGACACAAAATACCAGTTCAATGCATCTGCCATTTCCTTGTTTCCCATTACTAATTCCCCATTCTCACTCTCTAGAGGACCGTCACTCACTTTACTATTTTCACTATTTTCCTTTTTAAATACCTGTAGAAACTCTTACTACTCTTTCTCATGTTATTAGCTAGCTTTCCCTCATACTCTAATTTTTCCCTCATTATTTTAGTCTTATTCATTCTCTGCTGGATTTTATATTCTGCCCAATCTTCTGACCTGCCACTAAAACTTCACGGAATTGTATGCTTTTTCTTTAAATTTGATACTATCTTTAGCTTCCTTAGTTAGCCACAAAGAATGCACCCTTCTCCTAGGGTCCTTCCTTCTCACCGCAATGTATCTTTACTAAGTGTTATGAAATATCTCCTTAAATGTCTTCCATTACACCTCTACTGAACTATCGCTTAAACTAATTTCCTGGTTCACTTTAGCTAGCTCTGTCTTCATACCGTTATAATTGTCATTATTTAACTTTAAAACACTTGTTTTGACACAGTCTTCTCTCCCTCAAACCAAATGTGAGATTCAATCATGTTATGACCACTGCTCCCTATGGGGCTCCTTTACTATGAGGTCACTAATTAACCATGCGCTATTGAACAACGCCAGGTCTAGAATATCTTGCTCTCTGGTTGGCTCTAGAACATGCTGCTTAAAGAAACTTTCCTGAAAACACTCTATGAACTCATCTTCCACACTACCTTTGCCAATTTGATTTGTCCAATCTATATGTAGATTCAAATCACACATGATTAGTGTCATAACTTTCTCACAAGCCTCAATTATTTCTTCCTGTATACCACATCCTACAGTGTAGTTACTGTTAGGGGACCTATAAATGACTCCCACAATTGCCTTCTTACCTATGCTAAATCTTATCTCAAACCAAACTGGTTCTATATCTTAATCTTTAAAACTAAGGTCATCTCTCACAATTGTACTAATGTCATCCTTAAATTACAGAGCTACTCTACCACCTTTTCCTAGCTTCCTAAACTTCCAAAATGTCATGTACCCTTGAATATTCAGGTCCCAGCCTTTGTCATCTAGCAGCCATGCCTCTGTAATGGTTATTAGGTCATAAATATTTATTTCTATTTGAGCTGACAATCCATTTGTTTTGTTATGAATGCTGCACACATTCAGATACAAGGCCTTTAGTTCTGTCTTTTTACTATATTTGCAACCTAAGGCCTTATCTGTTGGTGCACTCTTAAGCTTGTATGCTCTGCTCCTTCCTGCATGTGCTGATTATCATTATCCTTATTGCTAACTTGCTCTATTGCCTTGTCCTCTCCACTTATCACATCTTCCCTCAGTTGATCTCTCAGCCCCTCCCCACACCCTCCACTATTTAGTTTAAAGCCCACTCTACCGCTTTAGTTATATGACTTACCAGAAAACTCGTCCCAGCTCAGTTCAGGTGAAAACTGTCCCAATAGTACAGTTCCCACTTTCTCCAGTACTAGTGCCAGTGGCCCTTGAAAAAAAACATTCTTCCCACACCAAACTTTGAGCCACTCATTCAACTATCTAATCTTATTTACAATATGCCAATTTGCCTGTGGCTCAGGTGATAACCCAGAGATTATTACCTATAAGGTTCTGCTTTTTAATTTAGCTCCTAGGTGCTCATGCTCCCTATACAGAACCTCTTTCATAGCCCTGTTTAAGTGCTGTGACTGTAAAAGACATGGACATGTTTTCTTGTAAGTTTTTTAATGAAAAGGAAATAGTGTTTATTGTCCTTAATACCCTGATAAAAAAATAATAAAAATGCTCCAACTCACACCCACACAAGCACCCAAGAGACTCACACACACATACACAAAGTAGGATACTGAGTAGATGTGGAAACTGAGTGCAGACTTGGAGTTTGTTGAGTGGGGTATTTCGGTGAAAGGGGGGGATGGATGTGTTTATTTCCCTTTTCAATCTTTCTCCCTGTAGGAATTGGTTTTTATTCTACTACAGGGAAAGGAGCTAACAGTTTGGTGAGCACCTGGTAAGTGATTAAGGTATATTCTATCCCTAAGGTTTAAAAAAGTAGGCATATTGGTGGTAAAGTTAATAAAGCATACAAAAAAGCAACATAAATAAGTGAAAAATATAATTAAGCAATTAATTAAAAGAGATTAAGGATGGCAAGTCATGTGAAGTTTCAAAGCAGCAGGTGGAAGCTCATAGATAACATTGTAATGCAGGGCAAACATGTCTGCAGTAAGTGTTTGCAGCTTGAAGAACTTCAGCTCAGAGTCATTGAGCTGGAGACTGAGCTGCAGACTCTACGCCACATCAGGAAGGGGAAAGTTACCTGGATGCTTTGTACCAGAAGGCAGTCACACCCCTAGGGATAGGGTCTTCTGATTTGGTAAATGGTCAGGGACAGGAGGGTGTGACTATGAGTGAGGCAGGTAAGGGGACCCAGAGGGCAGGAGTGCTGGCATTTCACCTCTCTCCTTGGATTCACCTAGCTCTGTTGAAGGGTCATGAGGACTCGAAACGTCAACTCTTTTCTTCTCCGCCAATGCTGCCAGACCTGCTGAGTTTTTCCAGGTAATTCTGTTTTTGTTTAGGAGTGCTGGAGTGTCAGCCTCTGCAATTGTCCAATAGGTTTGAGATTCTCTTAGTTTGCTTGGATGCAGAATGAATGAGAAAACTGACCGTGGCACTGTGGTACAGTATGCTATTCAAATGGGTTGAGCAAAAAGGGAATGTAGTGGTAGTAGGGTACAGTATAGTGAAGGGAATTGACACTGTTCTCTGCATCAAACAGCAAAAGTCCAGATGGCTGTGTTGCCTGCCCAGTGCCAGGGTTCAGGACATCTGCTCAGGGCTGGAAAGGAACTTGCAGTGGAGGGGGAGGATTCAGTTGTCATGATCCATGTAGGTATCAATGACAGAGGTAGAACTAGGAAAGAGGTTCTGCGTAGCGAGTCTGTGGAGCTAGGTACTAAATTGAAAAGCAGAATCTCAAAGGTTATAATCTCTGGATTATTACCTGAGCATCGTGCAAATTGGCATAGGGTACATAAAATTAGAGAAATGAACACGTTGTTCAAAGACTGGTGTGGGAGTGGGTTCCAGTTGGTGATGCACTAGCATCAGTACTGGGAAAAGTGGGGGCTGTACTGTTGGGATGGTCTATATCTGAACTGCGCTAGGACCGGTGTTCTTACGAACAGCATTACTAGGGAAGTAGAGAGGGTTTTAAACTAAATAGTGGGGTCCGGAAGTCAAATGTGGAAAGATGTGGAATATCAAAGAGTAGAGACAACGTAAGAGAGGAAAATAGTCACGTGGGAAATGAGGGTCGGGGAATTGCAGGAAGGGACAAAAAGAAAAAACATAAGAATGCACCAAGAATCAAGACTACATGTAACAAAGATAGCAAAAAGGCAAAACTAAAGAGTCTGTATCTGAATCCATGTAATATTCAACAGAACTGATTTTTCTTTACGAGAGGGGTGAAATATAAGCTGGTTGAAGGTGGGGGCGGGGGAGAGAAGTGGAGGGGGGGTGTTGTTGTAGGGACAAGCAAGCAGTGATAGGAGCAGATCATCAAAAGATGTCACAGACAAAGGAACAAAAGAACACAGAGGTGTTGAAGTTGGTGATATTATCTAAACAACTGTGCTAATTAAGAATGGATGGTAGGGCACTCAAGGTATAGCTCTAGTGGGGGTGGGGGGGGGCATAAAAGATTTAAAAATAATGGAAATAAGTGGGAAGAGAAAAATCTATATAAATTATTGGAAAAACAACAAAAGGAAGGGGGAAGAAACAGAAAGGGGGTGGGGATGGAGGAGGGAGCTCAAGACCTAAAGTTGTTGAATTCAATATTTAGTCCGGAAGGCTGTAAAGTGCCTAGTCGAAAGATGAGGTGCTGTTCCTCCAGTTTGCGTTGGGCTTCACTGGAACAATGCAGCAAGCCAAGGACAGACATGTGGGCAAGAGAGCAGGGTGGAGTGTTAAGATGGCAAGCGACAGGGAGGTTTGGGTCATTCCTGCGGACAGACCGCAGGTGATCTGCAAAGCGGTCGCCCAGTTTATGTTTGGTCTCTTCAATGTAGAGGAGACCGCATTGGGAGCAACGAATACAGTAGACTAAGTTGGGGGAAATGCAGGTGAAATGCTGCTTCACTTGAAAGGAGTGTTTGGGCCCTTGGATGGTGAGGAGAGAGGAAGTGAAGGGGCAGGTGTTACATCTTTTGCGTGGGCATGGGGAGATGCCATAGGTGGGGGTTGAGGAGTAGGTGGTGATGGAGGAGTGGACCAGGGTGTCCCGGAGGGAAAGATCCCTACAGAATGCCGACAGTGGGGGGGGTGAAGGGAAGATGTGTTTGGTGGTGGCATCATGCTGGAGTTGGCGGAAATGGCGGAGGATGATCCTTTGAATGCGGAGGCTGGTGGGGTGATAAGTGAGGACAAGGGGGACCCTATCATGTTTCTGGGAGGGAGGAGAAGGCATGAGGGCGGATGCGCGGGAGATGGGCCGGACACGGTTGAGGGCCCTGTCAACGACCGTGGGTGGAAAACCTCGGTTAAGGAAGAAGGAGGACATGTCAGAGGAACTGTTTTTGAAGGTAGTGTCATCGGAACAGATGCGATGGAGGCGAAGGAACTGAGAGAATGGGATGGAGTCCTTACAGGAAGCGAGGTGTGAGGAGCTGTAGTCGAGGTAGCTGTGGGAGTCGGTAGGCTTGTAATGGTATTGGTGGACAGTCTATCATTAGAGATTGAGACAGAGAGGTCAAGAAAGGGAAGGGAAGTGTCAAAGATGGATCACGTGAAAATGATGGAGGGGTGGAGATTGGAAGCAAAATTAATAAATTTTTCCAAGTCCCGATGAGAGCATGAAGCAGCACCGAAGTAATCATCGATGTACTGGAGAAAGAGTTGTGAAAGGGGGCTGGAGTAGGACTGGAACAAGGAATGTTCCACATACCCCATAAAGAGACAGGCATAGCTGGGGCCCATGCGGGTACCCATAGCCACACCTTTTATTTGGAGGATGTGAGAGGAGTTGAAGGAGAAATTATTCAATGTGAGAACAAGTTCAGCCAGACGGAGGAGAGTAGTGGTGGATGGGGATTGTTCGGGCCTCTGTTCGAGGAAGAAGCTAAGGGCCCTCAGACCATCCTGGTGGGGGATGGAGGTGTAGAGGGATTGGACGTCCATGGTGAAGAGGAAGCGGTTGGGGCCAGGGGACTGGAAATTGTTGATGTGACGTAAGGTGTCAGAGGAATCACGGATGTAGGTGGGAAGGGACTGGACAAGGGGAGAGAGAAGGGAGTCAAGATAACGAGAAATGAGTTCCGTGGGGCAGGAGCAAGCTGACATGACTGGTCTACCAGGACAGTTCTGTTTGTGGATTTTGGGTAGGAGGTAGAAGCGGGCCGTCCGAAGTTGAGCGACTATCAGGTTGGAAGCTGTGGGAGGAAGATCCCCAGAGGAGATGAGGTCAGTGACAGTCCTGGAAACAATGGCTTGATATTCAGTGGTGGGGTCATGTTCGAGGGAGAGGTAGGAGGAAGTGTCTGCGAGTTGATGCTCAGCCTCCGCGAGGTAGAGGTCAGTGAGCCAGACAACAATAGCACCACCCTTGTCAGCGGGTTTGATGACAATATCAGGGTTGGACCTGAGAGAACAGAGTGCAGTAAGTTTAGAGAGAGAGAGATTAGAATGGGTGAGAGGAGCAGAGAAATTGAGACGACTAATGTCGCGCCGACAGTTCTCCCTCCAGGACACCCTGGTCCACTCCTCCATCACCCCCTACTCCTCAACCCCACCTATGGCACCTCCCCAAGCCCACGCAAAAGATGTAACACCTGCCCCTTCACTTCCTCTCTCCTCACCATCCAAGGGCCCAAACACTCCTTTCAAGTGAAGCAGCATTTCACTTGCATTTCCCCCAACTTAGTTTACTGTATTTGTTGCTCCCAATGCGGTCTCCTCTACATTGGAGAGACTAAACGTAAACTGGGTGACCGCTTTGCAGAACACCTGCGGTCTGTCCGCAGGAATGACCCAAACCTCCCTGTCGCTTGCCATTTTAACACTCCACCCTGCTCTCTTGCCCATATGTCTGTCCTTGGCCTGCTGCATTGTTCCAGTGAAGCCTAACGCAAACTGGAGGAACAGCACCTCGTCTTTCGACTAGGCACTTTACAGCCTTCCGGATTGAATATTGAATTCAACAACTTTAGGTCTTGAGCTCTCTCCTCCATCCCCACCCCCTTTCTGTTTCTTCCCCCTTCCTTTTGTTTTTTTTTCCAATAACATATAGATTTTTCTCTTTCCACCTATTTCCATTATGTTTAAATCTTTTATGCCCCCCCACCCCCACTAGAGCTATACCCTGAGTGCCCTACCATCCATTCTTAATTAGCACATTTGTTTAGATAATATCACCAACATCAACACCTCTGTGTTTTTTTGTTCCTTTGTCTGTGACATCTTTTGATGATCTGCTCCTATCACTGCTTGCTTGTCCCTACAACAACACCCCCCCTCCACTTCTCTCCCCCACTCCCCCCAACCATCCCACCTTAAACCAGCTTATATTTCACCCCTCTCATTGTAAAGAAAAATCAATTCTGTTGAAGGGTCATGAGGACTCGAAACATCAACTCTTTTCTTCTCTGCCGATGCTGCCAGACCTGCTGAGTTTTTCCAGGTAATTCTGTTTTTGTTATGAGAGGGACAAGAGTGGGTCTAAGACTAATATTTTAAGGGCAACTATATGGGCATGCAAGCTAAGCTAGCAGAAGTGAACTGGGATACTAGGCTAGGGGATAGATCAATAGAGATGCAGTAGCAGACATTTAAGGGGTTATTTAAGAATACTCAGCATAAATATATCCCTACTATAAAGAAAAATTCTAAAGGGAGGACCCACCATCTGTGGTTAACTAAAGAAGTTAGGGAAGGCATCAAACTTAAGAAAAAACAATATTACTGCACAAAGATGAGTGGCAGGTCAGATGATTGGCCAGAATATAAAGAACGGCAGAGAATGACTAAAAGATTAATCAGGAGAAATAAATTCAAGTATGGGAGGAAACTAGCTAGAAATGTAAAAACGGAGAGCAAGAATTTCTACAGGTATTTGAACAGGAGAGTAAGAAAAGTGAGTGTTGGCCTCTGGAGAGTCACAATGGGGAGTTAATAATAGATAATAAGGAAATGACGGATGAAATGAACAAATATCTTGCTTCTGTCTTCACTATAGAGGATACGAAAACCTTCCAGTAATAGTTGTAAATCAGGAGGTGGAGGGGGAGAGAGGAACTTGGTGAAATTATACACTAGGGAAGCAGTACTCAGCAAACTCATGGAGCTGTGGGCTCAGAAGTCTCTGTGTCCAGATGGACTTCATCCTAGGGTATTTAAAGAGGTGGCTAATAAGGTAGTAGACACGTTGGTCTAATTTTCCAACACTCGCTAGATTCTGAAAGGTTCCATCACACTGAAAAGTAACAAATATAACCCCCTATTCAAGAAGGGAAGCAGGCAGAAAACAGGAAACTGTAGGCCAGTTAGCTTGATGTCTGTCATGAAGAAGGCATCAGAGTTGATCATTAAAGAGGTTATACCTGGGCACTTAGAAAAACAGAATCAGAAAAATCAGCGTGGTTTTGTGAAAGGGGAATCATGTTAAACATGAGTCTAATAAACTCTAATTTATTAGAGTTCTTTGAAGGAGTAACATGTGCTGTGGATGAAGGGGAGCCTGTATGTGGACGTACTGTACTCAGATTTCAATAAGGCATTTGATAAGGTGCCACATCAAAGGTTATTACAGAAAATAGAAGCTCACAGTATAGGAGATAACGTATTAGCATGGATAGAAGATCGGGTGGATGGCAGAAAACAGAGAGTATGCATAAATGGGGTCTTTGTCTGATTAGCATAATGTGACTAGTGGAGTCCCACAGGGGTCTTTTCTGGGCCCTCAACTTTTTACAATTTACATCAATGACTTAGATAAGAGGAGCAAAGGTATGTAACTAAATTTGCAGATGCCACAAAGATAGGTAGGAAAGGTTGTTGTGAAGACGAAACAAGGAGTTTGCAGATATAGATAAGTTAAGTGAGTGGTCAAAAATCTGGCCGATGGGGTATAGTATAGGAAAATATGAAGTTATTCAATTTGGCAGCAAGAATAAAAAAAGCAGAGTATTACTTAAATGGAGAATGGCTGCAGAATTCCAAGGTGCAGAGGGATCTAGGTGTTCGCATGAGTCACAAAAACGTTAGTATGCGGTATGTAATTGAGAAGGCTAATGGAATGCTATCCTTTATTACAAGAGGAATTGAACATAAAAGTAAGGATGTTATGCTTCAGTTATACAGGGCACTGGTGAGACTGCACCTTGAATACTGTGTGCAGTTTTGGTCCCCTTATTTAAGGATGTAAATGCATTGGAGGTTCAGAGGAGGTTTGCATGATTGATACCTGGAATGAGTGGGTTTTCTTATGAAGATAGTTGAACAGGCTGGGCTTTATTTCCACTGGAGTTTAGAAGAGTGAGAGGTGACTTGATGAAGTATTTAAGACCATGAATGGTCTTGACAAGGTGGACGTGGAAAACATTTTTCCTCTTGTGGTTGAGTCCAAAACTAGGAGACACTGTTTTCAAATTAGAAGTCGCCCTTATAGGACAGATATGAGGAGAATTTTTTTTCTCTCAGGGGGCTGTGCGACTTTGGAACTCTCTGCCTCAGAAGGCAGTGGAAGCAGAGTTACTGAATATTTTTAAGGCAGAGGTACATAGATTATTTTTAGGCAAGAGAATCGAAGGTTATCGGGGTTAGATGGGATTGTAACTCGAAACGCAAACAGATCAACCATGATCTTATTGAATGGCAGAGCAGGCTTGAGGGGCAAAATAGCCTACTTCTGCTCCTATTTTGTATGTTCTTTTTAAGAAGGAGACTCGGTTAAATTGTTTATGAGTGTCTAAAACAAAGTCAATCATATATAGATCCTGTAGGTTGATGCATTGGATGGTTTCAAGCCATGTTCCGTCATTTTTCCAGACTCTGTGCAGAGATGATTTGAAGTCTTGATAGAGATCTCTGTCTTTTCCTCTGAATTCAGCGGCTGTTTGGCTTACGTTGAAGACACTGCCTCCGGTGGTTGACTGGTCAGATACAGGCAGGGCACACGCTTGCAGTACAATTAGAGAGCAGGAGAACAAGTTCTCTTCTCACTGTTACCCACTCATTGCCTGTCTGATTCTGATCCTGGAAAAGCAGTTTCGTTTTTAACACAAAGGATTAGCTTGTGTCACATGATGTCCATTCACAAACTAGCCAGTTACTAAATATGACCATAGCAAACTGGGGAACATTGTTTTAACAGTGATTAGATAAATTAGACAGTGGGGACCCCTTTTAAACCAGGGTCCATTATCCAAAGTGATTGAGTTTAATGGTGTCAATGACTTAGATAGGAAGGGGGTGTGGTCCTGCAGTCAAAACTTAGGGAGCTAGATAGAAAATTAGCAAGCAGGACCTCAAAAGTAGTAATCTCTGGATTACTCCCAGTGCCACGTGCCAGTGAGTACAGAAATAGGAGGATAAAGCAGATGAATGCCTGATGGGAAAGATGGTGCAGGAGGGAGGGCTTTAGGTTCCTGGAACGCTTGGACAGGCTCTGGGGGAGATTTTTTTGTTTTTATTCATTCACGGGACGTGGGCTTCACTGGCTGGGCCAGCATTTACTGTCCATCCCTAGCTGCCCTTCAGAAGGTGGTGGTGAGCTGCCTTCTTGAACTGCAAATGGCACCTGTACAAGCCAGATGGGTTGCACCTGAACAGAGCCAAGACTGAGTCCCTTGCAGGGCGTTTTGCTAGTGCATTGGGGAGGATTTAAACTATGTCGGCAGGGGTGTGGGAACCAGGAGAGAATATTAGAGAGGAATATCAAGGTGCACAAAATACTGGGAGAGACAGAAAGTACTAGAATAGAGACCATTGAGTTAGTAGGTGGAGTGGGAGTAAAAGAGAATGTAATGAAGTCTAAATCAGGGTTATACAGCATGTATGTGAATACACAGTGTATAGTAAATAAGATTGGGAGTTACAGGGGCAGATTGCCATGTGGAAATATGATGTTGTGGTGATAACAGAGACCTGGCTTAAGAAAGGGCAAACCTGGGTGTTAAATATTCCTGGGTACAAGGTGTTCAGAAAAGATAAGAAAGGAAAGAAGGGAGGGGTGGCAGTATTGGTTAAGAAGAGCATTGCAGAGCTGGAGAAAGAGGATGTCTCAGAGTGTTCATGGACAGAATCAATTTGGCTAGAGCTAAGAAACAAAAAGTGTGCAATTACATAGCTCGTTGTGGTTTGTAGACCACCAACTAGTGGGAAGGATGTAGAGGAACAAATCTGCAGGGAAATTACAGAGAGGTGCAAACATTATAGAGTAGTTATAATGGAGGACGTTAATTGCCCAAATATAGACTGGGATAGTGGTAGTGTAAAGGGCAGAGAGTGGAAAGAGTTCATAGGTTATGTTCAGGAGAATTTTCGACAGCAGTATGTGTCCAGTCCAACAAGAAAGAAGGCACTGTTGGACCTGGGAATGAGGTGGACCAAATAAATCAAGTGTCAGTGGGGCAACTTTTAGGAGACAGTGATCATTGTATTATAAGGTTTAGGATGACAGTAGTAGAAAAGGACAATGGCCAATCCAGAATCAGAATAATTAACTGGGGGAGAGTTGACTTCAATGGGGCTAGAGTGGAGCTGAGCCAGGAAGACTGGAACCAAAGGTTGGTGGGAAAAACTGTAGCTGAACAACAGGCTCCCTTCAAAAAAGAAATGGTTCTAGTACAGTCAAGGTATATTCCCTCAAAAGGGAAAGGTATGGCAAATAAATCCAGAGTTCCATGGATATAAAAAGATAGAAATTAAGATGAGGAAGAAAAAGTGTACCTATGACAGGTGTCAGGTAGAAAATACAATTAAGAACCAAGCTGAACGCAGAAGGTTCAGAGGAGAGGTGAAGATGCAACTAAGAGAAGCAAAGAGAGGTTATGAGGAAAGACTGGCAACCAACATAAAGAGGAAATCCCAAAGTCTTCTATAGGTACTTAAATAGTAAAAGGATGGCAAAAGGAGTGGGGCTGATTTGGGGCCAAAAAGGGATTTATACATGGAGGCAGGGGGCATGGCTGAGATGTTAAATGAATACTTTGCATCTGTCTTTACCAAGGAAGCAAATGCTACCCAGGCCATGGTGACAGAGGAGGAATCTCTTGTCACTGGAAAGGCTCACAATTGATAAGGAGGGGTATTGGATAAACTGTCAGTACTTAAAGTTAACAAGGCACCGGGAGCAGAAGGCATGCATTCAAGGATATTGAAGGAAATGAGAGTGAAAATTTTAAGGGCACTGGCTATAATCTTTCAGTCTTCTCTAGCCTCAGGGGAGGTGCCAGAGAACTGGAGAATTGCAAACATTACGCCCTTGTTCAAAAAGGGTCGTAAGGATATGCCCAGCAATTACAAACCTATCAATTTAACTTTGATGGTGAGGAAGCTTCTGGTAACTATTATGCGTGTTATGATCCCAGCTGATGATACTACTGGACAAGCCAGATCCCAGGGTGGAACCCAGCTTGATAGATCTCAACTTTTATTTTTTGTTTAGATATGTGGAGAGTGGCTACTAAACAGAATCACAGGAGTCAGCTGATGAACTTCTAACAAAGGAGTAAAACAATTATTGAACTTCTAACAAAAAAAAACATTTATTAAACAAGAAAAGATGAAGTATATTACAATACTCCTTCACCCACAGCTATACCTTTACAGTATATACAGACTCACAAGGATAACACCAAGTTACAAATTCTATCTTATTCTCTAATGTCCCAGTAAGTACACAGTCCATGTAAACCAATAAGGTTTTCGAACTGCCCTTCTGATGTTCCTCTCCCTTGGGTCGCCACGTGTATTCAAGCTTCCTTCCACCCATTCTTTCTTGAATGCTCAGCCACCAACAGAACACTCCTGCAACACATGCCCTTGTGAAGAGTTACAGACATTTAGCTGTCTCCTTGGATCTTCTGACTTCTCGCAAGCCTATTTTTGCTTTAAGTCTGTGTCCTGCAGCTTTCTCCCTTTAAGCTTGGAGCCTTTCTCTGCTCCTCACTCTTAACTTCACTTAACAAGACCTTTTCCAGATTTCTGTTCTTTCCCTTTGATGAGAAGGTCTTTTTGGGTCTTTCTCCTGTTCCACTCCCTGGTTTTGGGAACTTACTTCTTTAGTTTTTGGAACCTGCTTCCTGCATTTCCTCTCCTGCACCATGCTTCTCCTAGCAGCTGACTTCCAACTTTAGTTTGTGACTGGCTATCTGTCCCTCTCTTATGCTGCTTCAGTTGGCAGGTTTCAACCTTACAATGTAATCCAATGGAACTCAAACTGCTTTCAGTTTCGCTGTCAGTGTGTGGGACTTCTCTCTCTCTGGACCCCTGTTGCCTGGCAACAGCACAGTTTTTTTTCTACTTTGTTTAACTTTCCTAAACCACTACCCACCTTGATAACACAGCTCTCCAGGGTCATAACACTTATTAGAAATGCAGGTATACAAACAGAGCTTAGACTTGCTGTCTCCATTCTAAAATAAAACTAGATCCCAGGTTTCACCTACAAATTTTAACCCACAAATCCAGGAATAAAAATCAAACTTAAACATTAAAGCTAAAACTCATTCCTAACACCCACAAGTACAAATATAACTTAATTAAAACTATCTCTAGTCCCTAACGTTCGGGATAGAATTAATAATCACATGGAAAAATTTGAGTTGATTAGGAAAAGCCTGCATGGATGTCTTAAGGGAAAGTCATGTTTAACTAACTTGCTGGAGTTTTTTGGAGATGTAACAGAGCAGCTTGATGTTGATGTGGTGTACATGGACTTCCAAAAGGCTTCGATACAGTGCCACAAAACAAACGTGAGAAAAATTATAACTCATGGAATAAAAGCGACAGTAGCAGTGTGTATACAAAATTGGCTGAATAACAGGAAACAGCGAGTAATGGTTAATGGATATTTTTTGGGCTGAGGAAGGTTTGTAGTAGAGTTCCCCAGGGTCAATATTGGGACCCTTGCTTTTCCTGATATATATTAATGATCCAGATCTTGATGTGCAGGAGCTAATTTCAAAGTTTGCGGATGATACAAAACTTAGAAGCATTATAAACTGTGAGGAGGACAGTGTAGAACTTCAGAAGGACATAGACAAGTTGGTGGAGTGGGCAGATAGGTGGCAGCTGAAGTCCAATGCAGAGAAGTGCGAGGTGACTCATTTTGGTAGGAAGAACATGGAGAGACAATATAAAATAAGGTGTACAACTCTGAAAGGTGTGCAGAAGCAGAGGGACCTAGGTGTACATGTGTATTGTTATTAAAGGCGACAAGACAGGTGGAGAGAGCAGTTAATAAAGCATACAGTATCCTAGGCTTTATTCATAGTGGCATAGAGTACAAGAGCAAGGAGATTATGCTGAACTTGTATCAGACACTAGTTAGACCTCAGCTGGAGTAGTGTGTACTGTTCTGGGCACCACATTTTAGGAAGGAGGTGAACATCTTGGAGGAAGTGCAGATGAGGTTTACAAGAATGGTTTCAGGGATGAGAAACTTCAGTTATGAAGATAGATTGTAGAAGTTGGGACTGTTCTCCTTGGAGAGGTGACAGCTAAGAGAAGATTTGATAGAGATATTCAAAATCATGAGGGGGCTGGACAAAGTAGATAGGGAGAAACTGTTCCCATTCATAAAAAGATCGAGAAAGAGGGGGCACAGATTTAAAGTGGTTTGCAAAAGAAGCAAATGTGATGTGAGAAAGCACTTTTTCACACAGCGAATGATTCGGGTCTGGAATGCACTGCCTAGAAGCGTGGTGGAGGCAGGTTCAATTGAGGCATTCAAGAAGGCATTAAATAATTATTTAAATAGAAACAATGTGCAGGGTTATGAGGAAAAGGCAGGAGAAAGGCGCTAAGTCTTAATTCTCATTTAGAGAGCCGGTGCGGACATAATGTACTGAATGGCCTTCTGTACAGCAACAGTTCTGTGATTAGTCCACATAAGTGAATAAACGGGTTATGTCTGGATGTCTGAGGGTTAGTTCTGGGGATGAGGCATTCACACTTATTTAAACTGATTGTTCTGGTGGACTACCTCCAGACAGATGACTCCTGGTAGGTTCGTAACTTGCAAAGTGAAGTTATGTAAACGTTTGGCCTTTTTGAGAACTGCTTTTAAAAAAAATTCTTTCATGAGATATGAGCATTGCTGGCACGGTCAACATTTGTTGCCCATCCCTTAAACTGAGTGGCTTGATGGGCCATTTCAGAGGACAGTTAAGAGTCAACCACATTGCTGTGGCTGGAGTCACATGTAGGCCTGACCAGGTAAGGATGGCAGAGTTCCTTTCTTAAAGAGCATTAGTGAACCAGTTGAATGTTTACATCAACCCTACTGATGCTATCTTTCAATTTCAGATTTTATGAATTAAATTTAAATTCCTGCAGGTCCATGGTGGAATTTGAACTGTGGTCACCATGACTGAGACTAGCTTTCAAGACCAGATTTTATTAATTAAATTTAAGTTCCACTAGCTGCCGTGGTTAGATTTTAACTGTGTCTCCACAGCAGTAGATTCGGTCTGTGGAATAATAGCCCAGTAGCATTACCACAACGCCACCCATCTTCCCTGCAGGAGATGATTTGGTCATGGTGTGAGGTCACTGAACCTTGTCTGGCACTGCAGCAGGTCCTTGGGGCCAGACTCTAAGAATTGACCTCTGTGACTATCTTGTCCCACTCCTTTCACAGTGTGGGTCTTGGGGCCCTCCCGGCTCCCTGGGGATACTTGTCATCTCATCTCCTTTCAACCTCCTGGAATATGGCCTCCAGCACCGCATCAGAGAACATTGAAGCCCTCTCTCTGTTCTGCAGCTCCAAAGGTAGTCTTATACATTCTCTGTAACTCATTTTGATGCATTTCCACCAGCTGCTGAAGCCTGAATGCAACTCCCCTATAAAAGAGATGAAGAATGCCCTGAAGAAGTGCAGGCTAGCTACAAGTTGTGCTAGCTGCACACACACATGGGCTGCCTACTGAGCCTGCAGCCAGTCAGCAGACTATAGTGCTGGGTTGCACACTGCAATCATGCTGTTGAGCAGACAGTATGCAGTTTGCCTGTTGCCTTCATTAACTTGACCAGCCATGGGTTAATCGTGCATCACAATCTCCATATCCGAAAGGCAGCACTATCCAATTTGTAGCACAATCTCTATATGTGCAGTGTAACTTTAACCTCTGCAGCAAAGATCTTCAAAGTTTTAGAATAAAAATGTATTGTGATAAATCGGGGTACACCACCTTCAACAACTGTTGGATGAGCTAGCTATTTCCTGCAGTAGCTGGAATTCTCTGAATGCCCTTTGTTGGATCTGTTAAACAGCAGACAAGTAGACAGAATGGATTTGTTACTGACCTGCACAAGTTCAATATAATATTCCACTTCACCCTGCTGTAATTTAGTCCAGCATTTTTCTTTCATTATGAATTGGCTTGATTCATTTATGCAAATTATGGTTATACACTTTGCATTTAAATCCTTCAAAAAAATAAATTAGATCTCAGTATCAAAAAAGTTGAATAAGGTCAAAGTAGCTTGTTTGATTCAATTAGAATGAATGTTCATCTTTGGAAAAACTAATTTTTTAAAGCAATATCAAGTAGTACATTAACATTTTGAAGCCAGAGGCAATTCTAACAAGCAGAGATCTCTCATGACTTTGATCTAATAGTTGCGAAGAGCAAAAATGGAATTGTGGAATTAATCTGAGCTATTACTGGGGGAACTTACAGATTTTCCACAGCACATTATAAAATCTCTGATTCAGCAAGTGAGGGTTAACTCTGAATTGGAATGCTGGCACAAAACAGGTGGCATAAGAATTGCAGAGTCTGAGGCAATGAGTAAAGGCTCACTGGTGATATATTCCACTGAGACATTTTGGATTGCTGAGTTGCTAGAAGTATTGATTAACCAAGTGTGTGGGTAATAGAAGCATGTTTGTTCAGCAAAGTTATTATTTGTGTGCATAGGGCAAAATCGTCCCAGATTTGCACTGAGTGCAATAGCAGAAACGCCGTTTCACTGGCAGGTGGCCTCCAATTTGTCCTCCATGCCATGACCTCACCGCTTTCTCACACTAGGCGCAATATGATAAATGCTGCTGCGTGCACACCTCTCAGTGGTTCCAACACAGGACTGTTGCACAGAACACAGTCCCTGAAAGGCAAGAAGACTGCAGCCCCCTGATTCAGTGATGCATCTCTAGGACACCTTCTGGACACCATTGGAAGCCTGCTGCAATGTCTTCCACCTCTGCTCTGGCCGCTGGAGGTCCATCAGTCTCTCCATCCCGGCTTGGGAAGCCGTAGGAGAGGTTTACAATGCTGCACACGAGTTTGGTCATCCAGTATAGAAAACGAATGAATGATCTCATCCATGCCACCAGCGTAAGGCAACGATCTCATCACTCTAAACTCACACACTCACTAGCCCATCACACATGCAGTGGCAGCTCACACTGCCAGCTCAAAGGACATCACCACTCACTCACACACACACCTTCATATCTCCATCTGGTCCCATCTCCTCTGGAGACTGCCTCCTTAGCCCTCACCCTCTTGAGGCCACTTACGCCTATCAAAATGTGCCCCCACACACACCCTGGGATAAGCCCCTTCCCCAGTACAGCCATCACCCTGCAGCCTCTTCCCTTGCCTGAGGCCACTTTTCCCCCTTCCCCAAGCAAGCCCTAGCCCTGCAGCCATTGAAAAGCCACTCCTGCCTTATGGTTGGTCTGATAGGTAAAGACCTGCCCGTGAGTACCCCTAAAAGTGATGTGGTGCTGCCTGCAAAGCCTGGGGCTGATGACTGCAAGTGCTCCCCTAAGCAAGATAGATAAACAAACCCAGGAGTCCCAAGCGAAGTGCACGTCGCTTATGTTCAGTTGTGAAACACGTCAGCGTGCAATCACACCGGATGATCCAGCATGGGGGCATGTTCCCAGCAAGCTGGGCTTATAATGATATGCAAGTGTATTACAACGAAGTTTCCGATGTACTGCGGGGATAAACATGGCTCACCATTGACAGGCGAAGTGGACAAATGCAATGTCGTGAAACCAATTTTTGGCCTTGTCCCCATATTGTCTACTCATTCCTGCCATGATGCCCAATGCCAGAGGCACAGAAAATGCCGCCCAGTGTACCTGAAATTTAGCTTTAGCTGACTAAAGAGGGAAAATGTTCTACTCTGCAACATGTATGTAATGCAACCAGATCCAACACATGTGCACACACACATCGAGAGTTAATTTTAAAAAGAATGTCTCTAGTATTATCTGAAGATGCTCATATTTTCATAGCGGAAGTCAATTCATAAAATGTAACAGGTTTCCATCCTTCGCCTGAGGTCTGGTTCTACAATCACGTGGGACCCTGGGGCCAAGAGAGAAGTCAGTGCGGAATTATATGAATTATAATCTTCCTGTATTTGACCTCAGGCAAAATAAATGAAGAATATTTTCACAGCAGCTGGCAAGATTTTATTTTCTGTCTTTCATAGATCTGATCGATCTCTCAGAAAGAAAAATTGCTAACTGCACTTTTAATGTAAAATATTAACAGATTGGTTTACACACAATTTCTTATTTCTCAAGCATATACTGTCAGTTCTACTACATTAATATGTTGGCCTCATAGTTAGAATGAAAATCCTAAGTCAAGGTATACATATATTACACAAAATAATTAACCACTGTATCTTCTTTTGAACTCATCAGATTATAAATGTGCCAAAATCCACAGAACTCACAATCTGACACCTGTTTTAACTGGAACTGGAATCATATTCATAGAAATTCTCAACAAGCCTTGCTCTGAACTCAACATTTGAAGGGAAAATGTAATCCAGACTGAAATAATATGAAAGGTTACAGCTGTGCATGAAGCAGGTGCCAAGGAGCAAGAATAACATGTTAGTAGCCATATGATCCTTTGGATTGGTAAAGTTCAGTGAGTTTTCCAATAAATTTTAAATTGGGAAATCAACCATACTTCTTAAAATTATTTGCACTGTCGGTTTGCTTTGTTCCCCTCATTACGATTGGGGTCTTTATGTTGCAGCAGTTTCCACCCACCCATCCCTTATTTTACCCCTTTGTAATTCGATGTATTTTGCTTCAAGGACAAGCACTGCATAGGTTGTGTGCTGAGACTTCACATTCTTGAATGTAACTGCTTCTTTAACAGCATAATGCTTTAAACCTAGGAAAATACTTTCAGAATTTGGAGTCTAATTACAAAATCTAATTCTTCCATTTTGATAAATATAGTATTTAAGATATTTCATTGGATCATAAGAAAGAGGAGCAGGAGTAGGCCATTCCGTCCCCTGAGCCTGCTCTGCCATTTAATAAGATCATGGCTGATCTGATTGTGGCCTTAACACCACTTTCCTGCCTGCCTCCATAATCCTTGATCCCTTGTAGATCAAAAAACTGTCTAACATAACCATGAATATATTCAATGATCCAGCCTCAACTGCTTTCTGTGATAGAGAACTCTAAAGATTAACGACACTCAGGGAAGAAATTCCTCTGTCTTTAAATGGAAGACCCCTTATTTTGAAATTGAGACCCCTAATTCTAGATTTCCCCACACGGGGCAACATTCTCTCAACATCTATCCTTTCAAGCCTACTCATTAGCGTATATTATTCAATAAGGTCACTTCTCTTTCTTCTAAACTCCGATGAGTATAGGCTCAACCTGCTTAAGCTTTCCCAATAAGGCAACCCCTTCATCCCAGGAATAAGCCTAAGAACATTCTTTGAAATGCTTCCAATGCAAGTGTATCCATCTTTAAGTAAAGAGATCAAAACTGTACACAGCACTATAGGTTTAAGCTCACCAATGTCCTGTACAGTTGTAGTAAGACTTGCCTACTTTTATACTCCATCCCTTTGCAATAAAGGCCAACATTCAATTTGTCTTCCTAGTTATTTGCTGTACCTGAATGCTAACATTCTGAAATTTTTGTGTAGGAGGCTACCTCTGTACTGCTGACTTCTGCAGTCTTTCTCCATTTACATAACATTCTGCTTTTCTATTCGTTTTCACTGTTCTTTTGTACTCTGTTGGAATTCTGCCAAAAATGAATTCATGGCAGGAAAGAGAATCCTTAAGGAACATAGAACCACAGAAACAGGAGGGCTACTCATGGCTGATCTGTGCCTGAACTCCATTTAAACTATTTTAGCTCTATATTCCTTAATACCCTTACCTAATAAAATTATATTAATCCCAGCTCAGAAGGAAAAAAATGGTAAAAAGCTGGGAAATAAAAATACTGGTCCGAACTGGTCTTGTTTCCTTAAAATGGATCACCAGTAAAAACTGAGAAATACGATTACAGGTCCGAACTGCTTTTTCTCCCTTCCGGGAGTTTTAAAGGCTCCAACTGTCACTGCATTAAGCTTTATCATCTTCCATTACCAGAGCTGACTTGCCTGGTGGAGTGTATGCTTTCCTTGGGCCATACTTCAAAGGACATTATAATAAACAGTCTTATATAAAAAGCAGTTTGGGGTTGGAGGGGATGTGGCTGAGAGCTGCAGACCAGCAGAGCAAACCAAGGGATCCGAAGCAAGTGAGTGGCCAAGACAGTCAATTCAAGAGGCAGGGCACAGCACCAAGAAGAGCCAACTGAGCTGGTGGTGAAGGAAGTAGCTGCGATAGCTAGCATGGACAGGCCTCTAGCCTAGGATGGCCAGTACCAAAATCCACCACAACTGACGCCATAGTGACATGTGAAAATTACAGCATTACACACTATAAGACATTGGGGCAGAAATTAGGCCATTCGGCCCATCGAGTCTGCTCCGCCATTCAATCATGGCTGATAAGTTTCTCAACCACATTCTCCCGCCTTCTCCCTGTAACCTTTGATCCCCTTACCAATCAAGAACTTACCTATCTCGGTCTTAAACACACTCAATGTCCTGGCCTCCACAGCTTTCTGTGGCAATGAATTCCATAGATTCACCACTCTCTGGCTAAAGAAGTTTCTCTTCATGTCTGTTCTAAGAAGTCTTCCCTTTACTCTGAAGCTGTGCCCTTGGATCCTAGTCTCTCCTACTAATGGAAACATCTTCCCCACATCCATTCTATCCAAGCTTTTCAGTACTCTGTAAGTTTCAATCAGATCCCCCGTCATCCTTCTAAACTCCCTCAAGTATAGACCCTGAGTCCTCAAATGTTCCTCATATGTTGAGCCTTTCATTCTTGGGATCATTCTCATGAACCTCCTCTGGACTCTGTCCAGAGCCAGAACAACGCTCCTGAGATACGGGGTCCAAAATTGCTCAAAATATTCTAAATGTGGAGTGACCAGAGCCTTATAAAGCTTCAGCTGCACATCCCTGCTTTTATATTCTGGTCCGCTCGAAATAAATGCCAACATTGCATTTGCCTTCCTAACTACTGACTCAACCTGCAAGTTAACCTTAAGAGAATCTTGGACTAGGACTCCCAAGTCCCTTTGCACTCCAGATTTCTGAATTCTCTCCCCATTTAGAAAATAGTCTATCCCTCTATTCTTCCTACCAAAGTGCATGACCTCACACTTCCTCACATTGTATTCCATCTGCCACTTCTTTGTCCATTCTCCTAACCTGTCCAAATCCTTCTGCAGCCTCCCCACCTGCTCAATACTACGTGTCCCTCCACCTATCTTTGTATCATCTGCAAACTTAGCCAGGGTGCCCTCAGTTCCTTCTTCTAGATCATTAATGTATAAAGTGAAAAGTTGTGGTCCCAACACTGATCCCTGCGGAACTCCAATAGACACCAGCCAGCATCCTGAGAAGGACCCCCTTATCCCCATTCTCTGCCTCCTGCCAGATAGCCAATCTTCTTTTCATGCCAATACCTTGCCTCTAACACCATGGGCTCTTATCTTCCTGAGCAGCCTCCTGTGCGGCACCTTGTCAAAGGCCTTCTGGAAGTCCAAGTAGATAACATCCATTGGCTCTCCTTTGTCTAATCTACTTGTTACCTCCTCAAAGAATTCTAACAGATTTGTCAGGCATGACCTCCCCTTGATGAAACCATGCTGACTTTGCCCTGTTTTAGCATGTACTTCCAAGTATTCTGAAATCTCATCCTTAATAATGGACTCTAAAATCTTACCAACGACCGAGGTCAGGCTAATCGGCTTGTAATTTCCCGTCTTTTGCCTCACTCCCTTCTTAAACAGGGGGTTACATTAGCGATTTTCCAGTCCTCTGGGACCCTCCCTGACTCCAATGATTCCTGAAATATCAGCACTAACGCCTCCACTATCTCTTCAGCTATCTCCTTCAGAACTCTAGGGTGTAATCCATCAGGTCCAGGTGATTTATCCACCTTCAGACCTTTCAGTTTTCCTAGCACCTTCTCCTTGGTAATGGCCACCATACTCACCTCTGCCCCCCGACTCTCTTGAACTTTGGGGATGTTACTCGTGTCTTCCACCATGAAGAATGACGCAAAGTACCTATTCAGTTCCTCCGCCATTTCTTTGTTCCCCACTACTACTTCCCCAGCATCATTTTCCAGCAGCCCAATGTCCACTTTTGCCTCTCTCTTACCCTTTATATATCTAAAAAAACTCTTTCAATCTTCTTTTATATTATTGGCTAGTTTACCCTCATAGTTAATCTTCTCCCTCCTTATTTCTTTTTTAGTTGTCCTCTGTTGGTCTTTGTAGGCTTCCCAATCCCCTGGTTTCCCACTGCTCTTCGCTGCATTGTATGCTTACTCTTTAGCTTTTATGCTGTCCCTGACTTCCCTTGTCAGCCATGGTTGCCTCGTCATCCCTTTAGTATGCTTCTTCTTCCTAGAGATGAATTTTTCACACAGGATAACATTATCATGTATATAGTAACATCATTGCACACACAGTGACATCATGACATTCAGAGATTCAGTGCCATATGAGCGACAATGATGCCAAGGGGGGTGGGGAAAAATTAATGAAAACAAACCTGTCTTTTGGGTCCCTGTCGCATCAACTCCGCCGCAGACAGAGAAAGAAATGAACACAGGCCTCTGCCAGTGCTTGATTAAGGTAAGTGGACAAAGAGTCAAAACACCAGATGTGAGGCCATCCAGTACCAACAGTGGCCAGACCAATTAAAAACCAGACTGTCCAGTATAAAACTAGATATCTGGCTATCCTACTTTAGCCAGTGGTAGCTTTGGTACAGAGCAACCCTAAAGCTGTCCTAAGATGGTAGTGTTTCAGTTCCACAAAAAGAAGATAAACGAAGATATAAAAGCAAAACGTAGTCCTTACCAGCCGTCTACTTGTCTTTATCAAACTGGCTGATCATTAATGCTGAGAAATAAAGAAGAAAATGCACCACAGCAGCATCCAGTGGCTAGAACCTGCAACCACATGCAGATTCAAAGGACTGAATTTTCCAGGCACATTGCAGACAGGCTGGGAATAGGAGGGGTGGCTATATGATAGAAGATGGGGAACCCAATGTCTTTGTGACACCATGGCATAACACTATCTGCAGGAGACTTAGCAGTGCGTTAGGTGGCAAATTGAACCACTTAAGGTTCGACTTCCCGCTCCATTGGACATTTCGTCCATGGCAGGAGGCCTACCGCCAGGTGGGGAAGCCAACAGGCAAACCCTGGTCACATCCTAGAGGCTTCCAGTGTGCAGGTTTCCCCTTAATAGAAGTTCCATGGATCAATGAAGAGCCCCGCCTGGCAGCGCCGGCCATCCCTGCATTCAAAGCCTGCCAGCCTGACCCTGGCTTCTCCAAAGACACTTACATGTCCAAAGTCCAAAGATACTTCGAGGGCATCTTGGCATTGAGGTGCCTGTTCTCCCTGGAACTGCAACCTCAGCAATGGCCACTGCTAGCAGTAGCATTATTCAGGTTGTTGAGTTGCTGACCCTCTGATTGGGCTGGTAGCTCTTGGCTGTGGGCCACTGTCCTCAGTTAGACAATGGCCCCAGTGGTGGCCTGTTAATTGACTGCCGCTGATAAAATGCTGTTCCAGGGTCTGCTGTATGCCAGAGCAAGGTCCTAACAGTGGGATATCCTTTCCTTTCATAAAATTTTAACCCAAAGTTCTCAGAGCTTCAATCTTGTATGACATCTTGATATGTTGGATGGAAAGGTCTATCCATCATATTTTGAATGTACTGGAAAAAAATATTAGCATTTAAAATTTTAATTGGTTTTCTTACACAAACTACAAAGACCATTAGTTTTCAAGACAGCACGTCAACAATCTTTCTTCCCAAGGGCAATCCCATAAAGGAACAAGCTGACAAAGGAAATATTCGAAACCCCAAACTTCAAATCTTCAAGACTCATCTTTAGATTATTTCTATTAAAATTTTTCATTATCAGGACTACCATTTCAGTAGGTCATGCCTAGTTTAGCTCGTGCTACCTATATAAATGTTGGTGGAATAAGGATTTTAGTCTGTGACACTGACACAACTAAAGCAGAAGCAGACGCAATGAGTTGCAGAAATAGTTTTTACATGTGTAAAACAAGCGAGGTAGGTTTGACCACTTGCTTCAAATTTTTACAAATTTTACAATGTTTACACAAAACTAGGTAGAATGCGAGTTGCAAAAAGGCTTCAAGGGGATTTAGACAAGGCTAAGTGAGTGGGCAAAAACATGTCAGATGGAATATAATGTGGAAAAATGTGAAGCTATCCACTTTAGTAGGAAAAACAGAAATGTTGAGTATTTCTTAAATGGTGAGAAATTGGGAAGTTTGATGTCTTAAGGGACATCTTTGTTCATGAATCACTGATAGCTGGCGTGCAGGCGTAGCAAGCAAGGCCAAAGTAATTATAAGATTTGAGTATAGCAGTAAAGATGTCTTGCTGCAATCGTACAGAGCCTTGGTAAGACCACACCTGGAGTATTGCGTACAGTTTATCTAAGGAAGAATATACTTGTCACAGAGGATGTGCGCCGAAGGTTTACCAGACTGATTCCTGGGAGGGCGGGATTGTCCTCCCAGAAAGAGAAAACAGTTTAACCTGCCTGGGTGAAACAGCTGCCAACCGTGAATCGGAACCAGTTGAAAACAGTTGATCCTGGCTGCCCAACAGTTGGCTTTCCATGGTTGGAAATAGGTGTACTGGTTGCTGGCCGGTTAACTATTACCGGTTGGAAACAGTCATCACCAGATCAGTTTCTCTGATTGAAAAAGAACAGTTTTACCCTGTTGTTTTTTTGCTTATGCTGATTGAGCCCAACTTATGAAAGGTAATTAGCAAACCCACCCTTAAAGGACTTGCATCAGGCATCTCCTGCAACCTGGAGGTACTTCCCACTTCTTCCATCTGCTCCTGGGCTGGGTAGCTGATATTGCTGCCTGACTCACATGCATCTTTTGACTTACCTCCATCCAGTCACTATTTAAGGTGGCAAGCTGACTGGCTTGGGACTGTCTTAAGATAAAAGCAAAATATTGCGGATGCTGGAAACCTGAAATAGAGACAGAGTCATATGAACTCGAAATGTTAACTCTGTTTCTCTCTCCACAGATGCTGCCAGAACTGCTGAGTTTTTCCAGCATTTTCTGTTTTTATTTGGGACAAGTTCAGCAGACGTAGGCACTTAGAGAATGTGAAGTCACAGCCATCATATGTTTTCATTTTAGTTGTCAAGAACTATTTGCAAATGAGAATCAAGATATCTGGACAACATTTACCCTGGTTATATTTATGTCCTTCAGTGCCCTCTTCATTCTCATCAGATCTGTGCAGGGAACATCATCATCACCACTGCTGTCTGTCTCATCAGCAGTGTTAATAACGGTCGGCACCCTTGACTCTTGTGCTGCTAAATGAATTTTGATCTCTTGATGGGTCCCTATAGCAGAGGGCAGGAACACAACATAGGGAAATCAAATTAGACTCACTTTTACAAAATGCATTTTAGATTCGCTCGTCCGCTTCCTTAGGGTGTCATATTTCCGGGCAAATAAATAACATACTTCCAAAATAAGAAGAAATGCTGAGATTTTAAAAAAAACTACCCAGCCTTTTCACGGAAGAATCTATCTTCTCAACTTTGAGATTTACCTGCGATCATACAAATCTAAGCTTTAGTACTCAATCGCTCTTTGATCTATTGTTCTCCTTCCCCAAGGATTTGCTCGTCCGGATCCAACACACTACATCTTGCTTCCTTCATGCATTGAGGGATTAAAGTTCACGGTTTCCTCTACATTGGAGAGACCAAACGCAGATTCGGTGACCGCTTTGCGGAACACCTTCGGTCTGTCCGCAAGCATTACCAAAACCTCCCTGTCGCTTGCCATTTCAATGCTCCACCCTGCTCTCATGTCCGTCCTTGGCTTGCTGCATTGTTCCAGTGAAGCTGACCAGAACTGCACACAATACTTCAGTTGGGAGACACAGCAAAAATTCATCCCTAAGAAGAAGATGCCTACATCCTCAGACATTCCCAGGTGCTGGGGCTCTTCAGTGCTCCAGCCTGGCTGGATGGTTGGCTGCTGGGTGACAAGGGCTATCCCCTCAGAAGGTGGCTTATGACGCCTCTTTGCTATCCAAGAACAGAAGCTGAGCAGCGATACAATAGGAGCCATGCCTTCACAAGGGCTGTGGTGGAGAGAGCCATCGGACTTCTCAAGATGCGCTTCCAATGCCTGGACCGCTCAGGGGATGCATTCCAGTACCCGCCAGATTGTGTGTTGCTGATAGTGGTTGCGTGCTGTGCTCTGCACAATCTTGCACTGGAAAGGGGCAATGCTGTGGACATTGATGGAGTAGACGCAGTTGCTGCAGCTGCACACAGTCTAGCAGTGAGTCCGAGGATGAGCACGCACAGGAAATGCTGAGGGGGTAGACACTGACCTGGGCATATTCCAGGGAGGCATGAACACTAGGGAGGCTTTAATCCAATGAACTTTCAGCTAGCACACCACATATGGACCTCTAGGATAAGCCTGGGCTGCAGGCTCCATACTTGATACCTAAGTGCAAAATCTGCCTGGGTAGGAATATTAACTAAGGGCCTTGTTAATAAAGCAGATTGTCCCACAAATCACTCATAACATTATTGGAAACTATTCATCTGCAGAAGAAAAGAGGCACCCTCAGCCATGGTCACATGTCTGAATTTAATATTACGCCCAAGGAACTTAAGAAAACAAAATGACAAAAGATGTTAAAGATCACACCAACTCATAAAGATCTCATTGTGGGTCAACACAAAAGCACCAGCGATAAACCTGTGGTGCCTAAGGTGTCTTACGTCTACATTTTCGGGTGCCACATTTTGGTGCTGCCCCCTCGCTGGGAGTGGCATCTGAGACAGCCTGCTCACTCTTTTGTCCTGTTGACCTCGATGACCTTGGCATCTGTCCTATGGCCCGTGGAACCTGTGCTGTTCCCGCCTGGGAGGGAGCTGCCAGTTCCACGGTTGGCATCTCCCCAGTCATTGCAGCCTCACCAGATGCAACGGTCATTGGTAGAAGGGTGGAGGAGCTGCCACCCTCACCTGGAGCGCCCTGAGAGGAGCTCGCAGAGACGACATGCAGCTGCTGCACCGATGTGAGGTTGCTTTGGACCTCCCTGCTCGCCATGGATGGATGAGCACCAAGCTGGGAAACTTGGTGCCCAGACCATCTCCCACACTGGCACTGACCAGCTGAGTTCAATGCCAATCTGAGGGCTTGTTGGTCTGAGCACATCCCTAGGGAGCCGAGCTGGTGTCTCCTCCATTTACTCTGCCACTTCCACCTCTTCCTTTCCACCAATCTTGTTGTGTTTCTCCATATTCACTAGCTTTCAGTAATGCCGCTTGTGCAAAGTCAGGCAGCAGTGTAGATCGCTGGCTGGCTGCTTTCTCAATGCTGATGTCTTTCTTTAAGAAGCTGGTGTCAGTGTGGAAATAGGCAGATTGACAGAGCTGGAAGGAAAGTCTAAAACAAATCTAGGATTGCCAGTACATCTTGCACTAAGTGTGCACCAGTATTGGGGATCCAGGCAACTGTGATCTCAGCCACATCCCTCCCTATTTCTTGTGTCTTTGTGTACGGTGCAACATGTGGAAACTCTCCATATATTGTCAGTATTGTTGCCTGTGTAATTTGGTTTTGCGCAAAAATAAATTGAGAAATGAAACAATGAACATGTGTGCACCTTGGATGGATTTTCATTTTGGAAATGGGTATTTTTCCAGCCTGTGGAATATATACTTGGGATTTTGCAGATTTAGTACCCTAACTGGCAAAATTCTGATGCAGTTTTTCCCCATCTCACTGCCATTCTAAGTTGCTGAACTGCTCATTCTACACTGCTCTTAAAAGCCACTGCTCCTGTAACCCTGCAGTTTCAAGATGCTATGTCGAGCCAGTTGCTGAACTGTAGGGAATATGAAGGTGGAGGCTGGAACACCTCTGCTGAGTAAAGTAGTTCCCTAAAACCACACTCAGGTAGCTACTCATACAGGCAGACTGACATCAGTCCTCTTTTCCCTTTCCGCACTCCTGAAACACTACAACTTAAATTTGTTCACATTTGCACTGCCCAAAAGCCACATTTAAATCACTGTATACATCTATAGCATCGGAGTGCCAGTGTGGCACTATTAATTAACAGGGGCAAGACTTCAGCCAGTCAGTCCCCAGCTCAATTTAACTGCTCCCAGTAATCACAACCAAGCACAGCCTAAGTCAGCTGACAAAGTCGGGAGCAAAATGATTTGCGGTTGGATTTCCTAGTTGTTCCGATTGACCCTCCACACTCCCCACAACCTGCTCATGCCTGCTAGTATGTACCTGTTATCCCAGTTAGATAGAGTTACAGTTTCCGACCTATTTTAACTTATTTTTCCTTCTGGGCTATGAGGAGAGATTGAGGAGACTGGGCCTGCATACTGTAGAATTTAGAAAGATGAGAGGTGATCTCATTGAAACATTCTTACTGGACTCGACAAAATAAATGCAGGAAGATTGTTTCCCCTGGCTGCGAGCTGTCTAGAACCAGGGGACACAGTCTCAAAATAAGGGGTAGGCTATTTAGAACTGCGTTGAAGAGGAATTTCTTCATTCAGAGGATGGTAAATCTTTGTAATTTAGTCCTTCTTTCTTTAGTATTCTAGAGTTTCAATTAGTTTTGCAAAATCAATTCCTCAAGGTGAATATACCACTTGATCTAAATTTAACAGAAATAACAGAACATTCAATTTGTGATTTCTGAAACAAACTGTGCTGTGTAGTAAGGCTAAATGATCACAAAAGCACTCCAAAGTGAAATGTTTTACTTACCTAGATTCTTCTGAATCACCTTCCTTTTCTCCATTGTGAAGTGAGATACTGTTGTACTGTAGCCTTGCCGCCTATTTGTAATAGAGTTGATTTGCAGATAACTTTTGAAGTGGAAACACTGGGCACAATTTTGCCCTTGTCGGGTGGGCAGGCGGGCTCAGGAGCCAGTGTGAAATGCACACTGCAGCGTTGCCTGTGTTTGACGGGGCGGGGTAGGAGGGGGTGATCGCGAAAGTTCGCGAGTGAGCGCAGAAAAAGGTGAAGATTTTTGAAAATAAAAAAGAAAGATTTTAAACATGTTAATAACGACATGTCCCTTCATATGACTCTGCCACATAAGCAAGGACATGTTAGAAATTAATTTGAAAAATTTTTAATTTTCTTTTAATGACTGATTGAAACCTCATGCCGCCCATGGATAAGGTTTCTCAAAATATTCAAAGGCCGCTTGGCCTTTGCGGACGGGCAGCGAAAAATTTCATTAGATCTTTACTGGCCTTAATAGGCCCATTAATTGTCGGCGGGCGCACTGCCGACTCCTGTGCGCGCCCGCCGACCAAAATATTGCGCGAGTGCGCAATGACGTTGGGACGCTCACCTGGTAATGGGGATTGTGCTCTCCACTGGAGGAACCTCCTCTGAGGAAGAAGAGATTGGGCAGAAGAGAGAGAAGGCCACGTTTCCCTATGCAGTTTCCAGAGGAGCGACATGTAGAAGGAGAGGCGTGGGTACAAGGGGCGCAGGGCTACCAGGTAGGCCAAGGCGGAAGGGGCCGCAGAAGACACCACTATCCTGCTGCCAGGGTTTACAGGCAGCGATGCAGCTACCTCAAAATGTCGGAGGTGCAATGCCGAAGGAGGCTCTGCCTCTCCAGGGAGACTGACCTCCATTTATCAGGTGATTTGGCCTGAGATCACCTCTAACTGTGCCAGTGGCTCTGAAGCTCACAGTGGCCCTCAACCTCTTTGCCTCCAGCTCTTTTCAGGGGTTAGTGAGGGGGATCTTTGTGGAATGTCCCAATTAGCTGTCCACAGTTGCATCAAGCTGGTGACAGAAACTCTGTTCAGGTAGCTAATGACCTTTATTCATTTTTGTATGGACGAGGCCGGGTAGGCTGAGTGAGCCAGAGGCTTTGTAGCGATTGCTGGGTTCCCCCACATCCAGGTGCTATCGACTGTACACATGTGGCCATAAAGGCGCCAGCAGTGACCCAAGTGCCTTTGTCAACAGGAAGGGATTCCACTCGATGAAAATCCAAATATTTTGTGACCACAGGATGCAGATTGTGCAAGGTTTGCACTGGAGTGCTATGTTTGGCTGCAGCACAGAACTTCAGTTGGAGATTGGTGACTGAGGGAGTTAAGGGTTAAATTTTATCTAAAGTCTAGTCTTTCTTTAATAAGCAATTATTTAAAAGTTGCTGTTCGGGTTGGAAATATGTGACTTTTAGATTGGAGAGAGGCCAGCGAGAGCGGTATAAAAGGGCGCGAAAAACAGATCGAGACCGAAGAGGAGAGGCGTACCCTCAGGAGTTGGAGTTCGAAGTGACATCATGATTCAAAAAGTAATGCAACATAGCGGAGGCAGCTGATTGGTAAGTGGGGTCAGATGAGTACTTCTACTTTTTCTACCAATTAAACTACTGTAGTCCATTAGCTTAAATAGAATAAGATGAGCACTTTGGACTGTAGTAGGAGTGTTGGAGTGGAATAAGGCCCCTTAGCTTAGGTAGTATTCTTTAAAGGGAGTAACTAATGAGCTTAATATAAAGGGAAATCATGGCAGCACAGCTTGCACCCATGATATGCTCCTCCTGCGCTACTTGGAAAGTCATGGACACTTCCAGTATCCCTAGTGATCATATGTGCAGGAAGTGTATCCAGCTGCTGCTACTGGCTAACCACATTTTGGAGCTGGAGCTGCGGTTGGATTCACTGTGGAGCATCTGCGATGCTGAGATTGTCATGGACAATACATTCAGTGATGTGGTCACACCACAGGTAAAGTTTGAACAGGCAGAAAGGGAATTGGTGACCACCAGGCAGAGGGAGGCAGGTAGTTCAGGAGTCCCCTGTGTCCGTTCCCCCTCTCTAACAGATATACTGTTTTGGATGCTGTTGGGGGAGAAACTTCTCAGGGGAAAGCAGCAGGAGCCAAGTCCATGGCACCATAGTTGGCTCTGCTGCATAAGAGGGGAAGAAGAAGAGTGCCAGGTCAATAGTGATAGGGGATTCAGTAGTAAGGGGAAAAGAGAGGAGTTTCTGCGGCCACAAAAGAGACTCCAGCTTAATATGTTGCCTCCCTGGTGCCAGGGTCAAGGATGTCACTGAGAGGCTATGGAGCATTCTGAAAGGGGAGGGTAAACAGTCAGTGGTCGTGGTACATATTGGTACCAACGACATAGGTAAAAAAAGGAACGATGAGGTCCTACAAGCTGAATATAGGAAGTTAGGACGTAAATTAAAAAGTAGGACCTCAAAGTTAGTAATCTCTGGATGAATACGTGGCTGAAGAAATGTTGTCAAGGGGAGGGATTCAGATTCTTGGAACATTGGGACTGGTTCTGGGGAAGGCGGGACCAGTACAAATGGGTTACATCTGGGTAGGACTGGGACCAATGTCCTCGGGGCGGGAGTTTGCTAATGCTGTCAGGGATGGTTTAAACTAGAATGGCAGGGGGATGGGAACCTGAGCAGGGGGACAGAGGAGGGGGAAACAAGGATAGAAACAAAAGACAGAAAAGTAAGAAGCAAAAGGGGAAAGCAGAAAAAACAAGGCGTAAAACAAATGGGGTCATAGTGCAAAGTAAAGCTAGGCTGCCTAACAAGGTTCAAAAGACAAGTCTAAAGGCATTGCATCTTAATGCACAGAGCATTTGCAATAAGGTAGATGAATTAATAGTGCAAACAGATATAAACGGTTATGATATAGTTGCAATTGCAGAGACATGGCTGCAGGGTGACCAAGGGTGGGAACTAAACACCCAGGGGTATTCAAAATTTAGGAAGGACAGACAAATGGGGAAAGGAGGTGGGGTAGCACTGTTAGAAAAGGAGGAAATCAATGCAATAGCGAGGCAGGATATTGGCTCCGAAAATCATGATGTGGAATCTGGTTGGGTGGAGATGAGAAACACCAAGGGGCAGAAAATGTTGGTAGGGGTTGTCCATAGACCCCCAAACAGTAACAGGGATGTATGGGAAGGCATTAAGCAGGAAATTAGAGATGCATGCAATAAGGGTACAACTGTAATCATGGGTGACTTTAATCTACATATAGATTGGACAAACCAAACTAGGCCTCCCCACTGGCAGTGGCATTGGAGACAGCCCTCTGACTCTGGTATCCTGTTGGCCTTGCTGACCTTGGTGGTCGTCCTCTGGCCAGTGAAGCATGAGCTTGCTTTTCTGGCGGGGGGGGGGGGAGTGGCAAGTGCAACAGCTGGCATTTCTCCAGTCATTGCAGCCTCATCAGATGCCATGGTCACTGGCAGAGGGGCAGAGGAGCTACTGCCGTCATCCAGAGTGCAGTGAGAGAAGCCCGCAGAGAAGGTAAGCAGCTCATGTGCTGTGAGGTCACTCTGGACCTCCCTGCTCGCCATTGATGGACGGGCACCTAGGTGGGATGCTGAATGCCTCATCCATCTCCCACACTGACACTGACCTCCTGAGGTTATTGCCTATGTAAGGGCTTGCAGTGCTCTCGGCCATGAGGGTCAATGCTGTGCTTATGCTCCTCATGGACTCCTCCACAAGACATCATGGCCAGAATATTATGCTTGTCGGGCGGGCCTGTGCCCAACCTGAACGAGCACAAAATGACACGATGACATCGGGCAAGCGTCCTGATGTCATGCCAGCGTCCCGATGTCATTGCGCACTCACGCATTATTTCAGTCGGCGCACGTGGGAGTCGGCAGCGCACCCACCAACAATTAAAAGGTCTATTAAGGCTATTGAAGTCCCAATTAAATGTTATATTTTGTTGCTCGTCCAACCTTACAGTTGGCGGGCAGGCGAGAAGCCCAAGTGGCCTTTGCACTTTTTAGGAAACCTCACCCACTCACAGGATGAGGTTTCCAACAGCAATTAAAAATAAAATAAAAATGTTAACATTTTTATGCTCATGTGACAGAGTCACGAGGGGACTTTTTTTTACCATTTTATAATTCTTAATATTTTTCATATCTTCAGCTCCCTGAGGCAGCTCTGCTTGCATGCTCGCCCTCCTCCCCTCCCCCCACCCCACACAGGCAGCACTGAGTGCTGCCGCACACGTTTCACACTGGGCGGGTCTTCATTGTCCTTTGGGGTCAGAGGTGGCTCTTCGGGGTCGTGTGAAAGAGAACCTGCTGGCGAATCTAAGGGAGAATTAGTTTAAGTCATCATTAGTTTAAGTCATCAAACTGTCACTGTGCATACCTGGCACCCTGGTAACATAATAGAGATCTGCATCATGGTATCACCATCTTTCAATGATCAATGGGGATTTCCAAGTTTGGGGCTCCCATCAATGAAGAGACTGCACAAGAACGTTTGCACCAACTGAAACTCTCACCTCTTGTGCACTGCACTCTTAACTTCATCCGACTTCCTTGCCCCTCCATACTGACTGATCGAGAAGCGTGGCGCCTCTCCAGCTCCAGGATGGCCTGCTCAAATATCGTCAGGACTTTGAGGTTCCAAGAGCCTCCATCTGTCCGTGACCTCTCAATGTTGTTTTGGTTTGTCTTCTCTTGAATGGAAAGCAGGAGCATTGATTAGTCCACTCTCTACCTGCAGCTCCATTGCAGCCTGGCCAACCCCACCTGAGGAACACCTTACAGGGCACATCTGAGTTGTGGCCCTCGAGGTGCAAGGCACTCAGTCCAAGCAGCCAGAGCTCACCCCACTGACCAGCTCCGGCATTGTTTACAACGGGCACTCAGACTCTAACACCCCTGAGCTCCATGGGGGATGGCCAGCCCTTAACACTTCACCACACTGATCCACACCAATACAGTACTCACCCTTCCCGAGTGCAGCAGGTCTTTGAATCTTTTGCGGCTCTGCACCCAAAAGAACCGCACAATGTCATGATTGCTGACCTGCGCTGCCACATCCTCCCAAGCTTTTCTTTGTCAAGCGCGGTAGCCTCCTCCTTCTATCTCTGGGGACGAGGGTGTCCTTCCTGGCAGCCACCTTCTCTAACAAGCACCACAAGGCACTTGTCTGAAAACTGGGAGGCAGAGTGGCCAGCTGACCTGCCCCACAAACCGGCATCTCCATCCGTTGCTGAGGGCCATAGCTTCACTCTGTAGAACACGCAAGAAATGTTCTTCCCTGGCAGCCTTCAAGGAGTTGCCTGTACCCTTTTTAAACAACCCGCTGAGTCGCCATTGGACCCAGTACTCGACAGGGCCCTGCCCGGCCCTTCCCGACCATTGGAGAACCGTGTTTTACGCTGGGCGGGCTTTAATTGGCTAGCCAGCGTAAAATAGCAGTCATGGGTCGATTGCGGGCAGAGGCCTGCTTCCTGACCAGGCCCGGGCCCGCTGACTGTGTGTGCTCGCCAAGGGTAAAATTCAGGCCATACAGCAGTACAAATAAAACAAACTTCAAAGCTAAAACTCATTCCTAACACCTACAAATACCAATATAACTTATTAAACTGTCTCCATTTCCTAATAGGTGTTATCCAAAAATTTAGAAATTATGTTTTTTGATTCCAAAGTCCAAATCATTAATGTAAACTGTGAACAGCAGTGATTCCAGCACAGATCCTAGAAGAACACCACTTCCCACCTTTGGCCATTCTAAATAACTCCCCTTTATTCCCCCACTCTGCTTTCTGTTTTGAAGCCAGCTAGTGATTTATTCTGCCACTCGTTCACTTATTCCACATTCTCTGACCTAAAATTGGGCAACATGGCTGCCCGTCACCTACTCACCTCCACGAGGAATTTACCCACAAAGGAAGACGTTTGGTAGCCCACTTACCCATGGGCCAATTCAGGCCCTTAAATGGCCAATTAATTGCCAACTAAGGGCCTCTATCCACCACCACTGGGATTTTACCCATGCCAGCAAGTATCAGGATCACGTAAAACTTGGCAGCCGCAACACCAGGCTGTGGTGCATGCCTCCTTTTCGGACACCATGTTCCCAATGGAGGCTCCCCCTAAGGTAGTTCCCATATCCCGTGTTTCCCCTCCCCACTGCCCTGATGAACCTGGTCTCCCACCTTCCTTACCTTTGCAAGCCCAGGTCCATGGCACTGCCTGTGGTCCCCACAGTACGCTCCACTCCTGGTGGCACAGCTGGGATAAGAGAGCTGCTGGCTATGTGATTAGCCAGCAACTCTTGGAAGCAGGACTTCCTACCTGATGGGGGCGCAAGTCCTGCTTCAATCCAATTAATGCTTGTCAGCTGTAGAATGGCTGCAGAGCAACCCAGCCAGATGGAGGTGGTCTCGCTCCAACTTTTCAGCCTCTCTAAAATTCTGGCAATCTACTGCTTTCCTACCCTCTCTGTTGCCTCCTCAAAAAATTTAGTAAGATTTTTTTTTGGTCAAGCAAGATCTTCCCTCTCTAAATCCATGCTGCTTATTCATTATTATATTTTTTCTTTCCTAGTTAATTCTGCTATTCTCTTCTTTAGGAGTGATTCCATCATTTTTCCTACCACTGATGTGAAGTTGACAGAGATCTATAATTCCTTGGGTATTCCTTCTTACATATATAAATTATTCACCAGTCCTCTAGCACTAACAAATTATTAAATATGTGTGGTAAAGCCTCTGCTATCTCTTCCCTAAATTATTTTAGAATGCGGAGATGCAATACATCTGGACCTGGGTTTTGCCCTCTGAGTTAGACTAGTTTATTTAATACATCCCTTTTTCATTTTAAATGCAATTATCTCATTACACACCTCATCATTCAATGTCATATTTTGCATCAAGGTAATTTTGCATGAGGGCCTTATGAGATTTAGAGGAGAGAAAATAACTTTAAAATGTCCTTCTTAAAGCCACATGGTACTATCAACTTACAGATGAAAAGGTTGGAAGCTGGTGCACGAGAAGATAATGCAAGCAAAAAAGCATAGAAAGCTTTTAAAAATCTACAGCTTCAATAGCATTGTCAGAGAGTCTGCCAGCCTTGCAGCAAGAAGACTGTATTTAGCTCCTCAGCTGAGGTCATGCTGAACAGGAGAAAATTGCTTCGTTTTGGTATATAGAGAAGTAAATTGTTTTTGCTCAAAGGTTGATCTGAAATTTCCACTTTCCAAAATCCACTTTCCATACTCTAAGGTATATAAAAAGGTCACGATGTAACTCTGAGGCAGTGGTAAGAATCGGAAGCTGATTGGCAATAATGCAAATTGCTGATGGAACAATTGATGAAGAAGCACATCCAAAGTTATTCCAAGTTAAAATCACGCAAGCTTCTCAATTTTATAGTGAAACTGTAATTCTATTCACTGTTGCACAATATGGGGGTGAAATGCACAGTGGTGAAAAATGGGCAACAGTAAATTGGCAGCATGTTTTAACAGTAACCCGGCGAGAGGCTTAATTGAACATAAGAGACAGTGAGAGGGAAAGGCCTATCAAGAGGCTTTTTTTTTCATTCTTTCATGGGATGTGGGCATCACTGGCTGGGCCAGCATGTTTATTGCCCATCCCTAATTGCCCTCGAAAAGGTGGAGGTGAGCTGCCTTCTTGAGCTATTGCAGTCCATGTGGCATAGGTACACTCACAGTGCTGTTAGGGAGGAAGTCCCAGGATTTTGACCAAGCGATAGGGAAGGAATGACACTATAGTTCCAGGTCAGGATGGCGTGTAGCTTGGAGAGGAACTTGCAGGCGGTGGTATTCCCATGCATCTGCTGCCCTTGTCCTTCCAGGTGGTATAGGTCAGGGGTCTGGAAGTTGCTGAAGGAGCTTTAGTGAGTTCCTGCATTGCACCTTGTAAATGGTACGCACTGCTGCCCCTGTGTATCAGTGGTGGAGGGAGTGAATGTTGATTGTGGTGAACGGGGTGCCAGTCAAGTGGGCTCCTTTGTCCTGAATGGTGTCGAGCCTCTTGAGTGTTGTTGGAGCTGCAGTCATCCAGGCAAGTGGAGAGTATTCCATCACACTCCTGACTTGTGCCTTGTAGATGGTGGACAGATTTTGGGGAGTCAGGAGATGAGTTACCCATTGCAGGGTTACCAGCTTCTGATGTGCTCTTGTAGCCACAGTATTTATATGGTTAGTCCAGTTCAGCTTCTGGTCAATGGTACCCCCCAACCAATATGTTGATAGTGGAGGATTCAGCAATGATAATGCCATTGAATGTCAAGGGATGATGATTGGATTCTCTCTTATTGGAGATAATAATTGCATGGCACTTGTGTGGCGTGAACATTACTTGCCACTTATCAGCCCAGGCCTAAATGTTCAGGACTTGCTGCATATGGGCACGGGCTGCTTCAGTATCTGAAGAATGGTGAATGCTGCTGAACATGATGCAATCATCAGCGAACTTTTGACCTTATGATGGAGGGAAGGTCATTGATGAAGCAGCTGAAGATGGTTGGGCCTGGGAAACGATCCTGAGGAACACTTGCAGTGATGTCCTGGGACTGAGATGATTGACCTCCAACAACTACAGCCATCTACCTTTCTGCTAGGTATAACTTCAACCAGTGGAGACTCTACCACCCAACCCCTCCACCCCCAATTCTCATTGACTCCAGATATGCTAGGCTCCTTGATATCACACTTGGTCAAATGCTGCCTTCATGTCAAGGAAAGTCACTCTCATCACTTCGTGAGTTCAGCGTTTTGTCCACATTTGGACTAATACTATAATGAAGTCAGGAGCTGAGTGACCATGGTGGAACGAAAATGAGTGCCAGTGATCAGGCTATTGCTGAGTAAGTGCTGCTTGATAGAACTGTCAACAATCCCTTCCATCACTTTGATGATGATGATCGAGAGTAGACTGATGGGGCAGTAATTGGCCAGGATGGATTTGCCCTGCTTTCTGTGGACAAGACATACTTGGGCAGTATTCCACATTGCCAGGTAGGTGCCATTGTTGTAACTCTTTTGAGTCAAAACCAATTAACTAAATTAACAAAATCAGGGACAAGTTGTACTGGAACAACTTGGCTAAGGGCACTGCTAATTCTAGAGCACAAGTCTTCAGTACTATTGCTGGAATGCTGTCAGGCCCTACAGCCTTTGCAGTATCCAGTGCCTTCAGCTGTTTCTTGATATCAAATGAAGTGTTATGATGTGGCAGATGATGCATACCAGGTGGACAAAATCCACAAGGGAAACTTGGTCATGCTATCACAACGATTTTGCAATTTGTATTTGTTACAAGATGCGCACACTGAATTCAGAAGTATTAAGTCCACCAAAACCCTTAAAGATTTTAAAAATTATATTCAAATATTCATAAAATAAAAGGTTTCAAGCACATACATAAGACTACAATTGCTACTATAATAACTCCTAAAATTCCCAATTAACTTGACCCCCAATTACACTACCTTTAAGGCAAGGACCCAAAATAGATGTAGATTTAAAGCAAACTCAGCAAGTTAACACAATACCCTGGACAATGGAATTCCAAATGGTTATTCCCCAACTTCAGTTTCGTTAGATAGCAGAATTATGCACACATGCTTCATTAAGGCTATTTCACACACTCCTGTTAGATGTTACATGGCCTTCTGACACATGGGGCAGAATTTTCCCAGTGGTGTGCGGGGGCAGAAACTGCAAGCCTACGGGTAAAATGACGTGCGGTGACGTTGGACAGCATCCCAATGTCATCGCACGTCATCGCGATACTTCGGTGGGCAGGCACACAATGATCTCCAATGCGCGCTCGCCATTATTTAATAGGCCATTTCAGGCCCTTGAGGCACCAGTCTTTATCGGGGCCCGTGTAATCATTGGGTCATTGCACAGGCGCAACGAGCAGGTGGGTAGGAGACATTTGTATAAACCTCATCTACCGGCAGGATGAGGGGTCAGTGGGGTCGCAAATGTGCTCTGTCAAATATTTAATTTGGAAAGTAACTGATAATTGCCTGTGTGAGCTGCAGTACTTCAAAACCCATACCAGCTGCTTGGACTGGACTCACAACCATCAGGTCAGCTCCCTGCAGTGAAGAATCATTTTGGGGCCTGCAGGTTTCAGGAAGCCTTCCCGTAGCCTAGGAATGGGAGTTGAATTCTCCACTGGAGGCACCTCCTCTGAGGAGGAAGGGAGGACCAGAAGGGAGAGGAGACCAGGAGAGCACACTCAGCCTCCAGGGGGACCACCTTTGGGAGCACAGGCGCAGGCACAAGGGGTGCAGGGCCAAGAGGTAGTCCAAGGCAGAAGGGGCTGCAGAATACGTCACTATCCTGCTGCCAGGGTATACAGGCAGCGAAGCAGCTACTTCATTATGCCTGAGGTGCAGTGCCGAAGGAGGCTCCGTCTCTCAAGGGAGACGGTCAACTATATCTGTCAGGTGATTGGGCCTGAGATCTCCACGAACTGTGTAGGTGGACACCCCATGCCAGTAGCTCTAAAGGTCACAGCTGCCCCCAATTTCTATGCCTTTGTCTCCTCCCAGGGACCGGTGGATGATCTTTGCGTGTCTCCCAGTCAGCTGTCCACACTTGTGTCAAGCATGTTACAGACGCTCTGTTCAGGCGTGCATTGACCTTCATCCACTACTGTTGGGGCCAGGCAAGTCAGACACAGCAAGCCAGAGATTTCGCGACGATTGCCGGATTCCCCCATGTCCAGGGTGTAATAGACTGTACACATGTGGCCAGCAAGGCGCCAGCTGGTGAGCCTGGTGCCTTTATCAACAGAAAGGGCTTCCACTCCATGAACGTGCAGATAGTGTGTGATCAGAGGATGCTGATTCTACGAGTCTGTGCAAGGTACCCAGGCAGCTTCCATGATGCCTACATCCTCAGATGCTCCCAAGTGCCAGGGCTCTTCAGTGCTCCAGCCCGGCTTGATGGAAGGCTGCTGGGTGACAAAGGCTATCCTCTCAGAAGGTGGCTCATGATGCTTCTCCACCATCCAACAACAGAAGCTGAGGAGCACGACCATGGGAGCTACAGCACCACAAGGACTGTGGTGGAGAGAGCCATTGGTCTTCACAAAATGCGCTTCTGATGCCTGGACCATTCAGGGGGCGCACTCCAGTACCCCCCAGATTGTGTGCCGCTGATAGTGGTTGCATGCTGCGCTCTCCACAATCTTGTGCTAGAAAGTGGGGTCACTGTGGAAGAAGAAAATGTAGAGGCAGTGGCTGCAGCTGCGTACAATGAGTCCAGCTGCGAGTCCAAGGATAAGCACGCACAGGGAAATGCTGAGGGGGTAGACGCTGAACTAGGCATACTCCAGGGAGGCGGGGACACCCAGGAGGCTTTAATCTAATGAGCGTTCAGCTAGCACAATGCATATGGACCTCCAGCTCAAACCTGGGCTGCAAGGCTCCATACTCAATTCCTGAGTGCTAAATCTGCCTGGATAGGAACAGTAACTAAGAGCCTTGTCAATAAAGCTGAATGTCACACAAATCACTCATAACTTTATTAGTAAGCATCCACCTGCAGCAGAAGAGAGGCACCCTCAGCCATGGTCACATGTCTGAATTTAATGGTATAACAAAAGAAACTTTTGAAAACTTAAGCAAACAAAATGACAAAGGTGTCAAACATCACACCAACTCATAAAGACCTTGTTGTGGGCCAACACAAAAGCACCAGTGATAAACTCGTGGTGTGCCTAAGGTGCCTTATGGTTCCGCTGTCGGTTGCTACATCTTGGTGCTCCCCTCGCTGGGAGTGACATCTGAGACAGCCTGCTCACTCTGCTGTCCTGTTGGCCTCGATGACCTTGGCAGCCATCCTCTGGCCCATGGGTCCTGTGCTGGCCCTGCCTGGGAGGGAGCGGCCAGTTCCTCAGTTGGCCTCTCCCTAGTCGTCGCAGCCTCATCGAATGCAACAGTCACTGGCAGAGGGGCAGAGGAGCTGCCACCCTCATCCAGAGCACCCCAAGAGGAGTCTGCAGAGAGAATAGGCAGCTGCTGCATCAGTGTGAGGTTGTTTCGGACCTCCCTGCTCACTGGGGCCCAGGCCATCTCCCACACTGGCACTGACTAGCTGAGGTCAATCCCGATGTGAGGGCTTGCTGATCCAAGCGCATTCACAGGAAGCCCTGATTGGTCTCCTGGAGGAGCCTCTCCACGAGACTCACCACTCACCCATGCAGGGAGGCATGGCGCTCGGCCATGAGGCTCATTGCATCAGCGATGGTCCACATAGACTCTTCCACTATGGACACCAAGCCAAACATGTATCTCTGCCACACAGCTGCATTTCCTGTGTTTGCTGCATTGTGGACTATTCCAGAGGCTCATCATCAACCACCGACTAAGCATGTGTCTGGTCTGACTGCTGGCGCCATGGGCATTCTCTGTCTCCGCCAGCTCCTCCAGCGACTGAAGTGCCCTCTCAGCTGTGCCCCGGGACACTAGCCAATGATCTAATTTCCACCAAGGTGCTGGTATCTGCGCTGGTGCCGGCCTGGCAGAGATGGTGTGACGCTGGTGAGTCCGAGACTTCAGGGCCCTCAAGAGAGGGGCCTCCTGCTGCTCCTCCTCCCGGCCCTGCTTTGTTGATACTGAAAGGAAGAACAAGGGCATTTAATTAGTTAATGTGGAGGCTATGTCAATGTGCATCCCTGTCCTTCGGATTATTATGCGCTCATCCTTCAATGAGCAATGGTCAAGCCATGTTGCAAACTTCAATCACTGAACCTTCAGCACTGCTATGGCTGTCAGGAAAACAATGATGACCTCAGAGATAAAAACAAAAAAACTGCGGATGCTGGAAATCCAAAACAAAAATTCAGTTCGGTCGAAGGGTCATAAGGACTCGAAACGTTAACTCTTTTCTTCTCCGCCGATGCTGCCAGACCTGCTGAGTTTTTCCAAGTAATTCTGTTTTTGTTAATGATGACCTCAGTGCTGGGCAAACATACCTGCCCATGGCACCCCAGCCTCATCAACACCGGTGGACCTAGGCACATGGTGCCTCTCCAGATCTAGGGCCTGCTTCTCGAAGCGGGTGAGCATCACCACCTGGGCTGGCCCTCCACCAGTCTGCACTCGCTCGGCGGCATTATGTGCATTCTTCTCCTGAAAAAGAGAGAAGATCATTGATTAGTGCTACTTGTACCTGGATTCTATTTACGGCCGGCCTACCCCAACCAAAGTGAGACATTCCAGGGCTCCATTGCCTCCTCACCCCGCTGCTGCCGAATACTCACACAAAGATGCCAGGCCTGTTCCCCACTCTCCTTGGCCAAATTCTGCCTACATCACAGGTGGCACCACTCAGTCTAACCTTCCATAGCAAGGAGGCACAAGCGCATGGAGCGCAGAGGGCAGCAGATGGTTAGGTGCCCCGCCACCTTGAGGCTCCCCTCTCAGCATGTCATCACCCTGACTTTGACATGTTTTGCAGTTCCAGCACTGTGCCTTGGTGCAAGTCCTCCAGGTTGCCCCCAAAACAGTAATATGGGTCTCAGTGTTCCACATGCTGTGGGTGCAGAACCCATCTCAATACCATCCTCTCAGGATGATCTAGGCATGGGCAATATCTGCTGGCCCACCCAGCTAAGGACATATGCCATCAATGAATCAATGCAGTCACTACACTCAGGCTTGGCAGGGGGAGCAACATGTACTCACCCTTCCCAAGCGCAAGGGGTTGTTGAAACGCTTGCAGCACTGGATCCACCTCCACATCATGGGAGCTCACGACCTCCGCAATCTCCTCCCAGGCACATTTGGTCATGTGGGGGCCTCCTCCTTCCATCCTGGCGTACGAGCATCTCCCGCCATGCTGCCACCTCCTCCAGAGGGGCAGCAAGGCAATCGTCAGAAAAATGAGGGGCACTGCCCCTGTGCCCTACTCTCCTGCCTGGCCTAATCACCAGCAGCGTTCTGGGGAGCCCTTCCAGCAGCCATGCTTGACAGTCTTTGAAAGGCTGCAACAGCTTTTTTAAACAGGCCGCTGGGTTGCCATTGGACCTGACGATCATTGCAGCCCCGCCCCCGCCCGCCCACTCCCACTCCTTGGGAGCCATGATTCACGCTGGGTGGGCCTTAATTGGCCGGCCCGCATAAAATGGCAGCGTGGACCCGATCAGATCCACGCCTGCCCACGCCCGCTCCACCCGGCAGAAAATCCAACCTATAATCTTTCATCCTCCTTTATATATGTTTCTCTCTTTTTAATATTGAGGATGGGGATATTTGTGGAGCCTCCTCCTCCAGTTAGTTGTTTAATTGTCCACCACCATTCATGACTGGATGTGGCAGGACTGCTGAGCTTAGGTCTGATCTGTTGCTTGTGGGATTACTTAGCTGCATCACTTGCTTCTTATGCTGTTTGGCATGTAAAAAGTCCTGTGTCATAGCTTCTCCAGGTTGACGCCTTATTTTTAGGTATGCCTGGTGCTTCACCTGGCATGCCCTCCTGCTTTTTTCATTGAGTCAGGGTTAATCCCCCAATTTAACGGTAATGGTAGAATGAGAGATATGCCGGGCCATGAGATTGCAGATTGTAGTTTTTTACAATCCTGATGATGATGGCCCACAGCACCTCATGGATGTCCAGTTTTGAGTTGCTAGATCTGTTCAAAATCTATCCCATTTAGTACAGTGGTAGTGCCACACAATACGATGAAGTGTAACCTCAATGTGAAGCCAAGACTTTGCCTTCACAAGGACTGTGCAGTGGTCAATCCTACCAAAACTGACATGGACAGATGCATCTTCAACAAGTATATTGGTGAGGATGAACGCACTTATTGGAGACGTGTTAGCCCTGGATCACACTGGCATGAATATCCTCACATTCTCCAGTCACAATAAAGATGACAGGGCATGTGATGCCTTATGTATTAATTATTTTTATTTCTTAATTATTATTAAAATCTACTACTCCCAATACACTTTATTGCCTTTAGTAAAGTTTACTTATACTAATAAAACTTTACAATTAGTAATAAATTACATGAGTTTTGCAAGATAAATGATCAAAATACTCACCAGATAATCTCTTAGCTGTTTCCCTGTGGTGTCACTCAATTTTTCACCAAACTCAGTCAGTCCACAGAATGGATTGGAGAGCTCTTTTAAGCCTCTCACTGGGTCTCTCCATCTGGCTGCCTCTCCCACTCCTTAAGCAAGGGATGCGGTGCAAAGTGGTAATGTCACTGAACTAGTAATCTAGCAGCCCAGGCTGATTCAAACCAGGCACAGGTTTGAATCCCAGAACAGTAGTTGGTGGCATTTAAATCAATTGATAAATCTGGAATTAAAAAGCCAACCTTGGTAGGTTTTTCCATCTTGTTGGTTCCCTCACCACTTGCCGCAGACCCAATCTGGCAGCTATGTCCATTAGAACTTTACCAATTCAGTCAGTGGAGGTGCTACCAAGCCAGTCTTGGTGATGGACTTTGAAGTCACTCATCCAGAGTACATTCTGTGTCCTGGCTACCCTCAGTGCTTCCTCTAAATGACGTTCAACATGGAGGAGTACTGATTCATCAACTGAGAAGAGGGTGGTGGTAAGTGGCAATCAGCAAGAGGTTTCCTTGCCTATGTTTGACCTGATGTCATGAGGCTTCATGGAATCCAGAGTCGCTGTTGAAAACTCCCAGGGAAACCTCTGACTGTGCCGCCACCCCTTGTGGTTCTGTCCTGTCAGTGGGACAGGAATGTTGATTGTGGTGCCTGGGACATTACTGTAAGGTATGATTCCATGAGTATGATGATGTCAGGCTATTGTTTGACTAGCCTGTGGGACAGTTCTCCCAATTTTGGCACATGCCCCCAGCTATTAGTTAGGAGGACTTTGCAGGGTCAACAGGGCTGTGTTTACCATTGTCATTTCCAATGCCTGGGTTGATGCCAGGTGATTTGTCCAGTTTCATTTCTTTTTGTAGGCTTTGTAGTGGCTTGATAGGTGTGGATCTGGAGTCACATGTAGGCCTGATCAGGTAAGGATGGCAGATTTTCTTCCTTAAAAGGAAGGAAATTGTTTCATGTTACCAAGGCTAGCTTTTTAATTTCAGATTTATCAGTTGATTTAAATGCCACCAGTTACTGTGGTGGGATTTGAATTTGTACCCCTGGAGCATTAACCTGGGCTGCTAGATTACTAGTCCAGTGACATTACCATTTTGCACCGCATCCCTCGCTTAATGAGCATGAGAGGCAGAGATAGAGACACCTAGTGAGAGACTTAAAAGAGCTCTCCAGTCCATTCTGTGGACTGACTGAGTTTGGTGAAAAATTAAGAGTGACACCACAAGGAAACAGCTAAGTGATTGGTTGGTGAGTATTTTGATCATTTATCTTGCAAAACTCTTGTAATTTATTACTAATTGTAAGGTTTTATTAGTATTATTAAGCTTTATTAAAGGCAAAGAAGTGTATTGACAGTAGTAGGTTTTAATAATGATAAGTTACGAAATAAAAAAAATTAATACATAATAAAGATGGCAGGGCATGTGATGTCTAGTGACTGGAAAATGAGAGAATATTCATGCCAGTATGATCCAGGGCAAACATGTCTACAGTAAGTGCATGCATCTTCAGGATCTTCGGCTGAGTCATTGTTCTGGAGCCCGAGGTGTAGACGCTGCAATGCATTAGGGAGGGGGGAGTTACCTCAACAATTTGTACCAGGAGGCAGTCACACACCTTCTGATTTGGTCAGGGACAGGAGGATTGAATGCGAGTGAGGCAGGTAAGGGGATCAAGAAGATAGAAGTAGAGGAGACTCAGCCCTTGCAAACTTCCAACAGGTTTGAGGTTCTTGTAATCTACATGGATGAGAGCAGTGGCTGCAGGGTGAATGAGCAAACTGACCATGACACCCTGGTACGTGAAGCCATTCAAGCAGAGGGAGTTAATATGTGTGTATCACTAGGAGATGACAGTACGGTCAGGGGGATAGACACAGCAAAGATTGAGAGTCCAGACAGCTGTGTTGCCTTCCTGGTGCCAGGGTTTGGGACATTTGCTTTGGGCTGGAGAGGAACTTACAATGGACGGAGGAGGATCCAGTGGTCATGGTCCACAAAGGCAACAATGACAGCTAAGAGCTGCTCAGAATCTCAAAGATAATCATCTCTAGTTTACTACCTGAACAACAAGTAAATTGGCATAGGGTAAATAAGATTAGAGAATTAAATGCGTGGCTCAGAGATTGACATTGGAGAAGTGGGTTTTGATTCATGGGGTACTGACACCACTACTGGGGAAAGTGGAAGCTGTATGGTTGGGCTGGTCTTCACCTGAACCATGCTGGGGCCAGTAATCCGGCAAGTGGTATAGGGCAGTAGTGTGGTCTTTAAATTAAATAGTGGGGGTGAGGGATCAAATTTGAGAAGATGTGGTAAACTGAATAGAGAGGATAAGCCAAGCAAGCTAGGTAGAAATAAGGAAAATGATGATCAAAGCATGGCAGGAAGGGAAAGACAGCATGAATAGAGCATGGGTTAGCTAACAGGAAGCAAAGTAGGCATAAATGGGTCAGTTTCAGGTTAGCAAGATGTGATGAGTGGAGTGCCACAGAAATCAGTGCTGGGCTTCAACTATTTCTAATTAATATTGTTAGAAAATAGAGATAGTTTAACTAATTTATATTTGCATTTGTGGCATTAGGAATGAATTCTAGCTCTAATGTTTAAGATTAATTTGTATTTCTGTGTCTATGTGTTAAGAAAAGGTCAAATTGAGTTTTCATTTCACTTTAAAAGATGCCTGCATTTCTATGAAAGTTTTATGACTGTTGCAGCTAAGTTAAACAAGAATAGAGACACTGAGCTGTTGCCTAGGGGTCCAGAGAAGCAGGTCCCTCCCACAGACAAATACAGAAGAAACTAGAAACAGCGTTTGATTTGGAAGCTGTTTGCATTCAGTTGGTTGAAAATAGCTGCCAGGGGACAGATAGCTAGTTCCAAGCTAAAGAACTGACCCCATAATCTAGGGGAGTGGAACAGGAGAAAATCCCAATGAGTCAAAGGAAGGACAGGAACCTAGAAAAGCTCCTGTTCTTTGGAAGTGAAAGGAACAGAATGGAAAACTCCAAGCTTCATGCTTAAAGGAAGCCAATTTAAAGCAGAAGGCCTGGAGGTCCAAAGAGATGGATGAAGGTCTGTAACTCATTGCTATGGGCATGTGAAGCATTGGTGTAGTGTTGATGAGACATCCATAGCATCTGGTCGCGGTGGCATCTGTCACTTGGTTTCAGAGTGTGGTGTGCCTGACTACAGGGCGCCAGCTCTTTTACATGGACCATGTACTTACTGTGAACATTAGAGTATAAGACAGTTTTTGTAACTTGTGTTATCCTTACAAATCTGTATATATCTGTGAAGGTATTGTTGTGGATGAAGGAGTATTATAATATAGTTCATCTTTTCTTGTTTAATAATTGTTTTATGCTATTGTTAAAAGTTCATTAGCTTACTCCAGTGGCTTTGTTCAGTAGCCCCTCTCCATGCATCTAAACAAACAGATAAAAGTTAGGTTAAAGCATAAAACTGTGGATGCTGGAAATACAAAACAAAAACAAAAATACCTGGAAAAACTCAGCAGGTCTGGCATCATCTGAGGAGACGAATACAGTTAACGTTTCAAGTCTGTATGACTCTTCAACAGAACTAAGGAAAAGTAGAAAAGAGGTGAAATCTAAGCTGGTTTAAGGGTTGGGAGAGGTGGATTGTGGGACAGGTAGAGCTGGATAGAAGGCCAGTGATAGGTGGAGATTGCCAAAAGATGTCATAGACAAAAAGACAAAGAGGTGTTGACGGTGGTGATATTAGCTAAGAAATGTGCTAATGGTGACATTGAGGATAGAAAGCAGGACGAGCAAGGGACAGATAGCCCTAGTGGGGGTGGGGTGAGGGGAAGGGATCGAAATAGGCTAAAAGGTAGAGATAAAACAATGGATGGAAGTACATTTAAAAATAATGGAAATTGGTGGGATAAGAAAAATATATATAAATTATTGGAAAAACGGGGATTGGAAAAGGGGTGGGGATGGAGGAGAGGGTTCATGATCTAAAGTTGTTGAACTCAATATTCAGACTGGAAGGCTGTAAAGTACCTAGTCGGAAAATGAGGTGCTGTTCCTCCAGTTTGCGTTGAGCTTCACTGGAACATTGCAGCAGGCCAAGGATGGACATGTGGGCATGAGAGCAGGGTGGTGTGTTGAAATGGCAAGCGACGGGGAGGTCTGGGTCATGCTTGCGGACAGACCGAAGATGTTCCGCAAAGCAGTCACACAGTCTGTGTTTGATCTCCAATGTAGAGGAGACCGCTTTGGGAGCAGCGAATGCAGTAGACCAAATTGAAGGAGGTGCATGTGAAGCACTGCTTCACCTGAAAGGAGTGTTTGGGCCCTTGGACGGTGAGGAGTGAGGAGGTAAAGGGGCAGTTGTTGCACCTTCGGTGGTTGCATGGGAAGGTGCCGTGGGAGGGAAATGAGGTATTGGAGGGTGATGGAGGAGTGGACCAGGGTCCCCCGGAGGGAACGATTCCTGAGGAATGCCGCCAGGGGGAGTGAAGGGAAGATGTGTTTGGTGAAGGCATCATGCTGGAGTTGGCGGAAATGGCGGAGGATGCAGAGGCTGATGGGGTGATAAGTGAGGACAAGGGGGACCCTATCATGGTTCTGGGAGGGAGAGGAAGGTGTGAGGGCGGATGCATGGGAGATGGGCCGGACATGTTTGAGGGCCCTGTCAACCACTGTGGGTGGAAAACCTTGGTTAAGGAAGAAGGAAGACATGTCAGAGGAACTGTTTTTGAAAGTTGCATCATCAGACCAGATGCGATGGAGGTGAAGGAACTGAGAGAATGGGATGGAGGCCTTACAGGAAGCGGGGTGTGAGAAGCTGTAGTCAAGGTAGCTGTGGGAGTCGGTAGGCTTGTAATGAATATTAGTGGACAGCCTATCACCAGAAATTGAGACAGAGAAGTCAAGGAAGGGAAGGGAAGTGTCAGAGATGAACCATGTGAAAACGATGGAGGGAAGGAAATTGGCAGCAAAATTAATACATTTTTCCAGGTCCAGACGAGAGCATGAAGCAGCACCGAAGCAGTCATCAATGTACTGGAGAAAGAGTTGTGGGAAAGGGCCAGAGTAGGACTGGAACAAGGAATGTTCCACATACCCCATAAAGAGACAGGCATACCGGGGGCCCATGCGGTTACACATAGCCACACCTTTTATTTGGAGGAAGTGAGACGAGTTTAAGGAGAAATTGTTCAGTGAGAGAACAAGTTCAGCCAGACAGAGGAGAGTAGTGGTGGATGGGATTGTTCAGGCCTCTGTTCGAGGAAGAAGCAGAGAGCCCTCAGACCATCTCGGTAGAGGATGGAGGTGTAGAGGAATTGGACGTCCATGGTGAAGAGGAGGCGGTTGGGGCCAGGGAACTGGAAATTGTTGATACGATGTAGGGTGTCAGAGGAATCACGGATGTAGGTGGGAAGAGACTGGACAAGGGGAAAGGGAATGGCATCAAGATAGCAAGAAATGAGTTCCATGGGAACAGGCTGACACAATCGGTCTGCGGGAACAGTCCTGTTTATGGATTTTGTGTAGGAGGTAGGATAGGGCCATCTGAGGTTGGGAGACTATGAGGTTGGAATCTGTGGAGGGAAGATCTCCAGAGGAGATGAGGTCAGTGATAGTCCTAGAAACAATGGCTTGATGTTCAGTGGTGGGGTCATTGTCCAGGGGAAGGTAGGAGCAATTGTCTGCGAGTTGATGCTCAGCCTCTGCGAGGTAGAGTTCAGTGCACCAGACAACAACAGCACCACCATTGTCAGCAGGTTTGATGAAAAGTTAGGATCTATCAAGCTGGTTTCCATCCTGGGATTAGGCTTGTCCAGTGATAACCTCAGCTGGGATCATAACAATATCAATGACTTGGAAGAAGGAACCAAATGTATGGTTGCGATACTTGCTGATGACACAAAGGTAGATAGGAAAGTAAGTTGTGAAGAAGACATAAGAAATTTGCAACTGGATATATATGGTTAAATGAATGGGCAAAAATTTGGTAGATGGAATATAATGTGGGAAAATGTGAACTTGTCCACTTTGGCAAGAAGAATAGAAGAGTGGCATATTATTTAAATAGAACAAGAACTCTAAGGTATAGAGGGATCTGGTGCATGAATCACAAAGTTAGTACACAGACACAGCAAGTTATTAGGAAGGCAAATGGAATGTTGTCCTTTATTGCAAGGTGAATGGAATATAAAATTAGTGGCATTTTGCTACAGTTGTACATAGCATTGGTAAGACCACATCTGGAATACTGTGTACAGTTTTGGTCTCTTTACTTAAGAAAGGATAAAAATGCATTAGAAGCAATTCAAAGAGGTACACTTGGCTGATACCTGGTATGGGGGAATGGGAGTGGGGGTGAGGATGTTATTTTATGAGGGAAGGTTAGGCAGTCTTGGCCTATATCCATTGGAGTTTAGAAGAATGACAGATGATCTTTTTGAAACTGAGGCGACATTACAGGGTGGATGCTGAAAGGATGCTTCCCCTTCTATGAGTGACTAGAAATAGGGGACACAATTTAAAAATAAGGGGTCTCCTATTTAACACAGAGATGAGGAGAAATTTTTTCTGCGAGTTGTGAGTCTTTGGAACTCTTCTCCAGAGAGCAGTGGAGGCAGGGTCATTGAAAATTTTTAAGGCAAAGGTAGTAGATTCTTGTCTAACTTAACTTTACTATTAACTAAGAGTGTCAAAGATATCGGGGGAGATGAGAATGTGGAATTGAGGCCACAATCATCCATGATCTTATTGAATGTGGGAGCAAGCTCGAGGGACCAAATGGCCTATTCCTGCTCTTAATTCACATGTTTACAAACCCGCTGAATTTTTGGTCATTGCATAAAACAGGCTGTCGATTTGCTGTCATCCATTTTGTGCTACGGGCCAGGACTGATTTTATCTCCATGTGTATTCTATGACCCTATTTATAAAGCCCAAAATTGCTTTGGTCTTTATGGTTATATCAACCTATACTTATTCTTTCAGGAAATTATGTAACTGCACTGCTAGATCTCTGTTCATCCAAAGCATTCAGTATCTTTCCAATCCTTGCTGTGAAACTTAAATTGTGATTCACCCATTTCTTGTTTTATTTCCAAAGATGTATCACTTATCCATTTTAAATAGCATGGGAAGAACTCATTTGTGCAAACTATATTGACTCCCTGGGAGCAGGCAATGCTGTGGGCCGTTATCTAATTGGCCCACATGATGTTCTTCAATTATATCACAAATTTCTCCCCACCATTTGTCAAATTTGACTCAGCTCCCTATGTCTTCCTAAAGTCTTTAACAGTCCCCCTCACTGTTTGCCAAAGCTCTTACATTTATGTTGGCAGAAAATATTTAGATTCTGTTCTCTAAACCCATGTTCAAATTATCTACATAGCAATAACAAAAGCTAATCTAGTGCTGGCGTCTTGTACAATAAATCCATATATTTACTTTTCCTATGTATTGACCACTCCAAAAATTCTATTAAGATTTGCATCATGATCAATAAAACTGCCATCTAGAACTCAACCACAAAATATAACTGGCCAATTAACTCAGGGAAGGCAGGAGGGCTCATCCAATTGCGAGGACGGGAATTGAGGAGGCGACTACATCATCAGATGACGCCATGACAGGTGCTGGAGCCACAAAGAAAGAGGAGGGTCCTGCACCTGTGCAGGAGTCCCTCAAAGTGCTAGGGCTCCCCAGCCATCAGGCAGCCAGAGGATAAGCGCCAAGGTTGTCCCAAGCAATAGGTCAGCCCGATCAGAAGCCTGCATCCATGCATTTGGCATTCATGGGTGTTTAGATTATGTAGATGTAAAAACTCACTTCTGCTATGCCACTCAATAAATCTTCAATCCACTGTTGGACTAAGTCATATCCGGTCAGCTCCTCACCCTTGCCGTTGTACACTGTGCACCTGGGCACAGAGTGATGGAGTGCAAACTGAAGGAGGTAAAAACAGGGCTGCAGAAAGGTAAGGCTTGGTATGGATCCAACAGGTAGCCGTGTCCTGCAGTCAGCATCACTGTGAAGCAGTCTGCGATGAGTGCCTTGCAGTCAGCATCGCTGTGAAGCAGTCTGGGAAGAGTGTCTTGCAGTCAGCATCACAGTCTGCACTAGAGTGCTGCTTTGGGAGTTCAGTGAGGAAGGAACGAGGTGATCCTTTGAGTACTGTGAGTACGGTCGGGTAAGTATTTACTACTATTGCTTATAGTTTCTTTAAGGTCTTATTTTGTGGTCCATTGTTTGTAAAGGCTGTTTTCTTTAACAACGAGGAGCAGGGAAGAAGGGCCCTAGAGTAATTGATATTATTTTATGTTAAGTGCCTTTCAAAAGATTTAATTTAATTTAAAGGGATAAGTCATGGCAGGAGAGCACAAAGCTGTGGTGTGCTCTTCCTGTTCTATGTTGGAAGCTGGGAACATTTCCAGTGCCCAGGGCCAGCTTGTGTGCAGGAAGTGCTCCAGCTGCAGCTCCTGGAAGCCCGGGCTTTGGAGCTGGAGTGGTGGCTGGGGACACTGTGGAGCATCCGCGAGGTGGAGAGTATCGTGGATAGCACATATAGAGAGGTGGTCACACTGTAGGCTAAGAGTCCACAGGCAGTAAGGAAATGGGTGACCACCAGGCAGAGCAAGGGGACTAGGCAAGCAGTGCAGGAATCTCCTGTGGCTATTCCCCTGCAAAATAGATATACCGCTTTGGATACTTTTGAGGGGAATGACCTCTCAGGGGAAAGCAGCAACAGCCAAATTCGTTGCACTACTGTTGGCTCTGCTGCATAGGGGAGGAGTAAAAAGTGTGAGAATGCAATAGTTATAGGGGATTCAATTGTAAGGTGAGTAGATAGGTGTTTCTGTGGTGCAATCGAGACTCTAGGATGGTATGTTACCTTCCTCATGCTAGGGTCAAGGATGTCTCAGAGCAGCTACAGGACATTCTGAAGGGGGAGGGTGAACAGCCAGCAGTCGTGGTACACATTGGTACAAATGGCATAGGTAAAAAAAGGGATGAGGTCCTAAAAGCAGGATATAAGGAATTAGGAAGTACGTTGAAAAGTAGGACCTCACATGCTAGTCAGAGTAGAAATAGCAGGATATATCAGATGAATACATGGCTGAAGAGATGGTGTGAGGGGGACGGTTTCAGAGTCCTGGGACATTGGGACTGCTTTTTGGGGAGGCAGGACCAGTACAAACTCCAAGTGTTACACCTGGGCAGGACCGGGACTGATGTCCTAGGGGGCATATTTGCTAGAGTGGTTGGGGAGGGCTTAAACTAAAATGGCAGGGGGATGGGAACCTATGCAAGGAGTCAGAGGAGGGGTAATCAAGGACAAGAACAAAAAACAGAAAGGGGAATAAGAAAAGTGATAGACAGAAAAATGAAGGGCAAGAATCAAAAAGGGCCTGAGTGAAAAATAGTGGGAACGGGACAAGTAATATTAAAAAGACAAGCCTTAAGGCTTTGTGCCTTAACGCGAGGAGCATTCACATTAAAGTGGATGAATTAACTGCGCAAATAGATGTAAACAGATATGATATAGTTGGGATTACAGAGACATGGTTGCAGGGTGACCAGGGATGGGAGTCACAGAATCACAGAATCTCACAGTGCAGAAGAGGCCCTTCGGTCCATCGAGCCGCACTGACATGTGAGAAACACCTGACCTAATCCCATTTACCAGCACTTGGCCCATAGCCTTGAATGTTATGATGTGCCAAGTGCTCATCCAGGTGTTTTTTAAAGGAGGTGAGGCAACCTGCCTTCACCACCCTCCCAGGCAGTGCATTCCAGACTGTTACCACCCTCTGGGTAAAAAAGTTTTTTCTCACAACCCCCCTAAATCTCCTGCCCTTCACCTTGAACTTATGTCCCTTTGTGACTGACCCTTCAATGAAGGGGAACAGCTGCTCCCCATCCACCCTATCCATGACTCTCATAAACTTGGACACTGAACTGAACATCCAAGGGTATTCAGTATTTAGGAAGGACAGCCAAAAAGGAAAAGGCAGTGGAGTTGCATTGTTGTTTAAAGAGGAAATTAACGCAATAGTGAGGAAAGATATTAGCTCCAACGATGTGGAATCTGTATGGGTAGAGCTGAGAAACACTAAGGGGCAAAAAATGTTATAGGGGGTTGTATATAGACCCCCAAGCCGTAGTGGTAATGTTGGGAATGGCATTCAACAGGAAATTAGAGACGCATGCAATAAAGGAACATCTGTATTTATGGGTAACTTTAATCTGCATATAGATTGGGCAAATCAAATTAGTAACAATACCATAGAGGAGGAATTTCTGGAGTGTATAGAAGATGTTTTTCTGGACCAATACGTTGAGGAACCAAGCAGAGAACAGGCCATCCTAGACTGGGTATTGTGTAATGAGAAAGGAATAATTGGCAATCTAGTTGTGCGAGGCCCCTTGGGGATGAGCGACCATAATATGATAGAACTCTTCATCAAGATGCAGAGTGACGTATTTGATTCTGAGACTAGGGTCATGAATCTTAATAAAGGAAACTATGATAGTATGAGGCACGAGTTGGCTATGATGGATTGGGAAACATTAGATAAAGGGATAACAGTGGATAGGCAATGACAAACATTCAAAGAGCACATGGATGAGCTGCAACAATTGTTTATTCCTGTCTGGCGCATAAGTAAAACAGGAAAGGTGGCCAAACCATGGCTTACAAGGGAAATTTAAAATACTATTAGATTCAAGGAAGAAGCGTACAAATTGGCTAAAAAAAACCAGACCTGATGATTGGGAGCAATTTAGAATTCAGTAAAGGAGGACAAAGGGATTGATTAAGAGGGGAAAATAGAGTAGGAGAGTAAGCTTGCGGGGAACATAAAAAATGACTGTAAAGGTTCTTTTGGTATGTGAACAAAAAAAGATTGGTAAAGACAAAAGTAGGTCCCTTACAGTCAGAAACAGGGGAATTTATAATGGGGAACAAAGAAATGTCTGACCAACTAAAAACATATTTTGGTTCTGTCTTCACAAAGAAAGACACAAATAACATACCAGAAATGTTGGGGAACAAAGGGTTTAGTGAAAGGGAGGAACTGAAAGAAATCAGTATTAGTAGGGAAATGTTATTAGGGAAATTGATGGGATTGAAGGCTGATAAATCCCCAGGGCCTGATAATCTACATCTCAGAGTACTTAGGGAAGTGGCCTGAGAAATAGTGGATGCATTGGTGGTCATCTTCCGAGATTCCTTAGACTCTGGAACAGTTCCTACAGATTGGAGGGTAGCTAATGTAACCCTACTATTTTAAAAGGGAGTAGAGAGAAAGCAGGGAATTGTAGACCAGTCAGCCTGATATCGGTAGTGGGGAAAATTCTAGAGTCCTTTATAAAAGACTTAATAGCTAAGCACTAAGTCCCTCCTTCCTGTCTACCCTATCTATGCCCCTCAATTTTATACACCTCAATCATGCTCCCCCTCAATCTCCTCTGCTCCAGGGAAAATAACCCCAGTCTATCCAATCTCTCCTCATAACTAAAACTCTCCAGCCCAGGCAACATCCTGGTAAATCTCCTCTGCACCCTCTCTCATGCAATCATATACTTCCTATAATGCGGATTCCAGAACTGCATGCAATACTCTAGCTGTAGCCTAACCAGCATTTTATACAATTCCAGCATAACCCCCCACTCTTATATTCTATGCCTCGGCTAATAAAGGCAAGTATTCCATATGCCTTCTTAACCACCATATCTACCTGTCCCGCTACCTTAAGGGACCGGTGGACATGCACACCAAGATCCCTCTGATCCTCGGTACTTCTCAGGGTCCTACCATTCATCATGTATTCCTGTGCCTTGTTTGCCCTGCCCAAGTGCATCACCTCACACTTATCTGGATTAAATTCCATTTGCCACCGATCAGCCCATCTGACCAGCCTGTCTATATCCTCCTGTAATCCAAGGCTATCCTCCTCACTATTTACCACCCCACCAATTTTCGTGTCACCCACAAACTTACTGATCAACCCTCCTACATTCAAGTCTAAATTGTTTATATATGCCACAAACAGCAAGGGACCCAACACCGATCCCTGTGGAACCCCACTGGACATAGGCATCCAGTCACAAAAACATCCCTCGATCATCACCCTCAGCTTCCTGCCACTCAGCCAATTCTGGATCCAATTTGCCTTGGATCCCATGGGCTCTTACCTTCGTTATCAGTCTCCCATGCAGGAGCTTATCAAAAGCCTTGCTGAAGTCCAAGTATGCTACGTCAAATGCATTGTCCTCATCTACAAAACCTTGTCACCTCTTCAAAAAACTCAATCAAATTGATCAGACATGACCTCCCCTTAACAAAACCATGCTAAATGTCCTTGATTATTCCCTGCCTCTCCAAGTGTAGATTAATTCTGTCCCGCAGAATTGCTTCCAATAGTTTCCCTACCACTTGAGGTTAGACTGACTGGCCAGTAGTTCCCTGGTTTATCCCTTCCTCCCTTCGTGAATAACGGTACCACATTGGCTGCCCTCCAGTCCTCTGGCGCCTCTCCTGTGGCCAGAGAGGTATTGAAAATTATTGCCAGCGCCCCTGCTATCTCCTCCCTTGCCTCACTCAACAACCTGAGATACATTTCATCCGGGCCTAGAGACTTACCTACTTTTAAGCCTGTCAGACCACTTAGAACCTGAAACATGTTGTAAAATATCAGTTACATGGCATTTTAAATACCTTAGTTGCTGTCCCACTGAGTAGATGTGTGAAGTTTGCCCTCCATTGTCTCTGCCATTAGTAAAATCTGACAGTGGTATAAAGACATCAGACTACGGGCTAAACATATGCTGTTCCATTTTACAGCACCACTGCCTCCAATATTTTCTACAAAATTTCCTTGCTTTTTCAAACTTCAGGGGTGATAATACATTTTTCCTGTAAAGTTTATGAAATAAGTTATGAAAAAGACTCTTAGATCAAGAGATCTGCTATGAGCTGAGAGAACATAAAGGTGTAGCAGTGACAAATGAGCTTTACCAAGGAAGTAAGCAATATTCTTTTCCAAGAGTATTTTGTGACCCTTAGACAGAATTTCAATCAGGTCATAATTTGAAATACTTTTAGGTATCGTACAGCCATTTTTTTTAGCAATGCAGTGTCAAAAATGTGACATTTTTGCATTTATATTGCATTCAAAATAGATTTAAAACTAATTTGAATTTCCACTAGCTTGAAAATGTCAAACTGAACATCTGAAACTAACAGTGGAGTTTAAATTTAATGTCAAGCGAATGATAAAATGCCAGTGAATTTTTCATGTCTATTAGCCAGCCCTCTATGAGTACAGGGAGATTTGTGATTAAAGCCACAATTTTGATTCCCAGCTGCCTATTGAAGCAACATAAATTGGGCAGCCAACAGCAGAATACTTGCGGGTCTTCCGCTGTGACAAATTTATTCCCAATTTTGCACCCACCCCATTTTTTCAAGTGATTCCCATTGGCTGGGATTACGTTTTCACCTATATATCCAAATGAGGCAGTCATAAGCAAGTGATGCCACATGTGCGATTTTCTGTTACCTTGTCTCAATTGAGATGATGTTTCTTTCTACCTGCTGCTTAAACAGAAGTCTGAAATGCACTCAATGCAAATGGAGTTGATCCTGACCCATTATTCCAGATTCTACTCACGATAAACCAGGTGCACAGGAATGCTCCTTGGAACAAGTATGCAACTAATACTCAAGAGAGAAACCCGAGGTAATCATCATTGGGTTTGGCCTTCAGTTACACTAAACCTCCTTGTTGACCTTTAAGAACAAACACTTACCTGTTTGGAGGTGGGAGGAAGTTTCTGGCAGTTCCTCTAATATCGTCATATCCTGTAAGGGGCTGGACATTATCACTAAGGCCCATCATGATTGTGTGCTGCAGCATGTGGGCCTCCCCGAAGGCAGAACCACAGCAAGATGACACAGAATTTACAGAATTTTCTGACATCTTTCCTGAGTCACTTACATATGAGATAACATAATTTTGGAAGCTCTCCACCCAACTACAGGGGATACATGCAAATTATTCTTGCAGGGTAAAGGAAAGTGAGTTCGAGACTCAGTGTAACAGGTCTCTGCCCATTTTTCCTGCTTCTGGGAACAGGCATCCGGGGGCAAAGCAGAGGGTAGTTGGCCCCAAATTTGTTATTTATCGCTCAATTTATGCTCAAATACACATTAATCTAGAAATTGCTACTGGCGATCTAAACCAGCAGATGTACTTGCATGACATTCCACTCTCCAATATTTTAAAACAGGTGGTCTGTTTACTTTGCTAAAGTAGTGGACAGAGCTTCAGATAATAAACCAAAATGAGGTTGGGGTAATAATTTTGCATGGTCCTGCGCTGCCAACTTCTTTAAGTGTGTGCAGTAATCACTAAAACCAAAGTGTCCAAATTAGGGCACAATCAATTTCATTAAGTGACAATTGGCTAATATCACCACCATTAATTTCTAGAAAATGAATAGCCCTGGACTGCCAGCACAAATTGGGCACAGGGAACAGTCCATGCATGAGAACAGATGGACCTGGGGCACACCAGATATTGAGCTGCAGACACCTGCTAGGCATTCCCAGGCACCTCTCTGGCAAAGAGTATTTCAATTTCAGGCTTCAGCATTGCCAGCAGTGGCCTTAGGATAGAATCTGGAACGGGAAGGGGAAATGCTCATAAGGGAGAGGGGCTATCAGGAGGGAGGGTGCCATCTCAAAGGAGTGATGTGAACAGGGAACAGGCAATGACTCTTGGCACTTAAGGAGGGGCACTCCTACCTCTCCCTTCCTTTCCCCTCAATGACTCTCTCCCCACATCCCCCACCCGGCGAGCCACCCCAACAGCACTTACCTTTTTCCTGGGCTGTTCCTCAATCCTGCGACTCCAGGGAGGGGTATTATTCCAGTAGCAGCCATGACCTCCGCTGTGGCATTGCCGACCAATCAGGCGCCGGCAGCTCTTGATGGGCGGGAGGTTAAGACAGGGGTCCTCGTTCTGGAGGAAGGGCTTCCACTGACCACTTAACTGCCTGATGGGCAGAAGACACAGTGCGGGTGTCTTATCGTTTTTTCAGGCAGCGGGCGAGACACCCGTCGAGAACAGAAGATCCCACCTCTTGTGTTCTGGTCCCAATCATAACTACTTATAGACCCAACCTCTCTTTGCTAGTCCTCAGGACACTGTCTCCACTCTACTGTGATGGGAGAACCTGGAGTAAGGCAGGTGCTGCCAGATTGCAGACACCAAATCCAAATTTTACCAGATTCCCCATCTAGGTTTTGCCAAATACTTCCAGACCCCAAACCTCTCCTTGGACACTTTTCAGAGTGCTATCAGATTAAGGGTCTCTTTATGACTGTTGCCTAGCATCATCATCTCTAATGCGACTACAAAACAGCCCACTCCTCTCCACTAATGCTTTCAAACGCCTAACTTAGTCAAGGGCTCTTAAACAGCAGGTAACTGTTAACTGATAACTAAAGGTTTCCAAACGCTCCCTCCCTGGTCACCTCCACTTACTTAATCTACATTACCAACTCACCCTCGTTCACTGCTTTACATATCCCCACCGCCAACAAAGAGCCAGAAACTAGAGTAATTTCTGTCATAAGGCATGTCATTTGAGGGAGGAGGGGGGTGGCATCCATAATCCCATCAGCCAACCATGTGGCTTTATGATCAATTGTAAAACCACATGGATGGAGGGACAAAAATATTGTGTAACTCCTCTATTTTCCTTAATTATCCGCATCCACTCGAGGGGGAACATGATCCATTATCAGCTGAAAGATTCTCCCTAATGAATAATGCTTTATTGTCTCCCTGCCCATTTAATTGCTAACCACTCCTTCTAGATTATGGCATAGTTGGGTCCTTCACAAATCACCTTTCCACTCAGGATTAAAGGATAACTTAGAATAGTGCTGCCCCTAGCCCAACTTCTGACACATCCATCTGAAGAATGAACTCCTGGGAGAAATCCAGAATGAATAGGGACAGAGCATAAGGCATACCAAAGGGACCCAAAACCATCTTCCCTCCAGTGAACCATCAGGTCATATTTGGCTCCCAAGATTTGACTCACCTTCTGGATTATTCATTGATAATATCTGATGAGGCCCAGAAAAGTTCCTACTTTTTCAACCATTTCTCAATGGGCACTACTTTGTCAAGTTGGACCTAATTTAGTTTCTCTTCGACTATGTATTCCAAGCTGCTGGCAAACTCCTGTGTATTACCCTGGGCTGGCTAACAAACCTAACTTCCTTAAGGTATCTATTATTGTTAATTGGACTCCCAGTTGCTACTATAGATTACAGTATTATTTGGATATGCAATGGCGTACTAAGCATGAGACCTTAAACTCGAATCTACTATTTGTTTAAATGTGGCAGAAGGCTTGTAAAGCTGAAATGGCATCTCTTGGTATTGGTATAGACCTCAAGATATTACAAAGGTCATTTGCTCTTAGAATCTATTAATGGCTTCTCCTGATATCTTTTTGGAAAATCCAAGGAGGACAGGAAGTTGGCATTTCCCAGATGTTCAATTAGCTTGCCCTCCCTAGGCATGTGGTAAACTACAAACTGGAATACGTCATTTAATTTTCAAGATCATTATATGACCCACTGGATTTTAATACCAATGACTACAGGGTTTGAAGAATTATGGTGAGACTCTTCTATTATCCCTAGCTCTAGCATTGTCCTGAACCCTTGGAGATCTCCTATCTACTTTCCTCAGGGATCTGGCATTGTTTCACCAAGACAGTTATCCCCAGAGGCATTACAATATCATGTTTAATAACATGAGATTTTCTGAGATCAAGAGGTAAAAACAACCCTATTTCTATTCACTAATTTCAGTAGTTTTAGTCATTACTGTGGCATCAGTTCTTTGGCCAGGTAAACATCCCTGGTTTCATGGGTTTTTGTTTCTAAAAGAGGCTCTGTCTGGACATAAGGATCTCCTGATCATTCATGGCTTTAACAGGTTAAAATGGTTGATCTATTCGTTCCATCTTTTCCCAGGCTGACTATCTTTGTAGTTACAGGCCCTATGTGTTTCATAATATCAAATGGCCCATACCACTGTGTGAGAAATAGGGAGACAGACAAAAATATTTAGAGGGAGAGAGGTTGGGGAGGTTAAGAGAAGCAAAGTCATAACTGCAGGAAAACAGATGTAATATTAATGGTCTATGACGGGTATACCATAGCCATTGGAGCCAGTGATTCATTAATGGATAAAAGTAATTATTTTGAAAACTATATTTTTTGTACAATAATATGACAAGACTAAAGAGAAGCTACATAAATACATCAAACGAAAGAGCTCATTTTCCAAAAATTGGATCGGTTTAAGCAGCAAACCTTGAGTTATTTTGAAAGCTATTCCCTAAGCTTGCATTTTTGATTGGTGCCAGGCATGCGCTGTAAACAATAGAATTTTTGTAAAAATAGAGGACTGTTCTGTCAGTTGTGTTCATGTCAATGACATGTTGACATTTGCACATCGAGTTTATTCTGTTGGTGCTTATTGCCAACCGGAGCCTGATAATTCCCTTTTGAATCTGACAAGTTCTTCTTCAATTTAGCTTGTATTCTGGATGACAGTCAACTCTGTCAGTGACGCTGCTGGGTTATAATCATGGTCCTATTCTCTTTTCCTAGTTCAGCACAAGGAGTTTCTACATAACTGTTTCCCAACCATAGAATCATAGAAAGGTTACGGCACAGAAAAGGCCACTTGGCCCTTCGTGTCTGTGTCGGCCGAAAAATGAGCCACCCAGCCTAATCCCACTTTCCAGCATTTGGTCCATAGCCATGCAGGTTATGGCACTTCAGGTGCATATCCAGACATCTTTTAAATGAGTTGAGGGTTTCTGCCTCTACAACCCTTTTAGGCAGTGAGTTCCAGACCCTTACACAGCTGGTGAAAAAAAAATCCTTATCTCCCCTGTCATGAAGTTATTAATGTATATAATATTTTGGAAAATATTTTTCTTTTAAAATAGAGGTTAAGTCTGTGGGTGAGTCTAAATTGGATTGAAGCCAGCTAGTCTGGGTGCTTTAATGTGTATAGTTTTGATATATGAGAGAGATAGCTTGCATTTGCATTTTTTGAATAGAGCATTCAAGAAGTGGGTGAAAATGATATCTATCTGACAGCTAATAAGAAAAATGTTTATATTACTAATAAAATTGGTACTATGAAAGGGGTTTTACTGTTAGAGAGGTTTAGTTCAGAAGTTGTTGATACAATGAGAATTAACATTCAATGGGCAGTGGTAGATATAACAAGACAACCATTTTGGGTGTGCAGAGCCGAGGCAACGTGAGATCAAAGGGTAGCTGTAAGCCTCCAACTCTCTCCATAGAAACCTCATTTTGAATTTGTAAGGTGAAAATGCTTTGCCAGATGTCTGGTTAAATCTATGGGTTGCCTAAATCTGTGCTGTTGCCTTAATGGAGATTACTTTGGGAATTTATTAAAAGTTACGATAGTAGTAATTTGAAGCCATGTGTAGATATATTTTAACCTGTGTAAATTAATAAAATGCTTCATTTAGTTTAATGTAAAACCTCAAGAACTGGTGGTCTGATTGCTGAATTTAGAATCACATCTCAAACAAAACACTTAAAATTATAGGTTATGACAGTTATTTAAAGTTTCCCTCTGGGATTTTTAAATAACTCCGCTTTACCAACTGCATCGGTCATAACACCCCTCTAATCGTTCTACCACTCACTTTAAATCTATGCCACCTAGTCACTGACCTCTCTGCTAAGGTAAGTAGACCATTCCCATCCACTCTATCCAGGCCGTCACAATTTTGAACATTTCAATCAAATCTCCCCTCAGCCCCCTCTGTTCCAATGAGAACAACCCCAGTTTATCCAATCTTTCCTCATAGCTGCAATTTTCCAGTCCTGGCAACATCTTCGTAAATCTCTACCCTTGCTAGTGCAATTATATCCTTTCTGTAATGAGGTGACCAGAACTGCACAGTGCTCATGTTTTGGCCTAATGTTTTATATAGTTCCGGTATAATCTCCTTGCTCTTATATTCTTGGCTATGCCTCGGCTAATAAAGGAAATGTCTTCTTAACCATCTTATTGACGTGTCCTGAAATCTTCAGGGATTTGTGGACATTCATTCCAAGGTCTCTCACTTCTCAGTCTACACTCACAGTATCCTCTCATTTATGGTGTATTCCTTTGCCTTGTTTGACCTACCCAAATCACTTCACACTTCTCTGAGTTGAATTCCATTTGCCATGTTTCTCCCCACCTGACCAGTCCTTTGATATCTTCCTGCAGTTTACAGCTATCCTCCTCATTATCAACTGTGTAACCAATTTTTGTGTTTATTTTAAAAGCATAGGTCCTGAATTTCCAATGATTTAATTGGGTATAAATCCAGTAGTTCTATCAGAAGGGAGAAGACAGGCTAGCAGTTGAATTGGAATTTAGAAAATAAGTCCTTGTTTTATGCCACCTTCATTTTCTGTCATTCCACTCAAAGTACAAAATGTGTCCACCCTAATTAAGTTGCAACCTTACAAATGCAAGGTTTAAACCAGTGGGCATCCTAAGTCTTAAATTTAATCATTTATACCCAGGGATCCATTAATCTGTCACAATAAAACATATGTAACTTTAGCCAGCAGCTGAGAAAAACTGCTGCTGGGATCTTGAAATCAGTTGATGAATTTCATTGTATTAGATAGAGGGTCGTAAATTTACTTGAGATTGGTCTTCTATCAAAAACAAATTGGTCCTTATTTTGGAGACTCCATTTGTACACTTCAATCAAGGCTGCTTCCTTTTTGGAAATCTTCTAAACATATTCCCTGATACCAGAATTCTTTAAAATTAAAGGGATAGTTGGAAAATGTTTTTCCACAAGTGATTTCCATGTTTATCATTTCTTCATTGTAGGAGCCAACCAAGGAACCTATTTTACATAGCACCACCTCAGAAGATCCAAACCCTTCTACAAGTAATAAACTACCAGGATGTCCCAGAGGATTATTTCTCCTGGAGTTATGTGTCAGAGGCCTCTTTGTTCTGTGGCAAGTGTGAAAATGTCACTCACTCCAGGTGCTCTGTGTTGTAGGACATCCCTCTCTGATAATGCTGCAAAGGTTGGTATTGAACTGTCCTGCCATCTGCCACAGATTTTCAGAGAATTCTTGCAGTGTCTTCATGCTGTTCTGATGCTCTGCAAGCATTTCATGACAATACCCGTGAGATCATTGTTTGAATGATCAATAGAGTCTGACATTTTCTAAGACTCCACTCAGTTATATCTTGCTCCATCTTTAATTCCTTAAGCACTTGCTTACTTGTAAGTTGCAAATCATCATGGGCAGAATTTTTCGCTGAGCGTGCAGGTGGTGCCCTACCAGCTCGAGCATAAAATAGCACGTGATGATGTCGGGTGAGAATCCCGACGTCATCGCACACTCGCGTGATGTTTCAGTTGGCAGACGCGCTAAACTCGGAAGTGTGCCCACCGACAATTAAAAGGGCAATTAAGCCCTTTTAATGGTGCAATTAACGGAGATTTTTCATTGTCTGTCCAACATTATGGTTGACGGTTGGATGCATTGGCCAGGCAGCCTTTGCAATTTTTTAGGAAACCTCATTCACAGGCGGGATAAAATGAAAATAATTTTCTGCGCACAGCATTTTCATTACCTACTTTTTCATGTGACTGATTATGCAGCTTGGACACTTTTTTCCGGTTTCTGTTCATTTCAGGTTGTTCAGGTCCTTAGCTCCCTGAGGCAGCTCTCTGCCTTCAGGGAGATTTCTGTGGGTGCTCACCCACGCCCGTGCTGACTTCAGCATTCGCCCTCCTCCCGCCCCTACCCTGACAGTGCTGAGACTTTCAGTGCACGTTTCATGCTGGTTGGCCATTAATTGGCCAGCCAGTGTGAAATCACAGTCGGGGCCGATCGCAGTCAGCGGTCCATTCCCCGGTTGCTCCGATCGCAGGCTCCCGCTGAACTAAAAATCCTGCCCTATGTGTTAATTCCTTACTAGTGAATGCAAGTATTAGGGTTCATGCAGAGTGGGCAGATTTCTGTTGATGATGTTAGTTGTTGGAGATTCTAGCATTGGTTCCTTTTTTCTCTCTGCCGTATCAATTTATTTTCCCTGGGGCGCGATTAGCACCCCCAATATTCCTGTTTGCAAGATGACAACTTTTGTGTCACCGTCATGTGTATTAGTTTTTTGCATGGTGACTTGTGGTAATCTGAGGTACAATACACCCTTAAGAGAATGTGAGCAGATTGACCACATGATTGTATTACCCGATTGCTGTGTAGCGCAGACGACATTATTAATTAGTAGTTTTAGAAGTAGTTTTGTTTGGAGAAGCACACATGTGTTAGTGCTCTGTTACTTATGTGAATAAATAGCATGTGCTTCATTTTCTAATGGTCTCTGCATCTACATCATCTTGATTACCAACTCATTCATCAGTAGATAGGCGTGCAAACGTGTTCGCTGAACAAAGTGACCCGATAGAAGGAAAATAACAACTGGCGACTAGGCAAAACCTGACCAGTCGACAACACCAAGGAAAGCCACACGAATTAAACAGAAGTAAATCAGCCATACTTTGCAGGTGATTGTGAGTACAGCCTTCATCATAATCGTCAAAATTATCTCCCTCCAGTAAGCCACAGTTTAGCCATACTGAACCATTGATCAGACCACTGATGACTGGTCACATTACATTGAACGCCTTGTGTTCTTCTTTCTGGCTAATGACATTTCATGGGAGAAGAGGCGAGCGATCCTCTTATTGATGTGTAGCAGTAAAACATATGGCCTAGTTTGTAGTCTAACCGGCAACTCCCCAGATTCCAAAAGCTTTGATGAGTTGGTAAATCTTGTGAAAAGTCACTTTCAGCAGAAACCCTGGGTAACAATGCAACATTTTAAATTTAATTCGAGATGTTGTGCCCCTGGAGAGACAGTCGCTTGCTGTGTAGCAGCCTTGAAACAACTGACAGAACACTGTGAGTTCGGGACGTCGATTAACGACATATCAAGAGACCGATTAGTAAGTGGGATTAATGAAGACACCATTCAAAAAAGGTTTTTGTCAGGAACGAATTTAGACTTGAGCAAGGCATTGGAGTTATCGCTCTCAATGGAGAACACAGTCAGGGATTCAGAAGCAATCAAGGGAGCACAACATGGCGCCGTCCTCCACATCGGGAGGGGAGCACTGGTTAGAAATGGCGTGAAAGCACAGGGCTCCGCGGAAAGGTGGGAAACAGCCACTATTAACAGACCAGCAAAAAGCAATGGTTTAACGGACAAAACTTTAAAAAAAAACAACAGAAATGGAACCAGACAGCCTGCAAACAAATGACAATTTAAAAGAATTGTATGTTTCTTTTGCTATCATAATGGACACATTATGCGACATTGAAAAGACAAAACTTTAAGCAAAAAGGTGGAAATCATGAATTCAACTTAATAGAGAAAGCAGAAGAGACAGAGTCAGATATTTACTCACTATACATCTTAAAAATGGGTAAAACAGAACCAATCTGTGTGACAGTGAAAGTCAATGAGAAATCCATCTGAATGGAGGTGGATGCTGGTAGGGGAACATATGTTCAAATATCTGAATGGAGGAGACCACCCATTAAATCTGGGAAATTCAGATGCTAAATTAAAGATGTATACTAGTGAAGACATACGAGTAAACGGTATGTGCAAGGTTCCAGTACAGTATGGAAATCAGTCTGTTAATCTACCCTTAATAGCATTAGCAGGGGGCAGCTCCAAGACTACTTGATTGGAACTGGCTTAAGAAGATAAATTTAGAGTGGACCAAGATTTTTCAACTCAGAATGAAAGTTCTGCAAGAATTATTATAGAATATGCCTCCATTTTCAGGGAGGAGCTCGGGAAGATTTAGGAACTGCAAGCTAAAATCCACGTGGATCCTGAGGCAACCCTCAGATCATTGAAGGCGAGGCCAGTACCCTTTGCACTGCGAGATAAAGTTGATGTCGAATTAGACAGGCTGGAAAGGTTGGGAGTCTTACAATCTTTAGCACTGGAACTAATGGTGCTCCCATTTGGAAAATGGGAGCACCATTAGTTCCAGTGCTAAAGCCGGATCAGAGTATGCGAATATGCGGGGACTACATTGACCGTTAACAAAGTGGCCAGGCTGGACAGGCACCTATATTGAAAATTGATTAATTGTATTCCAAGCTGGCAGGGGGAACCGCATTTATGAAGCTCGACATGAACCATGCTTACCAGAAAGTCGAACTAGAAGAGGCCTCTCAGGACCTTGTGACTATCAACACACATAGGGGATTATACCAATCTACCCAGTTACCCTTGGGGGTCTCGTTGGCTTGTGCCATATTTCAATGGACTATGGAAAATTTACTTCGAGGACTGACCCATGTTGTGGTTTATCTTAATCATGTCCTAGTAACAGATTAACTGATGAAGAACACCTGGCTAACCTGGAAGAGGTATTGAAGCATTGCTCACAAGCAGGAGTACATTTCAAAAGAGGAAAATGTATCTTCCAACAAAATAAGTGGTTTACCTGGGCCCTAGGTTCAACTCGCAGGGCCTTCACCCAGCATAAGAAAAGGTGAGAGATATTCGTGAGACGCCAGCATCGACAAATGCCATAGAACTCAAGTCCTTCTTAGGAATGATTAACTATTCTGGCCATTTTCTCCCAAATTTTCTCCCAAATGGCTCCATCATATGGTTTGCTCAAGAAAAGCCATAGGTGGTCTTGGTAAGCTCCACAACAAGAGGCTTTTATGACATAAAGCAGATGCTACATTCATCGGCCCTGTTGGTACATCTCCGAATGGCCATTGGTTACGTCTCAAAAACACTCTGTGTTGCAGAATGAAGATACTCACAAATAGAGAAAGAAGGCTTATCCATTATATTTGGTGTTAAGAAGTTCCACCAATGGTCGCCACTTTACAGTTGTATCCAACCACAAGCCACTGCTAGGCTTGCTCGAGGAACATTAGGCAATACCCCGAATTGCCTCTGCACGAATCTGAAGGTGAGCACTGATTCTAGCTGCTTATGAATATACTTTTATCCACCGGCCGGAATTCAGATTGCAAAAGGCAATGCACTGAACCGATTACCTCTAAAAGACAGCAGTGTGAATGTCCCAATTCCCCAAGAACTTGTCTTGTTATTAAACTTTCTGGATTCGTCACTAGTACATGGCGAACAAATAAGAGAGTGGACGAACTACAATCCAGCTTTGTCTCATGTAAGGGAACAAGCCTTACAGGGATGGTCTAATGAGCCAAAGTCCGATGAAATGAAGCTCTAATGTAATAAGGGATACAAGCTTAGCTGCTAGGATGGCATCTTGCTGTGAGGAGCGCGAGTCATTGTGCCTCCAAGTAGAAGAAAATCATTATTGACCGAATTGTATAGTACTCACCCGGCATCTCTAGAATGAAAATGTTGGTGCGCCGCTACTTATTGTGGTCAGGGATGGACACAGAAATCGAAAACTTAGTTAAGAGCTGCATACAATGCTAACTGGTACAGAAATTGCCCCCTTCTGCTGTATTGCATTCCTGGGAACACCCAGGAAGGCCAAGGGTCCGCCTCCATGTTGACTACGTGGGGCCCCTTTTGGGCACAATGTTCCTCTTGAACATAGACGCTCCCTGGAAGTGGATGGATGTATATGAAGTAAAATCACCCGCAACTGCCGCCACCATAGACAGATTGCACCAGAGTTTTGCAATACACAGGTTACCGGAAATGATAGTGTCTGATAATGGAACGGCATTCACCAGCGGGGAATTCCAAAGATTTGCAAGTCTCATTGGCATAACACATATTAAGACCTCGCCATACTACCCTGCATCCAAGTCCGGAACGAAAAAACTGATTGGTGACTCTATTGCAGCTAGATTATCACTCTTCCTATTCAACTATAGGGCAACGTCACATACGACCACTGGTATTGTCCCCACAGAGTTATTGATGAAGAGATGGCCCTGGGCATGTTTGAGTCTCATAAGGCCGAATTTGGGGGAAGGGTAGAGAGAAATCAGGAGGGCCAGAAAAATGCACATGATTACCAGAGTCATAAAAGAAACCACTGTTGGAGACATAGTTTTTGCAAAGAACTTTGTAGATGAGTCCAAATGGCTATCAGGTGAAGTTAGTGCAGTGACAGGACCTCTTTCCTATCACATAACAGTCAACAGTCAGATAATTAGGAGACACGTAGATCACCTCAAGAAAAGGGAAACAGATCTACAAGAAAGGATGCATCAAGCATTCCCATTTGAGTCTACACCACATGTGGAAGGAACTTCTCTTGTTTTAGGAACTACCTGTAGGATCCTGTGAGCCCGTGGGAGCAAACTTACAGGTTCCTACTGGAGAGCCTCGTGGACAAATGACTCCTGAGGCCTCGGATAAACCATCCAAAGTGGTAGAACTACGACATTCAACACGTTTGAAGAAGCCTCCAGAGAGACTGAATTTGTAAATAGTTTATTATGTAAATATTGTAAAGATTGTAATTGGTATCTTCGAGTAGAGGGGGAGGGATGTGGTAATCTGAGGTGCAATACACCTTTAACAGAATGTGAGCAGATTAACCACACGATTATATTACTGAATTGCTGTGTAGCGTGGTCTACATTGTTAATCAGTAGTCTTAGAATGGGCTTTATTTGGAAAAGCACACATGTGTTAGTGCTCCGTTACTTATGTGAATAAACAGCATCTGCTTCATTTTACGATGTACTCTGGGTCTACATCATCTTGATTACCAACTCACTTATCAGTCGATAGGCGTGCAACTGTGTTCGTGAACAAAGCAACCCAGTAGAAGGAACATAACATGAATGTTGCTGCCGCTGAGTTCCGATCTGAATTCATATAAGAGCCAATTTTTATAACACTATTTTCTTGTTTATTCTAAGAGTATTTTAAAACAAATTGTTGATTATTCCATATCTTTATCCATTTCTCTGTGTCAATAGAGGATTTTCTGTGAAGTGGAGCAGGAGAAGTCAGTGTTCAGTGCAGGGCAAAAACATGGGGGAGATAGTTGGAGCAGGGGCTGAGACGAGTATTATGCTGGAGGCAAGAGAATGGAAGAGTTTAAAGACTGGGGATGAAAGGGAGATAGAGGCAGAGCAAAATAAATCATATAAAGTATGTTTTTGACAGTTCTATCTTATACATGCCTGAAAATTGAAAATAGTGCTTATTACTCAGCAGCAGGGAGACTGAAAAATGGGTTTTATAAACAGGAACAAAAAGGATCCACATATTGCTATGAATCCTGTTTTGGTGCAAGCCCCTTCTGAAACATATTTTGGCTCAGATTTTATGGTCAGTGGCAAAGTGATGGCACTCGCCATTGACCTTGAAGCAAGCTGCTCACATAGATCTAGTTATCTCTGTGGTGTGGATTTCCCTTTTCCCAATGTCAGTTGAATCAGGTCCTAGCTCAAAGTGCTGAATTTCATGTAGAGACAGTGGCCCTACCACCACCCACCGCCCATAAGACCATAAGACATAGGAGCAGAAGTAGGCCATTCGGCCCATTGAGTCTGCTCCACCATTCAATGAGATCATGGCTGATCTGATAATCCTCAACTCCAGTTTCCTGCCTTTTCTCCATAACTCTTGATTCCCTTACTGTTTTAAAAATCTGTCCATCTCAGCCTTGAATGTACTTAACGACCCAGCCTCTACAGCTCTCTGCAGTAAAGAATTCCACAGATTAACTACCCTCCAAGAGAAGAAATTCCTCCTCAGCTCTGTTTTAAATGGACACTCCCTTACTCTGAGATTATGCCCTCTGATCCTAGACTTTCCCACAAGTAGAAACAATCTCTCAGCATCTACCCTGTCAAGCCCCCTAAGAATCTTATATGTTTCATTAAGGTTGCCTCTCATTCTTCAAAACTCCAATGAGTACAGGCCCAACCTACTCAACCTCTCCTCATAAGAAAATCCCTTGGGATCAACCTAGTGAACCTTCTCTGGACTGCCTCCAATGCCAATATATCTTTCCTTAGATAAGGGGACCAAAACTGTTCACAGTATTTAGGTGTGGTCTTGTGCCTTGAATAGTTTTAGCAAGGCTTCCCTATTTTTATTTTCCATTCCCTTTGAAATAGAGGCCAACATTCCATTTGCCTTACCGCTTACTTGCTGAACTTGTATGCTAGCTTTGGGAATTCATGCACGAGGGCCCCCAAATACCTCTGTGCTGCAGCTTTCTTCAGTCTTTCTCCATTTAAATAATATTCAACTCCCCTATTCTTCCTGCAAAAGTGCATAACCTCACATTTTCCCACATTATATTCCATCTGCCACATTTTTGCCCACTCACTTAACCTGTCTATATCCCCCTGTAGACTCTTTGTGTCATCCTCGCCACTTGCCTTCCCACCTATTTTTGTGTCAATCACAAACTTCATGGTAGTACATTCATTTCCCTCATCCAAATCATTAATATATATTGTAAATAATTGTGACCCCATCACTGATACCTGTGGGACTCCACTAGTTACAGGTTGACATCCTGAAAATGCTCCCCATATCCTAATTCTCTGTTATCTCTTCATTAGCCAGTCCTCTATCCATGCTAATATACTACTCCCAACACCATGGGCTCTCATCTTATTAAGTAGCCTTATCTGTGGTACCTTGTCGAAAGCCTTTTGGAAATCCACCTAGGGGGATCTCCAGGTATCTAGCAACAGTGAAATTATAAAGCTGGGCTAGCAGCCAATCAAATTGTCACAGGCAACAAATCAGGAAGTAAAAATGCACTGATATATTTCACTTTTAATTACATTGTACAGAGATTAAACTAAATCATTGGGCATATACATGGGATTAAGGTAGAAACTAGAATATCATAAAGTTTAAAATAATTATTTAAATTATGTGAAATTTTGATTCATAATGGAGAAATTTGACATTCCATAGATAGAAATAAGATTTCCAGGGACAGGGATGTTTCCCAGCAGTATTATTAGCTGCTAAAGAAACAGTTACATCTCATTGAACAAGGTGCATCTTCTTCAAGGTTTATTATAGGGGAAAGGGGCATATTCTCATCAGTGTAGTGATTTCTACTTGATATGCAGTCTGAGGAAACTTCCACAGTGCGAGGGGAACTCTGATGCTCACAGTTTGCTTGTCATTACTACCGAACGACAAGCAATGAGCAAGAGGGAGCGAAGGGTAGCGAGAAGGAGTGGGAGGGAGCAGGGGGTGGGAAAGAGTGGCGAGTGGGAGGGAGCGAAAACATTGTTGCATGTTCTTTTCTGTCTTTGTTTGATCTGCACCATCTTTGATGTAGGCAGCGACATGGGATGTTGCTATCAGTGATGTCACAGGCTCTGCAACTGCATATATGGGAAGTCTACCCTCTGCAGTTGTGGCGTCAGCAAACACAGCCATCTTGGAAAGCACAGATATAGGAAATGCTGCCAACTGCTGGATCTCGAGCTCAACGTTTCTGAGCTTAAGGGGTGGCTGATGTAACTTCAGAGCACATGGGAACCTGAGAGTTTCATGGATAGCAATGTTGAAACAAATACATGGGACTGTGGAAGATTTGGCTGCAAAATCAGGGATAAAATAAAGTTTAGAAATTTAGCTGTTATAAGGGATTTAATAGCTTGGGGATAGGCAAAAATTTCTGCAACCGCAGATGTGAGTTCCAAATGAATACATTATATTCTTGATGCTCGGGTAAAAGATAATTGAATTGGAGCAGGACATTCTGTGAGGGAAAGGGGAACAGCCAGAAGTCACGGTCCAATGGTATAGGCGCTAAAAGGATTGAGATCCTACAGGCAGTTTCAGGAGCTTGGAGAAGGATTAAAGAACAGGACTTCAAAGGTGATACTTTCTGGATCATTCCTAGTGCCACATGCTAGTGAGTACAGTAAAGTAAAGGTAGGCAGGTAGGTGGCTGGAGGGAGGATTTCAGGTTCCTGGAGCTTTGGGTCCAGTTCTGAGGCAGAGTGACCTATAGAAGCCAGACCGGGTGCATCTAAACAAGGCTGGGACCAATCTCCTCACAACAGCTCATGTTGTTAGGGGAGAGTTTAAATTAATATGGTACGGGGAGCAGCATCAGAACAGAGCAGGAGAGAAGAGAGACAAGGTGGATATAAAATTAGCAATAGAACAAAGAATAGTGCTGCAAGAGGTGGAAGTAAATAGAAATGGAAAGAAAATCAGATGAGCGTGGTGTTAGAATAGATGTGTATTAATGTGAGGAGTGTGACAAATAAATTTGACAGCCTACATGTGGAAGTTGCCACATTGGATTATGATATAGCGGATATAATGGAGAACTGGCTTAAACATGGACAAGAAGTAAACAAAAGAAGGAAATCTTGTGGTGTCAGAGGATTGGATGGAGGCACTCATTACTTTGCATCTATAAAAGAACAGGATGAACTAGAAGTCACAGCAGAAGAGGTTGGGTAGAGTATTGGACAGAATAAAAGTAGAAAGAAAAGAAATGCCAAATAGCATTGTATCACTCAAAGTTATCAAACTACCTGATCCAAATGGGACGCATCCTTAGTTATTGAGGAAAGCTGGGTGGAGACAGCAGAAGCTCTGGCCACAATCATTATATCCTCACTGACGAACTAAGTCAGTGCTTTCCAAACTTTTTCTTGGTAAACCCAATTTCAACGGCTCAGACTTGGTGTTGTCAGAGATGAATCACACCAAGGCATCAATACCAAGATGGTATTGTTCTCAACGTTGCAGTATTTTTCTCTCAGGCCTAGGCATATAATTCAGTTTCGCCATTAACCCTTTTAGCACTAAATGGGCTCCCTGTAGTTGCTTAGGCCACCACACTTCCCACCTTTTGTCCTACAAGGACAACCCACCGCCCTTAGCCAAATTCTATGCATCCTAGTTGTGGGCTACATCCTCAGTGGAATCCTGATTCCTGAGGAGAGGGAGGGAATAGATAACTGGCTTGCCACCAGGTCTCTCAAGGTTCTATAGTCGGCAGACAGGGCAGATGCAACAGAGGCAAGCTGGATAACAACATACAGAACAATGAGTAGGGCAAGACCTATGACAAGGTATTTGAGAGGGTTTTGAAAAGGCCCCCAAGCCACCCACTGACACTAGGAAGCCACCCCCACCAGTCAAAGGATTTCTCCTGGGCAACTGCACGGAGGAGGCCCACTTGGTCCTAAATAAAATGTACATCAGTCTCAATCCTCTGGTCCTTGTTAAGGTAAAAACAACATGTTTCATTAATAGCTGCACAGATTCCCCCTTGCGCTGCTAGCAGGAAATCCAGGGCCATACAGTTCTGGAGGACAACCTTGGAAAGGGACTTTGTTTCCAACTGCAGACTCTGGATGGCGTCAACGGTCTTATTCTCAATAAGTTCCATTGTAGCAGAAATATTAATAATGGCCTTTTCCAGCTCCGAGACCCCTAGACCTGGGATGAGGGCCCAGACAAATTTGTGGAATCCAGTGTTGCAGATAACAAGCGGGTTCCAAGTTGATCGTTTATGACGCTTCACAAGCCCTAGATGGTTATGGAGAGAGTGAATAGTAAGGCTCTTGACCCCAAAGGCCTCAGGGACAATATAGCCAATGGTGCAGGTGCCCGCCCAATTGACAGGGAGGGTTTTGTACACCCTGGTTCCACAAAGCTAGAATGAGACATTGCGAACAAGGGTAGGATACCAATAAGTGGAATTTTGGCATAAGCTAAGCCGGTCCCAGACAAAAGAGGAATTCGTCTGGTCATACCAGTGGATGCGACAGGTCTGACTGAGCTGCAGTGCTCGCAGGGCCAGCAAGTTGTGTTTTTGTAGTTGCAAGGCCCAAATTCTTCAGTGTAGCAGCCAGTAGAAGTCCAGGTGGAGGTGGAATTATTTGAGGTGAGATTGTATGATCATTGGCAATCACACCCACCCCCACTAAAGTATGTGAGTCTATCCTCAGATCTCGGGGCCTGCGAAAGGCACATCATCACATTGGCCTTGCACCCCCAAAAGGTAATTATAGGACCAGACTGGTTGTGGAACCGGAATTGGCCCTCCCGGTAATTACAATCAGCAAGGTGGGCACAGGAACCCAATGACAGCTCGCCCACCCAAGTACTACCCTTGGTATAATTTCTCCTGACGCATAGCCAGGCCAGCCCCTTAACAACCACAAAGGAGGGCTCCCGTCTCCAAATGGGTACTTGATGGATGAGGGCCTCTGTATTACCTAAGGACCATGCGGAATCTGAGGGGAAAGCCAGAAAATGCATCTCGGAGGAGGAAGGGTTAACAGGAAAATGAGTACAAATCCAACATTTAGTCCGATTAACTTGTGAGGCTATGGCCTGCATTTGTTGAACCGCAGAATTGGTAGTCCATGTCCCCGCAAGGACCACACAGGACAGGATCCAGATCAGAGTCAGCATTCTGATGGCTCAGTTAAAGTTCCTGCACAAGCATTTCCGTCCAAGGTCAGCGTCCGCTTGACATGCGATGCGTGGATCCACAAGGGTCGTCCTTCAACATTCACCACCGTATGGGTGGTGAGCAGGACTTGGAAAGGCTCCTCCCATCGAGGTTCCAAACAGTTCTTTCTCCTGAAGGTCTTTACCAGGACTAAATCCCCAGGCTGGTATTGATGGCAGTCTTCAATGGTGGGCTTTTTCTGAGCTTCTACTACCTGTATTTGCAAGCTCTTGAGAAAATTAGTAAGCGCTATACAGTATGTAATCATTCCCTCATCCATAGCATGAATGTCCATCTCCCTAGCAGCCAAAGGCCACTGGGAGGCGCATAGGACGTCCCATTACAACTTCATAAGGGGAAAGGGAGGTGGTACAGTTAGGGTGAGAATGCATAGTCATGAGCGCCAGGGTGGAGCTTCAGGCCATTTCAAACCGATTTCCTCACATAATTTAGCTAATTTGTTTTTCAAAATACCATTTTGACTTTCCACCGCCCCATCATACTCGGGGCGGTATGGGCAGGAAAGGTGATGGTTGCATTGTAAGGCCTTCAACAGTTCCTTTACCACTTTAGTGATAAAATGAGATCCTTAATCACTTAATAAGATCTCTGGTATCCCAAACCTGGGTACGTATTCACGCAACAACAATTTTACAACAATAATAGCATCATTCCGTCAGGTGGGATACGCCTCCGCCCAACGCGAGAACAAACATACTATAACTAAAACATAATTGTATCCCATACATTTAGGCATTTGTATAAAGTCCATTTGTAGGTGTACAAATGGGCCTCATGGCTGGGGTCCCATACAAGCAGTCACTGTGGGCACCTTGCCTGGGTTATGTCATTGATAAAGCAGACATTGTGAAGCTATTTTAGCTGACATAGCGAAAACCCAGACGCAAATCACATCTGCTGTGCCATTCTGTTCATCCCCCCTTTGCCCGCATGGGTAAATGAAGGTAACATGCAGGCAGTCCAGGGCAGGAGTGAAGCAGGGGCAACAGCACGGCCATCAGAAGAAATCCAGAGGCCGTCAGAGCATTGTGTGCACGATGCTTGAGTCCAACTGTGTTGTTCACGGGTAGATGCCTGTGACTGCAAGTGAATAAGATCAGTTAGACTAGCTACAGGAGAAGGGGTTGCAGTTTGATAACAAAGGGGAACCACAGACCCAGTGCGACTGGCCGCGGCCTCACGGGCGGCACGGTCAGCCCTATCATTACCTTGAGAAACGAAATCATTGCCCTGTGTATGGGCAGAGCATTTAATAACAGCAAGGGAGGAGAGGAGCTGGATAGCCGTTAAAAGATTAGCGATGAGCTGCCCATGGCGGACGGGGGTTCCTGCTGATGTGAGAAATCCCCGGAGTTTCCAAAGCTGCCCAAAATCATGTGTCACGCCGAAAGCATATCGAGAGTCAGTATAGATATTGGCTGATTGTTTGGCAGCAAATTTGCAGGCTCGCATAAGGGTGAAAAGTTCAGCGGCTTGGGCAGAGCAGGACGGCGGGAGGCGTGATGCTTCAATAACAGAGTAAGAGTCACAAATAGCATAGCTGTTAAGTAAATCGCCACTTGGTGATTGAGTAGAGGAGCCATCAACAAAAAAGAATGAGGTCAGGATTTAACAGAGGATGATCCTATAGATCTGAGCGAGGTAGAGTGGACTGCTGGACAATAGTGGCACAATCATGAGGCTCGCCGTCTTCCTCCGTGGGTAACAGGGTAGCGGGGTTGAGAGTGGCGCATCATACAATAGTCAATGAGGGATCCCCTAAAAGGGCTGTTTCATAGCGGGTGACACAGGCAGCGGTAAGGTGTTGGGTAGCTGAACAGTTAAGGAGAAACGCGACTGCGTGGGGAACATGTAGAACAACAGGGTACCCAAAGGTAAGGGACTGGGTGGCAACGACAACAAGGTTGGCTGCCACAACAGATCGAATACAGGAGGGATAACTGCGCACAACAGGATCTAAGCGAGTAGTGTAATAAGCAACTGGTCACTGGGCATCCCCATGGGACTGGGTTAGCACCCCCTGTGAAAAGCCGCAACGCTCGTGAACATAAAGGCGAAAAGGTTTAGTATAATCTGGAAGGCCCAGGGCAGAGGCAGAAATAAGGGCTGTCTTGAGAGCCGCAAAAGCGGCTTGGGATTCCGAATCCCAAGCGAGGTCGTCAGGGGCTGAAGGGAGGGTGAGATCCTGTAAGGGCCTAGTGAGTTCTGCATAATTAGGGATCCACTGCCGGCAATACCCCGTCATACCAAGAAAATGAGTCAGATCCATTTTAGCGCAGGGGAAGGGAAGGGAGATAATGCTGTGCACACGGCGTTTGGATAGGAGTCGAGCGGGGCCGTCAAGAACATGGCCCAAATACTCAACACGGGATCAGCAAAACTGTAACTTTTCTTGGGAGGCCTTATGGCCTTTACGGGCTAAGGCTTTCATAAGGGTGAGGGAGTCGTCGAGACAAGTTTGCTCAGACGGAGAGCAAAGAGAGCAAGTCATTGACATACTGGAGCAGAGTAGAACCCCTGGGGAAAGAGACATTGGCGAGATCAGCCTGCAGGGCATGGGAGAAAATGGTTGGGCTCTCCGTATACCCCTGGGTCAACCGAGTCCATGTATACTGAGTACCATAAAAGGTAAAAGCGAAGAGAAACTGAGAGTCAGGGTGTATGGGTATGAAGAAAAAGGCTCCACAGAAGTCAACAACAGGAGAATAAGTGGAGTTAGGGGGAACACGGGTAAGTATGGTAGCCGGGTTAGCTACTACTGGATAGGCAGGGATCACACAAGCGTTTACCGTCCGCAAATCCAGGACAAACTGCCAGGTATTCTTGCCTGGCTTCCGCACAGGGAGTATAGGAGTGTTGCAGGGGCTAACAGTGGGAATAACAACACCAGAGTTTAAAAGGTCTTTAAGGACAGACTTTAGGCCTTCCATCGCTTCGGGATTAAGAGGGTATTGAGCTTTCCGAGGGAGGGATTTATAGGGATCCAAACGCACCCAAAAAGGTTCTGCTGATAATACCTAACCAACATCATTAGGACCCTTTGCCCGCAGGGCATCAGGAATAGTTATCAAGGCATCGAGGGAATCAGTGATTACACTACCTAGAGCATGGTGCTGAAAATAGGCAGGATACTCAAGGGGCATAGAGGGGAAAAATTCGATAGCCTGATCATAGATTTTCAGGTAACCATCCATCAATTCCACAGATGATTGGGGATCCGTGCACTGAAGGCGGTACACCATAGAACCAAGGTCCCTGGCCTGATATCCAACGGAGACACAGAGGGTAACATGAGGTGCAACATCCCGGGCATGAAAAAGGGGTTGGGCAGCTGGAGGTAGGGACACGAAGCCAGCAACTCCTTCATGTCCGACGCAAAAGGAAGATATAGAAAGAACAAAGCACTCACCCAGATGGCCTGTTACCTCACAGGCATACTGATGATCTGAGCAGGCACAGTAGTGCGCTGTACAGTGAAGATCCCGAAGCCAGTGTTGCAGGGGTGGGTGGATGGCTATCGCGGCGGAAACACGGCGGTTGGTCAGAAGCCGAAGTAGCACAGTCTTGAGTTTATCGAATAAATCGCAATGTCCGACATTCCATCACCAAACATGAGGATGACGTGAACTTTCTTCCTGTAGAAGGCAGAAGACTGTGGAATAAGTAGACTCGGGAACTTGAAGAGTGATAGAATTGTTAGAGCAGTCTAAAGTACAACCGAGTTTGCAGAGGAGATCACGACCCAAAAGATTAACCGGGACGTCAGCCCTGAGGATGAATCGATGGTATCCTTTTCTTCTGTTCAGGTCAAAGGGCACTTCTTCAGAAATTGGTAGTGAAAGCGGTTGTCCCGAGACCCCAATGACGGAAATGGAATCCTTAGACAGGTGACATCAGGAGCCTCAACAGGCCGAAGGGTAGAATAAGTCGCTCCAGTATCAAAAAGGAAATTCAAGAGATGGCCAGTAACAGACAAAGAGATAGTATGTTCCTCAACGGTAACGAGAAGTAAAAGGGTGTGGCAACCCTATTGTGCTGAACCCCCAAATGAGTTAGCTACTGAGTAGGGGATCGTTTGAGGGGCAGAGTGAGGGATCGGTTGAGGGGCCGGAGCCGGCGCCTGCTGAGGTGCCACCTGTGGCGGAACCGCAGGTGGCCGAGGGCAAGTGCGGGCCCAATGACCCTCCTGGCTACAGTTAAAAAAAGTCATGCGGCCACCCCCTTTTGGTCCTGCCTGGCAGCCTCTCCCTTTCCCTCGCCGTCGATTCCCCTGGGCACCCTGGTGCCAATTAGGCTGCCACATATTCTGAGGCCACATAACAGGTTGGGGGTTGGTAATTATAAAAGTTGGGCAGCTGAGAAGCTAACTGAGGGATAGCGTAAAAAACAGGGGCCGGTGCCAGTGCGGGTGCTGCAAGTGGAGCTGCAGACGGAGGTGGTGGCGGCGGAGGCATCGCCACTGGCGGCGCTGCTACTGGTGCTGCTGGATCGTCTAACAATGGGGCCATTATTCCTTTCTTTGGGGGTTTCTGGCAGCGGATCAATTGGCGCTCACAATGTTGGAGGGTACTAATAATTTCTTGAAGATTGTCCTTACCTTCCCACCCAATGCAAGTAAGGGTAAAGGCTTTCTTAAGATCAGGCTGCAATCCCTGTACAGGAGGATTAACAAGAGCCGGAACAGAATCCTGAGGATTAACCCCAGAACATTTTAAAAAGATATTACGGAATCATTCAACATAATCACAAACATCCTCTTCTGGCTTTTGCACTGTACTATGGATTTTGTGTCAATCAACTACATCAGGATAAGCTTTCCGCACGGCTACACAAATGCGCTGCCAGAGTTGTGTCTCCTTATCCGCAGTAAGAGGGTCAGGGCCAGGCAGTGGCCACTCACAGTTTTCCCGAATTGGTCGCCAACGCTGGGTACCCAGACAAGTATCAAGAACCATATCTATATCATTACAATTAGGTTTATGACATTTACGGAGAATTTTGAGTTTCTCAACTCCCTCTTTAGGGTCGGGGGTGGATTCAACAATTGCTCGTAATTTGGAAGGTGTCCATGGATAGTAGACTTGCATCTGACCTCCTGCAGGATTAGGGTATGCCCTCATGGGCCTCTGCGTCGCAGCACCGGAGGACGAAGGGTCGGTTGGGAGGGCTGGATCCGAGTTCCATCTCTTTTGGGAGAGGGATTGGGTTCGTACACCGGTCGTACTATCAGGTTCTGGCATGCCCCCAGGAGGCGGCAGAGCCGGCAGGGCAGCCGCAGCCGGGGGTGGAACCTGTTCATGATCATCATAAGGGGGAAGCGACCGGTAGACAGGCCAGTCCCGATCGCTGAGCTCATCATCGGACGACAGAGGCGCTGGGGGCTGCTCGGTTCGCTGCACGACCAAGATCCTGGATTTCTCTTTATGATCAATTTGCTTTCGCTTTTTCTCACATTCCTGATTCCTTTCCCTCGGCTCATCAACCCATCTCTGCGTTTCATCCTTCCACTGGGCATATGCAGGCCAGCCAACTTTCTTCTTATCTGACATCTCTACTTCCTTTAAAACATATGCTAAGCACTCAATTCTATCCTGATTAAAAGTTCCATCCGGTGGGAAGCTCTCTCCCTTACCTTGGGTCCAATTAACCCATTCAGAAACATATTGGACACTTTCAGGTCCATAATGGACATACATATAAGCATTTGGGGTTCCCCTTGAAGGGGGAACCTGAGGTTTCTTTGATGCCATATTACCCATTTTCTATCTAATAACCGAAAAAAACAAAAAGCCAGTCCGTGGCAGGTCCTCGAGCCCCAATTTACTGCTAAGGTACTTTCACCAATCAGTCCACTCACACGCTGAAGGGGTCCCGGACCTCAAGCCACAAACCTGCACCCACACACTCAGTACCAACTCCAGGGGCTCCATCCCCGAGTATATACCAAAACTAAACCTAAACTGCAGAGGCTCCAACCCCGAGTATACACTAAAACTAAATCCAGACTCCAGGGGCTCCAACCACGAGTATATACTAAAACTAAACCTAAACTCCAGGGGCTCCAACCCCGAGTATACACTAAAACTAAACTCCAGGACTCTAACCCTGAGTATATTCTGGCCAAAGCGGTCCTGGACCGCAACAACTAATCACCAAAACACTTAAATAGATGACTTACCCTAAGAGTCAGCCACAAGCAGTCGAAGGCAGATCATGAGTCAACGAACCCCAGAAGCCCAAATTGGGTGCTACGGACTGAGGAGTCCTTGAACCGCGAGGTCCTAACGCTGGCGCTCCGTGAACCAACCCTAGGGGTTAGTCATTTCGGCAGAATCTCCAAGAAACTGTCGGAGATTAATTACACCAAGGCATCATTTAGTACTTAGAAACCCCATTTATTACTTGTGCACAAGGGAGACAACACAACGAGAGCTATTGTACCGTCTTGTAGTAGAATACACGCAGACCTGTTAAAAGCATTTTTACAGCCAATCAGTAAATTTTGCACAAACCTATCTGCTTATTTGCAAAAGTTAACTGACCAATCCATATTCCAGTAAATTTTCATTCCCAGCACAACAGATGTTGCGCTTACGCAAATGCTTATCACGATCCTGATTACATTCAGCCTGAGAAAGAACAAAATGGAATGTCTCAGGGCACATCCTACAACTGTGGTCAGACAAGATGGTATTGTTCTCAAGGTTACAGTATTTTTCTCTCAGGCCTAGGCATATAATTCAATTTCCCCATTAACCCTTTTAGGACTAAATAGGTTCCCTGTAGTTGCCTAGGCCACCACAGTGTGACCCCAGAGTTGTTGAGTGAGGGGTCTGGGTTGGAGGAGAAAGGGAAGGGGGGAAGGGAAGGGGGGAGGGAAAGGGAAAGGGTGGCCTGCAATTTTTGAGTTGGAGAGAGTGGTGACGCCAAAATAAGACAAAGCAGCAGGATAATAACCTCCACTACAGACCAGGGGCAACACATCACCTAGCTCTGTGCTCAATTATTTTGTTGCTAGTTGTTCCCTCTGCATCATGCAATGAGTCCAAATAGCAGATGGAGCAACTCTCTTCATCAAGGCAGGCAGGCCTGTCTTGTGGCCTGCCACAGCTGGAGCTCCATCAGTAGAAACCTGGAGATCCCAGGGAATATTTTTTCCTCCATGTAGCTATCTCGCACACTAAATATCCACTGTGCCATTTCACGATCAGGAAACAGAAGTCAAAACAGAGGCCGGGATTTTCTGTGCTTGCCAGCATTGGGCATATCCGGTGGCGTGAGTGCACAATATGGAGCGGTCGGTTTCACAATGACATGAAACTAGTTTGCGATCGTCTGCTCAGCCTTCCATTGCCGAGCCGCATTTCCCGCCATCGGACATTGGGAACCTCACTGTAACACATTTGCATATCATTATAAGTATAAGGCCAGCCCACCAAATTCATCTCCCCCGCACTTCCCCCTCCCCTCCATTGGATCATCCACCAACGTCAGCGGGAAAACACGCCAATGTGTTTCACAACAGCACACAAGAGACAAGCACCTGGCAGGCTGCACTTCGATCGGGACTTCAAGGTTTGTCTACCAACCTTGCTTCGGTCAGCACTCGCATTCACAGTGCCAGGCTTCACAGACAGCACCACATCACTTTTAGTGGGGGGCCTCACATGTAGGTCTCTACCTACCAGATCAGTCATATGCGGGTGAATTTTCAATGGCTGCAGGGCTAGGGCTTGCTTGGGGAAGGGGAGAAGCGGCCTCAGTCAAGGGAAGAGGCTGCAAGACGAGAGCTGTACTGGGGAAGGAGGGTAACCCAGGGTGGGTGTGGAGACACATGTTGATCTGTGCAAGTGACCTCAAGAGGGTGAGGGCTGAGGAGGCAGTCTCCAGAGGAGATGAGGCTAAATGGAGATATGAGGGTATGAGTGTGAGAATGGGTGGTGATGTTCCTTGAGCTGGTAGTGAGTGAGATGCCAGTGAATGAGTGATTGGCTTAAGTGTGTAAGTTTAGAGTGATGAGATGGTTGCCATACTCAGGCTGCACGGATGAGATCATTCATCCTCTATTTGCATTCAACCTCTTTCGTGCAGCATTGGCACTGACCACCACTGCCACCACCTGCTAATCTGGATTGATTATGCTGCTGCCTGTCACGTGGCCAGAGCAGGGAATAGGACATTATGGCGGTCCTCCACAGCGTCCAAATGGCATTCCAGTGATGAGTCATTAAACCTGGGGGCTGCAGTCTTTTTGCCTTTCCTGGACAGCTTCCCTGCAGTAGTTGTGGGCTGGAAGCACTGAGATATGTACACGGAGCTGAACTTTAAATATGGTGCACAGCATGATGAAGCAGCAATTTGATGGTATGGCAGCTGAATGAGAGCCCATCCGTCAAGGAAACTGCGTTTTTCTCGGGAATACATAAGTATTGCGGCGGTTTTGGGATGATATAGGATGAAAACCCGCCACTGCAGCCGGTAGGTAAAATGTTATAACCGCCTGCTACCCCACTTAGTGCGAATCTGGGATGATTTCGTCCAGAATGTCTTCAAGAATATTATTTTCCTGCATGTATCGCATAAAAACCAATATGTGCGCAACATGCCTCTCAGTGCTCACATCAATCTGAAGAGCAAAAGCAGTTGTGCATTTCAGGTGCTCCACCAACGTAGATTCCTGATCAGCTGCAATTGCCTCAACTTTGCACTTCACATTTTGTTTCAGGGGGACGCTATTGCAAGGCTATTTGTCTGTGCCTCTCCAAACATTGGGTAGAATCATCCCAGATTTGCACTTAGTGTGATGGCGGGTGTGAAAAAAGTTGTTTTACCCTCCAGCTGCAATGTGCCATATCATCCCATTCCCGGCATGTCCCGCCTCATTAATAATGCCTTCACAGGAAACACTCCACATCACTGGCGGACGGGCTTGGATTTTTCTGCCACATTACGATCTCAATGCTTCCTTGCTACGGCCATCATATTTAAAGCGCACCAGAGCACATGCCAACTTCATGTTTACAAACCAGCACGGCTCCAGGCAACAGATGGCCTCAAAAGCAAAGAAGATGGCAACTTCCAAATTTAGTGACGCCCCTCTGGGACGCCTACTGGACGCAATGGAAGGCTGCCATGATATCGTCTACCCCTGCTTCGGCCACAGGAGGTCCACCAGAGTCACCAATCTGGCATGGGAGGCGGTGCCAGGGGCAGTCAGTGCCACGAGAGTACAAAGGCGATCAGCCATCCGGTGCAGAAAGAGGATGAATGCTCTCATTTGTTCTGCCAGGGTAAGTCACTCTTCTCATCACTTTCAACTCACACACTCACAAACCTATCACACATCCACAGGAATGTCACACCTCAAGAGATAACATCATTAACTCTCACACACACCCTCACATCCCCTTCAGACTCATATCCTCTGGAGTTTGTGTCCTCATACTGTCCATGGCTCCGCTCATCACACAAACATTCCACACAGTGCCATGCGTCCTGCTCATATTCTCTCCATCTGCTTTCATGCAGGAGGCCTTCCACTGCGTCCAGCATGTGCACCAGCTCACAATGGCAGGGAGAGGTCCCAGGCCTAGGGTGGCGTGGCCCACATTAGGTCCCTCACTCACTTTGAGGAGTGTGCCATCACGCTGACTGGTAAGGACATGGACCGTGCCTGTGGTGACATTGAGGTCAGCTGCAAACACCTGTGTGAGGATCCTGCACCAGATCAGCCCTCTCTCAAAGCAAATGTGGGTGCTCTTTCTCCTGCTTTTGACTCTGCCGTTATATACTAATTATCTCTTCTCTGGTTCCCAGGGAGCTCTGCCAAGCAACCGACGCCCTCAACCAGACAGTCCCTCACTCCATCCAGGTCCTCACCTCCAGCCAAGAGGACACCTCCTCCATTGAAGAGCTGGAAATAAGCAGCTTGGAAGATCCACAGTGTCACAGCGCCCACCCACACCCTCCACCAGTGGAGAGATTCGCATCTTGGTGTGACCTAGATCTAGAGCAGGCTCGGGTTCACAATCCAATGGCCACCGCATGGATACGTGTTCACAACAAGAGGAGGCAGGTTCAGCCAAGTGCCCCAGCGCTCATGGGCTGCTGGGGAAGAGGCATCTGTGAGGTCCAATTCCAATGATGAGCCTCCAGATTCATCTTGGAGAGTCAGCAGAAGGTGGGGGAACATCACACAGAGCTTTTGGAGGAGCGCAGCTACCTGCTCTCTGATAAAGTGGTACCCACATGTGCTTGCATGGATGTCTCCATGGGAAGGATGGTGGATGCCATGGAGACTCTGGTGCAGCAGAACATGGAGATGTTCGCAGACCTGCACTCCTTAGTGGTACCCATGACTGAGTTCCTGCAGTGGCAACGCGAGAGGGAAACAGGGCACCTAAACATCCCTCCAGGTGCTCCTTCTCTTCAAGGAGTCAGGCCAGGTCTCTTGGGATCCCAAAGTGAGGAGGAGCGGCAGCTGAACACCCCTGGGTCATCCACTCTGCAATCTGAAAGACTGCCTGCTCCCTCAGAATCCCCTTTGCCTGTGACCCCCTTATCCTCATCCTCTGACACTGCAAAGGGAGCAACTAGCCCACAGGAGGACAGCCAAAGCAAACTAGGACCCTGAAGGCCTCAGCTGCCCAGAGGATGTGCACCAAAGTCATAAGAGGCAACAGGGCCAACCATTGCACAGCCTGTCTCTATCCCTGCTGCGGATGTCAGGCAAGCATCTAGAAAAAGTGGTAGGCCTAGAAAAGTTAAGAGATTCTGATCACAAATGGTTGCGTGGGTGAACAAATTTTGTCACTTTATAATCTGAAAATATGTTAACCTTCACTGAATCATGTGTAATGTTGTCTTCCAGCTTCATTGACAGGCTTCCCATGCACTAGCAGTTCATCTGCAGGCAGCTGACCTACAAATGATTCTGGGAGAAGTGTGTGTGTGGCAGGGCCTTTTGGGGCTACATGCAAGCACTCTCCAATGCACATGGAGCTTTTATCCATCACATTCATCTTATTGTCCCAAACATTTTTAATGCTGCCTGCTGGGGCTCTCTTTCAGTCGTCCATCTGAGCTGACCTGCCTCTCTGCTCACCCACTGATCACACTCCCATGCAGCACCTGTGCCTGTCCAACGGGAGGCTCCGTTCACTTTCGATTTCTGCGAAATGATAGTTGTCATGTTTATCGTTAGCTCCCCCATCCTTTTCCTTCCCCCCGGCACCCATGTCCTTTGCAACATCACTGTCGAACTCACTGGTTTCACCTTCCACCTCCCCACCCTCAAATACCAACCCAAACCATTGTCTTTTCGGGATGTCCAGGTGAACATTCACATTCCTGTCTTCCTGAGAATCCCACCCCCCCATCTACATTGACCTCCCCGACCTCCTCGTTCCCACCTGCAGGGTCTATGTCTGCCTCCGAATCCCCGCCAACCAACCACACTGTCTCTTCTTCCGCAACCAACACAAGCTCACCTTCCTACCTTTCCAGCTCCCTCTGCCCCCTCTCAAACGCACTATCTCACTATTCCCTCCTACCACGCCAACACTCAGTCACTCCCCAGGAGGCAGTCATTAACTCCACAGACCCCTCCCTTTCATGTTTACATTAATATCCCCCCTTTCTCCCTCCTCCACCCTTAATCCCTACTCCAACCTTGCTCCCTCCTCCAACTGAACACGTACCCTCCTCCAAACTCTACAACCACCTGGAGACTGGAAGATATTTGCCTATATGTTCATGTATTTGTATACATAAGTATGCAGAGTGCCACATCACTCACTACTGCACTGCAATTTATGTATTGAACTAATAAGGTATCACTCTGCAGCATAAGGTGAGATCTGTGAAATATATTTGAGCTCCAATATTTTTTGTCTAAAAGTGTGATAAATTTGAATTTCTGGGAACCACAAGAGATAACATGGTGGCAGCATGTGTCTGTGAGTGAAGCCCAAATATTTTAAATGGATTTAATGCTGAATTAGATTGAGAAAAAAAAAACCCTAATTAGTGCCACAAAGTGAATTGCATGAAAAGAAAATGCAGCTGCAGCAGCAATGGACACACAGCACTAGCTCAGGATAAATTGGAAGGGTGATGATTTTGCAGAGGCATTTGAGAAGTTTAAATGTTAATTTTCCTGGCTGGGAGGTGAGTGAGAACAACAGTAAAAATGCAGACAAAATGTTTTAAAAATTCAGCACACAACTACAGCCAAAATCAAATCTCCAGATCTACTGATATGAATTTCAAAGCTTGAAGCAGGATCCAGTTGAGCCTGTCGACAATTTCTCAACTAGATTGAAAAATGTACCCAGCAAGTGTAAATTCAAGGAAACAGAGGAAGTGTTGGTAGATCAGCTCATTTGGGGCTCTGCACACCCTGAAGTCAAAAATATCTGATTGGAAAGAGCAAGCTCACAATATCACAGGCAGTAGACACTGCACAGGAAGCCACAAGTAGACAGGTGAAGACACTGACTATGAAAGAAGCTCACCTTCAGTTTAACCAAGAGAAACAGCAACAAAAGAATGTACACCAGAAAGATAGAAAGCTGTGCAAGATCTATAGACAACCACATGAGTTCAAAGACAGAAGGAAATGTCCTAGTTCAAACTGCAGAGCTTGTGGAAAGCCTAAACACAAAGCTGTGTAGATGAAGGAAAGAAGATGATAAACATAAGAGCGAAAGAACTTAAGAAATAGAAGCAGGAGTAGGCCATTCAGCCCCTCATGTCTGCCCCACCATTCAATAAGATCATGGCTGATCTGCCTCAGGCCTCAACTCCACTTTTGTGCCAGCTTCTCATAACCCTCAACTCCCCAATATTTCAAAAATCTATCTACCTCCTCGTTAAATACTTTCAGTGATCTAGCCTCCACAACTCTCTGAGGTAGAGAATTCCTGATATTCTCTGAGAGAAGAAATTCCTTCATATCTCAGTTTTAAAAGATGGTCCCCTCATTCTGTGACCTTGACTATGTCCCCTAGTTCAAGATTCCTTCACTAGCGGAAACAGCTTCTCAACATCTACCCTGTCAAGCCCCCTCAGAATCTTGTATGCTTCAATAAGATCACCGCTCATTTTCCTAAACTCTAATGAATAAAGGCCTAACCTGTTTAGGCATTCTTGATAAGTTAACCTTTTCACCCCAGGAATCAGCCTAGTGAATCTCTTATGAACTTCCTCCAATGCCAGTATATCCTTTCTTAAATATAGGGACCAAAACTTTACACAGTACTCCAGGTGCGGCCTCACCAACGCCCTGTACAGTTGTACAAGACTTAAATATTTTTAAAGTCCAACCCCCTAGCAATACAGGCCAAAATTCCATTTGCCTTCTTAATTACTTGCTGCACCTGCAAGCTAGCTTTTTGTGTTTCCTGCACAAGAATGTCCAGATCCCTCCGTGTTGCACTTTTTGGAGTCTCTCTCTAATTAAATAATAGTCAGCCTTTTGATTTAACCTACCAAAGTGCATGACCTCACACTTTCCTACATTAAACTCCGTCTGCCAGGTTTTTGCCCGCTCATTCAATCTGTCTATATCCCCTTGCACATTCCTTATGTCCTCATCACAACATGCCCTCCTACCTATTTTGTATTGTTAGCAAATTTGGATATATTACATTCTGCCCCCTCCTCCAAATCATTAATATAGATAGTAAATAATTGAGGCCTTCAGACTAATTCTTGTGGCACTCCACTAGTTGTGTCTTTCCAACCTGAAAAATGCCCATTAATCCCGACTCTGTCTTGTGTTAACCAATCCTCAATCCATGCTAATATATTACCCCCAATACAATGAGCTCCTATCTTGGGCAATAACCTTTTATGTGTCACCATATCGAATGCCTTCTGGAAATCCAAATACACTACATCTACCAGTTCTCCTTTATCAACTGCTTGTTATATCCTCAAAGAACTCTAGCAAATTTGTCAAACATGATTTCCCTTTCACAAAAACATGTTGATTCTGTTTGATTGCATTAAGCTTTTCTAAATGTCCTGCTATTTTTTCCTTAATAATGGACTCCAGCATTTTCCCAATGACAGATGTTAGGCTGACAGGCCTATAGTTTCCTGCTTTTTGTCTCCCTTCTTGAACAGGGGTATCACATTAGCAGTTTTCCAATCTGCTGGGACCCTCCAATTTAGTGAGTTCTGGAATATTTTGACCAATGCCTCCACTATTTCTGCAGCCACTGGAACACGATGCAGGCCATCATGTCCTGGCAACTTGTCTGCATTTAGTCCCATTAGTTTCTCAAATACTTTGTCCTTCGTGATAGAGACTGTTACAAGATCTTTCTTCCCATTAGCTCCGTGCTTATCTGATAATTTTTGGAATGTTTATAGTGTCCTCCACCATGAAGACCAATGCAAAATGCAACCACGTCTCTGTAACAGCTATGAAGTGACATCCATTTAGGTCTATTTGCGCCATCAACTCACTTATCTTGTTGCAAATGCTGCGTGCATTCAGGTAAAGAACATTAGGCTTTGACTTTTTACCATTATTACTCATTCTGGTTATAATTTCTGCTGCACTCTTCTGCTTATATTTTCTGCTCCTTCCTGTCACACTTTGATTACCATTCATCTTTTCACTACGCTGCACCTCTGCTCTCTCATTTCTTTTTGTTTTTTCAAACTTCCTTTCAATTGAACTCTGCCCCCAAATAATTAGTTTAAAGTCTTATCTACAACCCTCGTTATATGATCCTCCAGGACACTGGTCCCAGCATGGTTCAAACAGAACAGCTCCCTCCTTCCACAGTACCGGTGCCAGTGCCCCATGAATCGGAATTCATTTCTCCCACATCAATCTTTGAGCTATGCATTTCACGCTCTAATCTTATTTACCCTACACCAATTTGCACGTGGCTCAGGTAATAATCTGGAGATTATTACCTTTGTGGTTCTACTTTTTAATTTAGCCCCAAGCTGCTCGTAGTCCCTCAGCAGAACTTCTTCCCTAGTCCGAGCTATGTTGTTGGTAACTACGTGAACCAAGACAACTGGATCCTTCACCTCCCACTCCAAGTCCCTCTCCACCCCAGAAGAGATGTCCTTAACCTTGGCACCAGGTAGGCAACACAGCCTTTGGGACTCTCTGTCTTTGCTGCAGAGAACAGTATCTATTCCCCTAAATATGCTATCCCCTATTAAACGACTTACCAGAGGCAGAGCAACAGAGTGAATAAAAATGAAAAGAAACCAAAACATCCATAGCGGGGAAGATTTTCATGAGTTTGTGGATTCCTGAGACCAATTCTTGAGAACAGAGCAGTCTCTAGGGTACAGTGAATTGGAACGACCGCCCTTGGCCCTGCATTTTGTGGGGCCCCACGCTTCAACAACATGGCTGATTCACTGTCTCTTGCACTCTAAGTCCAAAATGAGTGTTTACTGGTGGATATAAGTTAATAAACAAAGCAGGTATCCCTCTCCAAATCTCATAAAAGGGTAGAAGAGAAAGCAGATTAAAACAATATGAACTGGGATAAATCCCTGCCAAGGCAGCAGCACAGGCACCCGGAAGCGCAGTGTGGGCTCATCACCATCTGTCACCCTTGGAGACTGCAGCGCTGACCTTGGTGGCAGCAGCAGAGTGGCTTTTATTTCAATTCTCATTCACTACAGAGGGGCAAGATGAAGTTTTCAAAACAGTTAATGTCTTTAAAACCAGCATATAGCGCGTAACATCCGACCTGCAGAGTAAGTCACTCACTTGCTGTGTTTATTCAGTCGTGGGCAATTGAAACCCTCTGCTTCTTATTTTATTTTTCTTCCAGTACGCATTTGTAACTAACATTTGCTTAACGTTGGAAGATGGATAGTGATTTTTTTTAAAAAGTTGAATTATTTATTGCATTGCGTTTGTAATTTCTGATGATTAGGCCAGAATTCCCCTCCCCACCATGGCAGGTTCCCCCACAGGGGGGCCGGCGAGCCATTGAAATCTACATTTACATCGGCGGGACCAACCTCCCGTGTAAGGGGCAGGCAAATTCCGGCCTTAACGTTTTCTCCAGCTGGGGCATGGGGTGTGTTAGTAAAAATGTTATAATAGAATCACACAGAGATCATGAATTTCTCCGTAACAAAAGGAGAGCGAACAATTATGTTCAGCCTTGGAGACAGTGTGTAGTTTATCACAGTCAATAGTGCAGCACTTGCTTGGAACCGAGTGCTCAGTAGCTGGGAAGCTGCTGGTGCTCCTTTTCATACACACATGGTCAGGGACCCAGCCATCTGAGGAAACTTGTCCAAAAATATTATGGGGGGGGGCCCACACAGTGCAATGGGCCCCGGGCCCCACACCTTTCCTAGCTCAGAACAATGAAAGGTGACCTCACTGAAACTTACAAAATTCTTACAGGGCTCGACAAGGTAGATGTAGGAAGATTATTTCCTCCAGCTGGGGGTGGGGGTCTAGAGCCAGGGGGCACAGTCTGAGAATAAAAGATAAGACATCTAGGGCTGAGATGAGGAGGAATTTTTTCACACAGAGGGTGGTAAATCTTTGGAATTCTCTACCCCTGAGGCCTGTGGAGGCTCAGTCATTGAGCGTGTTCAAGACGGAGGTTGATTGATTTCTAGTTAGTAACGACATCAAAGGATAGTGTGGGAAAAAGGCATTGAGGTAAAAGATCAGCCATGATCTAACTGAATGGCAGAACAGGCTTGAGGGGTTGAATGGCCTACTCCTGCTCCTGTTTCCTATGTTCCTATGATACAATGGATAAAGGAACCATAAAACTGTCTGAAATGTCAGGCTTCAATAGTTCTCAGAGAAAAGAAATTCACACAACCATTCAGCTTAGGAAGTGGGTGAAAAGTAAGCCCACAACCATTAACTTGAAGCTTGACCCTGGAGCACAGAGTAACATCATCCTGTTCAGATTATATCAGAAGATCTTTCCTGAAAATTTGAAAGAAAATGGTGTCCCAAAGAAAAATACTCAGCTGATAACATATGGTGGAACTGAGATTTGACAGCTAGGAATCACCCAAATCAGAGGGACACATAAAGAAAAGACATTAACTGTATGTTTTATGTCACTGAAACAGATGATCCTGCTATCTGGGGTTGATCAGTTGCAAAGAACTGCAGCTTGTCTCAGTAAATCATCAAATGAAGGTGGTCTCACTAAAAGTTGAAAGTAGTACAGCCACTGAAAAGCACCCTCCGATCAGAAGCAAGAAGGGGTTTGCCAGAGTCACAGAGCCTACAGTTTGGGTAAATTCCATTGTTATGAGAGAGAACATGCAAAGCCAAATGAATGGGTTGCAGTCAGATATTGAAATTCTCAAGGCCAATATTGAAAGACAAAAAGAGCTCTTGGCAGAAAAGGAATCAGAGTTAATTTTGGAAAGTTCAGATAGGCAAGGAAGATTTCCAGAAAGTTCCAAGATGAAAAGTTAGAAGTAGAGAATAAAGCAGCTGACCTGGAAAGACTGAAGGATGAGCAGGATGTAATGTGACATGTTGAAAAGGAGCATGTGGAAGAGAAACTGCAAACTGCACAGCTAGTAGAGGAGGCATCCAAATTAGTGAACAGCAGATGCAGCTTAGCCTTACATCAAAATCAGAGAATTATTTATCTGGAGTGATGAACTGTGAGAATGCTAGAGCATTTTAAAGAAGAAATACGAAATGCAAGAAGCCAAATTGAGCAAGCACAGCATGAAGCAGAAAAACAGGTGGTGGACAGGCACATTGAGTGGTTGGAAGAGGAACGTAAGCTGCAGAATTATAACGCAGAGCTTGAGGAGCTGCCAGGCCAAAGACTGAGCTACTTCACCTCGGAAGAAAGGGCACAACATTTTACCGCCTATGTGATACTGTGTATAATGTTTTTGAGAAATGAAAACAAGTTATAAAAGACTCTTTCAGTTTAATTATAAAAGTCAATTGTTAATTTTCTTTAGTTCAGATGTAATATAAAAAAGTTAATGATTGGAACAGTTATACTAATATATGGAAGTGTCATATTTTTAAAGAAAGAGGAATTTTATATTGTGAATATGATTTAGGAACTATATGTTCATGCACATATATACATCAGTATCCAGAGTGTCATTTCACCCACTGCTGCTCTACAATGTGTGTATCAAGCTAACAATGTATCAGTCCGCAGTACATAGTGGGATCTATGAAATACATTCAAAGAAAGTTCCACCATTTTGTGTCTAAAAGTGTGATTGGCCGGAATTTAATGTTGATTGGGTGGGTGCATGCCCCACATGAATGTATTTGAAATTGCACAAAGTGACATCGGGTATATGTCCCGACATCATCGTTCACACGAGCAATATTGAGGTTGGCGGGCGCGCGCGAGAGTTAGAACTGCACATGCTGACAATTAAAGGACCAATTAAGGCCATTATAAAAACTATTGTCCATGATTTTACATTGCCCATGCGATTTCGCTCTTGTCACACAGACAAAACAGGCAGACGGGTAGTGCATTTTAATTCAAAGGGCGGGCGAAAAAGGGTCTGGAGCATTTCTATTGTGAGTACTGAAGAGTCCAGGAGCTAGTTTGCAGCTGGTTGCTTAGTGAATCTTGACAGCTTTATCTCTTTCTTGAGCTTCAGTCTTTGAGTTGCTAGCCTGCATTTCAGGACTCATTGGTGTCTCCATGGCTCCTGGAGGATTTGTACCATGTGGACCCTTACAGTAACCAGACAGCCTTCTGTTTCTCTAGTAATGGGGATTGTCTACTCCACTGGTTGTACCTCCTCTGAGGAGGAAGAGAGGGGCAGGAGGGAGAGGAGGCCAGATGCCCAAATGCAGCATCCAAGGGAGCGACCTGTGGGTGGAGCGGCCTAGGCACAGGGGATGAAAGGTCAGATGGGAGTCTAAGGCAGAAGGGGCCGCAGAAAATGCCACTATCCTGCTGCCAGAGTGTACGGGCAGCAATGCAGCTACCTCAACATGTCTGAGATGCAATGCCAAAGGAGGCTCCACCTCTCCCGGGAGACTATGACTTCCATATGTCAGATGATTGGGTCAGAGATCACATCCAATTGTACTGGTTGCCACCACATACCAGTGGCTCTGAATGTCACAATGGCCCTCAACTTCTATGCCTCCAGCTCTTTCCAGGAGTCAGGGGGGATCTGTGTGGAGTCTCCCAATTAGCTGTCCATAGTTGCATGAAGCTCATGACTGGTGTTCTGTTCAGGCAGGCCATGACATTTATTCATTTCCGGGCAGACGAGTCCAGCCAGGCTCATTGAGCCAAAGCTTTGCTGTGATGCTGGGATACCCCTATCCAGGGTGCCATCTGCACTCATGTGGCCAACGAGGCACCAGCGAGTGAGCCGGGTGCCTTTGTCAACAGGAAGGGATTCTACTCCATGAACATCCAAATAGTTTGTGACCACAAGACCCAGATTCTGCAAGTCTGTGCAATGCACCCTGGCAGCTCCCTAATATATACATTTTGCGACACTCACAGATGCCAAGGCTGTTCGTGGCTCCAGCTCAACTGGATGCATGGATGCTGGGTGACAAGGGCTATCCATGAAAAGGTGGCTTATGATGCTTCTCTGGCACCCAAGAACAGAAGCAGAACAGAGGTATAATAGGAGTCATGCCTCCACAACAGCGGTGAAAGAGAGGACCATAGGATTACTGAAGATGAGATTCAGATGTCTGGACAGTTCAGGGGAGCACTTCAATACCCTCCAGAGTGCGTGCCACTGATGGTGGTTGAATGCTGCACTCTCCACAATCTGGCACTGGCAAGGGGGGACCCACTGGAGAAAGAAGATCTTGAGGCAGCCGCATAGGCCACAGATGATGACTCCAGTGGTGGCTCAGAAAATGAGCCCAGGGAAGAACACGGTGAGGACATGGAGACAGGCCTCTGGAACCTTCAAGCAGGCAGGAACACCAGGGAGGCCTTGATTCAATGCACCTTCAACTAGTCTGCCAAGGCACTGCTTCCACCTCATGCCAGGGGTGCCACCTCCTTACCAAATGTTTGAAATAACCCATTCCAAAGTCCACTCAGTGCCTGTGCAATAAAGTTTAGAGCCACTCATGTCCAGCATGAGATGCCCTGCACCTACGAAACAAGTGATGCATACTCAGGCCAGTAACACAAAAGCAAAATTTATGTCATGTTAGCACTCACAGAAAATGAACATAACATGGCAGAACAGAAAATTACTCGTGAAAAGTCCCTCTTGCACTTACGGTGCCTTAAACTTATGTTTGCGAGTGCTGTGTCTTGTTGCCTTCCCCTTGCTGGCAGGGGCATTGGAGGCAGCCTGCTGACTGTGCTGCCCTGTTGGCCTTGATGACCTTGGCGGTCATCTGGCCAGCAGAGCTTCTGCAGGCCCCGCTGGACACTCCTCAGTCATCGTGGCCTCATCAGATGCCACAGTCACTGGCAGAGGGGCGAAGGAGCTGCTGCCATCATCCAGAGCACCCTGAGATGAGCCCGCAGAGATGACAAGAAGCTTGTGCACCAATGTAAAGTTGGTCTGGATCTCTCTGCTCGCCATTGATGGACGGGCACTTAGCAGAGATACTAGGTGCCTCATCTATCTCTCACACTGGCAGTGACCTCCTGAGGTCATTGCCTATGTGAGGGCTTGCAGGTCTGATTACAACCCCAGGAATGCCTGATTCTATTCCTGGAGCTGCCTTTCCATAAGAATCGCCACTCTCTCAATGGAGGATACAGTGTGCTTGGTGCAAGGGTCAACGTAGTACTCATGCTCAAACCCTCAGGAATCTCCACCAGATCCTCCTGCACATCTGGCTGGACATCCAGCATTTGCCACTTAATGGATGACTCCAGAGGCTCATCATTTGCCTTGAACTCAGCATGGTCCTGGTCTCCACCATCAGTCCTCCAACTGGACATTCTCTGCCTCCGCCTGCTCCTCATGTGAGTGTGCCATGCCCTCACTGCTGTGCACCGATATTGTAGCCAATGATCTAATGCCCACTTGGTATCTGCGCTGGTGCCTGGTGCAGAAAGGGGGCGTGACGCAGGTGCATCTGACGAGCACTGGTCCTCCAGCGTCAAGGGCGCCTCATTGGGATCCTGCAATCGTTTGCTGGATGGTGGTTTTAGGGGAGAAAAATGACGTGTCATTAGTATTAATCATCACACTGTCACTGTGCATGCTAGGCGGCCTAGTGAGATAATGGAGATCTGCAGCATGGTGACACCATTTTTCAATAAACAATGAAGGTTCACTAGGCTAATCCTAGGTATGGACGGATTTTCTTATGAGGAGAGGCTGAGTAGGTTTGGCCTGTATTTATTGGAGTTTTGAAGAATGAGAGGCGACCTTTTTGAAACATATAAGAGTCTTCGGGGGCTTGACAGGATAGATGCTGAGAGGTTATTTCCCCTTGTGGGAGAGCCCAGGACCAGAGGTCATAATCTCAGAGTAAGGGGTCGCCCGTTTAAGGCATAGACAAGGGGGAATTTCTTCTCTCAGAGGGTAATGAATCTGTGGAATTCTTTATCACAGAGGGCTGTAGAGGTTGGCTCATTAAGTATATTCAAGGCTGAGATAGACAGATTTTTAATCAATAAGGGAATCAAGGGTTATGGGGAAAAGCCAGGAGAGTTGAGAGTTGTTGGATCAGCCATGGTCTCATTGATTGGCGGGGTGGACTCGATTGGCCGAATGGCCTACGTCTTATGGTCTTATATCTAATGGGGACTCCAGGTTTGAGGTTTTCATTACAGATGAGGCAACATAACAACGTTTACACACTCTGACACTCTCAAAACTGTGCACTGCACTCTTAACTTCATCAGGGACCCCTGCCTTTCCACGACCGCTGGAATGAGCTGGGCATGGGCACTCCATCTCTAAAGCATCCATCTCATTCCTCATCAATGTGAGCAAGCTTGGGGGGACCTCTGCATGTTCTTGACCTTGATGTTGTTATGGCTTATCTTCTCCTGAAAGAACAGTGAAGCATTGATTAGTCCACTGTCTACCTGCAGCATCATTGCAGCCTGGCGAACCCCACCTGAGGACCACCTTGCAGGGCACATCTGAGTTGTGGCCCTCAACCCGCAAAGCAATCAAGCTAAGCTGCTAGAGAGCACTGCCTTGGCCGGCGCTGATGTCATTGACAGTTGGCATTCAAACCCTTACACCCCTGAGCACCATGGATGGACAGCTAGCCGGTAGCACTTCTCCACACAAATCCATGCCAACTCGGTACTTACCCTTGCCAAGCGCAGCAGATTGTTGAACCTTTTGCGGCACTGCACCCATGTGTGCCACACAACATCATTGCCGCTGACTTGGGCTGCCACATCTGCCCATGCTTTCTTGGCTAGGTGTGGTGGCCGCCTCTTGCCACCCCTGGGACTGAGGATGTCCTGCCTGGCACTGACCTCCTCCTCGAGGATTCCCAGGCACTCATCCAAGAACCAGGGAAGAGTGCCCACTGGACTTGCCTTCCTGCTTGGCATGCCCAGCAGGTGCAGATGCCATTGCAGCTGAAAGAAAAATGTTTCATCAAACAACTCCAAAGCTACAAAGTATCCCCTGGCAGCCTTCAGAGAGCTGCCTCTGCTGCTTTTTTTTTCAATCCCCCTCCGAGGTTGCCATTGGACTCGGTGCCTGACAGGCTCCCGCCCCAATCTAGCCCTTCTGACCATTGAGCAGAAACTTTTCATGCTGGGCAGCCCTTAATTGGCCACCCAGTGTGAAATCGTGTTGGAAATGCAATCTCACCCAGGAGCGGAATATACGTCCACTTCCGGGCCCACTGACTTGGCACACACACCAAGCATGAAATTCAGGCCATTATATCAAACTTCTGAAAACCACGAGACATAGCAAGCAGATACTATGAAAAGCTTCAAAAGGCAATTGGACATATACCTGAAGACATAGACACAATGGGATGAATGGCCTCCTTCTGTTCTGCACCATTCTATGATTCTATGATATGTTATATTGAGAGTTAGTAGTAGAAAGCTTGAGACTGCATGCAATTTCAAGCCCTGGCCACCAAGTGTTGCTGTGGAACTAGCTATGTTTTAGAGCATCTGGTGTGTCAGCCAGAAATCCTGCTGGTATAAACAAGTAGTCCTCTACTTCTCCTGTGCTCTTGACCTCATCATTATTTTTCTCTTTCTCTCTGTCATTCTCTCTCTCCCTTTTCCCCTTTCCACCCTTACCTACTTCACATTTCCTTTCTGCTCATTGTCCTTCTGCTCCCTCCCCTCCATTCTCCAGGGAAAGGCAAGAGAGTGCCTTTCCCTCCCCTCCCTTGGTTCAATTATCCCCAATCCTAAAAAACCTACTGGCCATCTAATATACCCCCTGCTGAATTAGATAGGGAGAGAAAAATCGGGCAGGTTGTGTAATGTGTAGAGAAAAGGGTTAACATGATGCTGATGTAATAATGATATCAGATTACATTACTGAGAAGTAAGAGTGATCGGGATGGAGGAGAAGCTCCAACCTCATGTAGAGGTCCAAATGTGTATATTTTTGCTGTAAATGAAGAATAATGGTTTTGAGAAGCTACAGACTTGAGCAGCATACTTTGGGAGAATAGACAATCTCCAAGAGCTCCTGTCCAGACCCTGACCACACAATGAAACATAATGGACAGCTATTCCGTCACTGTTTGCTTTGTGACTCATGGAAGTTGATCTTTATCCGCAATGCAATTTTAAATCACACATGGTATAAGAAGTTGACAAGTAGGAAGAAGCTAATAAAATGAGAAAATAAGGAAATGTAAAAAAAACACAAAAAAAGCTCTTTAACATATTACTCCATAGAGCGAGGAAGAATGAAGGGACAATACAAAGACATCACAGCAAAGAGGAGGCCAGCAGGAGGTCCTAGGAAATGCAGTGGTAACAAATGAAGAAGGCAGTTAGTGGAGCACATACCCCACTCTTGTGTTAACTCAACATTATTACAGCTATGCAGCTTTTCTTTGATGCTTTTCCTTGGCTGGGAAAAGCCAGACTGGTTAATGCTCTATAATTTGCTACGAGGATGTTTTTCTTTTAAAGATACGATTTCCAATTTTTCTTTTTTCAGACTGACTGGATTTTTAAAAAAGACTGGAAAGCTCTGAAGACAATGAGCAGAATCTTGCCCTTGGATGGCGTGCAGGTCCCAGCGGCTTGGCAGCGGGTGGGCAGCCGACCCCGCCACTGAAACCGGGCCTGCCGCCATTTTAAGTGGGCAGGCCAATTAAGGCCTGCCTAGCAGCAGCCCGGCCGGAAATTGCAATGCGATTCCTGTGCTGGGGGGCGGGGGAGGGGTGGGGAGGCAGAGATTCCCTATCTGTCAAAGTGCGCTGTTTCGTGCATGCACGCGGAAAAGCGCACTTCTCCCTGAGGCAAAGTCCTGTCTCAGGGAGATTACTGACACGAGATGGGACATGTTAATAAAGAACACATAAAGTTTATTATTTTTTAAAATGGACATGAAACTTCATCCCGCCAGTGGATGAAGTTTCCTGAATAATCAGAAGCCCGCTGGAGCTCCTGGCCTGTCCACCAACCTTAAGGTTGGCTGGGCAGGTCTTTAAGTGCTTTAACTAGCCTGTTAATGGCCTCAATCGGCCATTGACAGATTGGCGGGCGGACAGCTGATTCTGCCCACGGCATTTTCCCCTCGGTGACCAGGTCCCGCCCCCAAATTGCCGAGGGGAAAATCCTGGCCAATGGAAACTGCACAGACTGCTACAATACACAGCTTGCATTTCAACATGTGGGATGGAAAAAGGAAGCATGATCATCTTCTGTTGGCTTTGCAGTATCATGAAACTTTTCAAACAGTTCTGACATGAGACATTAAAATGCAATTACCTGTTCTGAAACAATAACTGCTGTAGCCATAGTCTAATAGAATTTCTCTGGGATATATTGCCAGCAATTTACTTTAAGGGACTGCTTACCAAGCAGGAGAGAGAGATCAAAAGACAATACTGTACTGAAGCAGGCTGCTGAAACCGTTTGCCTTCTCTGACTCTCTCTCTCTCTCTCAGAAGCATTTTGCCCAGATTCATGAGGTAACCATCCTGAGAAGCGAAATCTACTGCAAACCGAGAACTTTTGGGAACAAAACTTGGCAATCGGCCCCATCCAACTGCACCGAGGAAGACAACTGAACAAAATGGTCACAATGTAGAATCACTGCATCGAGACCTACCAAAAAGCAATTAACCATATACTCCTTTGTTTTATCTTTTCCACAAACTATAAAAATCCCTTAAGGAAACCTTGTAATCTATACTGCCGTGTGTGTGGGCCCAGACGAACGTGTGTGATGTATGAATGGTGTTTGCAATTTACCTAGTTTTAATTTTAATTCAGGAAATAGTTTCAATAAACTTATCTGGTTCTTTGTTTAACCTAAGAAAACTTGTCTGACTATTTTTTTTATAATCTAAAAGTGTAAATAGTGGGATCCATAAAGAATTGGCAAAGCACATCTCTAAATTCACTAAAAAACCTGTTATGGTTAGAACTGGAGTGGGAGAATAGGGGAGTCATTTCAGACCTCCTTACGTGGTCATAACAGAAATTTGGGGGCTTGAGTCCAGGACTGATCTCACATTCATATGAGAGAATCAGAGTGGGGAAAGCAAATTGTTCCTTAGGAGAATTTAAAAAAAAATCTGCTATACAGGTTTTCTTGGGTTTACAGTACTAAAGTGCTAAAATGTCCACATTCAAAGCTTGTACCTTTCTAGAACAGATCAAGATTACTGTTGTTAGGTTAAAGGCTCTGTCCCTTGAGGACTTAAAATGTGTGGCTAAGGAGTTGGAGTTAGAGTTTTGCCCAAAAGCTAGGAAACCTGAAATTTTAAAACACATGACCAGACACTTGGATTGAGAACCTGGAGAAATCACGACTGACAATCTAGTTTTAGCAAAGTAACAGTCACATGTAGCCCAGCAGATTTCCTTCCCTAATGGACATTAGTGGACCAGATGGGATTTTACAACAATTGGCAATAGTTTCAGGGTCATCATTAGATTTTTATTTCCAATTTTTTTAACTGAATTCAAATTCAATCATTTGACATAGCAGTATTTGAACCCAGGTTATTATCCTGAGTTTCTGGATTACTAGTCCAGCAACAACACCACTATGCCATTGCTTCCCCTAAAGCTAGAGTAGAAATGACTAGAGCTAGAATTCCATATTAGGGAGAGAGGAAGAAAGAAAAGTGGACATAGAGAGAGAAGAAAGAAAAACGGAAAGAGAGAAAAAGGAAAGGGAGAGAGAGCAAGCTTTCCAAAGGGTGATAAGAATGCTTGAACTGCCTAGGGACAGGTCCCCGATGCTCAGTGAAAATACCCCTAGCTCAGGTCTGAGTGGCGAGCTATTCAAGTTTGCCCATTTAATCCCTAAATTTGATGGGGAAGAGGTGGAAACCTCCTTCATCTCTTTAGAGAGGGTAGCTCAGCAGTAAGGTGGCCAGCAGAGAGTTGGACCCTGTAGCTACAAAACAAGCTCACAGACAAGGGTTACAAAGTTTACTCCCTGGTGCCTGATGAGAGTTCGGCAAACTATGAGGTGGCAAAAAATGATATTTCAAGTGTGTATGAACTGGTGTCGGAGGTGTACTGTCAGAAATTCCGTACCCTGCAAAAACAGCAGGACCAGACATACATTGAATTTGAATGGCTTTAAGCAGCTCGCATTTGATCAGTGGATGCAAACTCTTAAGGTCAAGGCTACATATGAAAACTACATACATAGAAGAATAGAAAGTGGCAAGCGTCAGGCATGAGGTGACCCTAGGTGATGATTATGAGCTTGTCCACAAGCACTCATCCCAAAGGAAACCCTTCCCTAATCACCCCCAACAAACTGAAAAGGATAGGAGGTGGGAGAGTGATAGGAAGCTGAGCACCCATGGGATAGAAGGGATAGCTAGAAACACAGATACCCCTCCTCAGGTTAGAAAGGATGGTGCTGAGAAGAGGAGTGAGGCCTGGAAGTCTGTGTTGCCATAAAGCTGGACACATTTGTGCTGATTGCTAAAAGTTAAGGGGAAATCCTTTGGGATTTATTGGGGCACATAGGCCCTGTGCAGAGAAAGGGAGTCAGGTAGAGAACATAGCAGACCAGGTTATGGCTCTGACTGCAGCAGCAAGTCACTGTAAATGTGACCCTGTGAGTGCGGTTGCGTTCAGCAAAGTCCCTGAAAGTTACAAAGATTTTGAATCAGAAGAAAAGGTGTCTCCATTTCCCCTGAGCAAGACAAGTAAGTCTTTAGTCATACTGAAGAATACTGGGGCTAATCAATCTCTGCTGCTGGGAAGAGGCATGACCTTTCCCCCAGAGAGTGCAGTGCAGGCAAAAGTGCCAGTATCAAGGGAGAGTACAGACCCATATCTTTATACAGGATGGACCTGGAGTCCAACCTCATTTTAGGACCGGTGCACAAGGGAGTTGTCCCTAGTTTGCCTGCGGTCAGTGTCAACCTGTTCCTCGGCAATGATCCGGCAGGATCAAAGGTGGCAGCATCCTTAGTGATTTTCGAGAAGCCAAATGAGGCCAGGGATACAGAGCAGCTACAGGAGAAAGTCTTGGCATTTTTCCTGACTATGTAGTACTGCAGTCTATGGCCAAACAATCCTGGTCAAAGAGGCCTAACTGGCACTGCAAACTGATGACCCAGTCATCTGGCTATCTGAAACCTTTCTCAAGTGTTTAGAAAGTTGGTCTTCCTTGGTTATGGCTCAGCAAGCTGGCCCAGTGCTAAAGAAATTAGTACAGACTAACCAAACTGAAGCTGAAGTGGAGGGAGTCGCTGGGTGCTACTTTTTTGAAAATTAGGTGTTGATGAAGAGATGGAGACCTCCTTACAGACCTGCAGATGGAGAGTGGACATGATCCACCAGGTAGAGGTGTCACCAAGGTACTGAGGGGAAAATATTGAGGCTAACCTATGAAATCTCAATTGCTGGACGTGTCGGTATACGAAAAACCCAAGTCTACATAAGCCAGCATTTTTACTGGCCTCACCTCCACAAAGATGTTTACCCCTATTGAATTCGTTTATGGACACTGAGGGCTTCCCTGAAACTAATCAAGGAGGATTTTAGAACAGAAGAAAGAGGCCTCCATGTTAGACGATATATCTGTGTTCTGTGAGCAGCTCACAAGAGCTGTGACATGGGTCAGAAGGACTTAAAATCCTCCCAAACAGCTATGGAAAAGCAGGCAGACAGACATGCCAAAGTCCAAATCCTTCAGCCAGAAAACTATGTGCCAGTGATCCTACCGATACAGGATGATCTCCTGGAAGGCTTGTTCAGTTGTCCATGCAGGGCAGCAAAGAGAATTGGGAAGGTAAGCTATTTAATTGATACCCAGACTGTAGGAAAAAACATTAGCTGTGTCATATCAATGGGTGGAATCATCCGTGCCTGCTAGTGTCGGGCATGCTTGGCAGCATGAGTGAACAATATGGTGAGAAGGCCAAAAATCGGTTTCACAACATCGTGAAACAAGTTTGCGATCATCTGCTCAGCCCATCGATGGTGGGACACATTTCCTGCCATCGGACATTGGGAACCTCATTGTAATATAACTGCATATCATAATAAAGCTCGCTGGCCGGACTCATACCACCGTTCCCCCCTCCCCACCCCCGCTGGAATGTCCCCCCATGTTGGCATGATTGCACACCGATGTGTTTCACAGCATCACATAAGAGGCATACACTTGGTGAGCTGCACTTTGAGAGGACCTTGGAGGTGAATGCACATTGCGGAGCGCTCACTAGGGATGCCTGCTGGACTTCAAAGCTGAGGTGCTTTGGGGGAGGGAGAAGGCTGCCCTGCAGTAGAGGTGACTTGGGGTGTGGGGGGTAGGGGCAAAGGCTGCATTGCAGTTGGAGTGACTTTGGGGGGGGCAAAGGCTGCCCTGTGCTTGATGCGACTTTGGGGAGGGGAGCAAAGGCTGCCCTGCTTCTGAGGCAACTTTGGAGGGGGAGGGGGGAAGGCTACCCTGTTGTTGAAAGTACAGCACAGCACATGTGGGGTGGGGGAAGGGTGGGCGAGGGAAGCGGCCATGCTTTGGGGACATCTTGTATAAAGTGACCATTCCACTGCAGCTGAGACAGTTCAGGTGAAGACACATTGATCTGATTGGAGTCGGGCCTCTAGCTTATTTGCCCACTCAAGCAACACAGAGGCATGAAAGTGCCACCAAGTGCTCCAGAGCTTTTCACCCCTCGGGCACAGACTGCAAACTAAAGAGTATTTTAGTGGACATCAGAACAGTTTGACGACTGTGCATGTTGTAAAGCCTTGCTAAAGCAGTTACTGGTGGAGGCACTCACAGCTTCTTGCATTGTCATCATCCTGGTTTGGGTCAGTCTACCCCATAGTTCAAGATAACAATGCAACCTTGCAGAGCGAGTGTTATAGAGTTGTTTTTCAGACAACGTTTCTTAGTGGAAACATTTGGTTTTATTTACAAGACAACAGTTTTAACTACGCGCATCCAACAAACTCCATAACAAAGAAGTACACTCTCTGTAGAGGCTCCCCACACTGATTAAACATTAGTTTACACAGATCATGTGATCTTACATCACAGGATTATTCTTGAAGCTACAGTCCAATATTTCCCAAATCTCTAATAACCACATTTGTTCCCTTTTAACTTTTTGGTGCATTTTGTATTTATAAGGATATTTATATCATATTTACAAAGGTCATGAAATTACAACTTCAGTCTTTCAGGTGGTTTCCTTATCCGTGTGGAACGTTGTGGCTTCATGGCTTCAGATTCTTTTGAAGGAAACACGTTCTCTGGAACTGCACTAACATCAGGTACTTCATTAGGCACATGCAGTTCAGTGTCTTGCACTCCGACAAAGACATCAGGCATGTCTATCTTGATTGAGCATCTTCAACAGAAATCAGTGGTTCTGTAATGGTTACAGGTGGAACAAAAAAAAATTGCATTATATCTCTTTTTCTTAAATTATCCACATACTTAGGGGTGATTCAGCCTTCCATTTCCACATGGTATGACAATGGTCTGGTCACTGAACTTAGTTTACCAGGTAGCCACTTCGGTCCTCCACCAAAATTCTTGACGTATGCTGCCTCTCCAACACTAAATTGTTGCTCACGACTATGCAAATCATGTGTTGCTTTTTGATTCCCTTGACTTTTCTCTTCTTCCCCTCCAAATTGGGAAGTATTAGATTCAGTCTTATCCGAAGATGGTGGCTCATCAGTAATCCTGCAGGCATTGCTTCTGTCTTATGTGGGAGATTGTTCTGTAGTGAAATAGTAAACAAGCAAGTTTGGTCTCCAGTGAATCACCAGTTAACTTTTTCATTCCCGCCTTAAAAGTTTGTACTGTTCTTTCCGCCAGTCTGTTTGATGACAGACGATACCGTGTAGTCTTCACATGGTTGATACCATTGAGGCTGATAAATCATTGGAACTCGGCGCTTGTGAATGCAGTACCATTATCTGAGACAACTACCTCTGGCATTCCATGAATGGCAAAGCTCTGGTGTAGTTTTACTACAGTAGCCCTCGACGTTGGCAACTTTACCTCATAATTGTCTAACCACTTGGAATGAGCATCTACAATCAGGGCAAACATACTTCCACGGAAAGACTAACAAAGTCAATATGCAATTGCATCCAGGGTCTACCAGACCACTCCCATGGGTGTAATGGGGCTGCCGCTGGCAACTTTTGTAGCTGCTGACATTGCACACAGTGTTTTACCACATTTACAATGTTGCTGTCCATCCCTGGCCACCAAAGTTAATTTTGCTCTGTGGTCTTCATTCGGGAGATCCCTGGATGGGCACTGTTTAGCTCCCCTGTGGGGGAACTACTACCCGTGCACCCCATAATAGAACACCATCTTGACTGTTCATCTCGCGTCTTCGGTTGAAGAATGGCTTTAATTCATCAGGGATTAGTTCCTGGGACCAACCATATAGCTAACACTTGGTCTCTCACTTGAGACAGGGCTAGATCACAATTCATCCAGTTTCTTATCTGCCTGGCACAGACTGGTGAGGAATCTAGAAAATTCATCACTAAGATGAGTTCCTGTGGAACTGAGACATTTCCATCATTCTGTTGCAAAGGAAAGAACTCAGGGTATCGACATTTACTATATGAATCCCTGATCAATGTGCAAAGATGTACTCATATGCCAAAATTAGTACCCATCTTTGTATTCTTGCAGAGGCTATGGAGGGGTATAGCCTTTTCCTCACTAAACAAACCCAAAAGTAGTGTGTGGTCTGATACTATTGTGAAATGTAGCCCATGAACGTATTGGTGGAATTTTTTTACACCAAAAATAATCAACAGACCTTTTTTGATCTGAGAATATCCCTTTTCAGCTGTGATAAGCATCCTGGATACATAGCCTATTGGCCTCTCTGTGCCTTCATCCATTTTATCAGATAGTACCGCTCCCACTCCATAGGGGGATGCATAGCACCAACTCCTTCATATGGCCATAATGCACCAACAAGTTGAAGGATGTAGGAACTGTTTTATTTTCATGAAAGCCTCTTTTTGAGGTGCCTCCCAAAACCAATGCTGGTTTTTTCTTAGCAGTGAATGCAGAGGGGACAGAATGTGGATAAATTTGGTAGAAATCGCCCATAATAATTTATCATCCCTAAAAATGATTTAAGTTCAGAGGTGTTCTTGAGTGCAGGCACCTCTCTTATTGCTTTAACCTTCTCTTCAACAGGGTTTGACCCTTGGGCATGCACCCGGTGGCCCAAATACATGACTTAATTTGCTTGAAAAGTACATTTTCTTCCTCCAGGCGCACCCCTGCTTGTAAAATTCATTTCAGGACTTTCTCTAGGTTAACCAAGTGTTCCTTTTCTGTGAATCCAATTATCAGTACATCTTCCAGGTAGACCACAACCTGAGGTAGTCCCTGTAGTAAACTTTCCATTGTCTTCTGAAAAATGGCACAGGCTGAGGAAACACAAAAGGGCAGGCGTGTATATTGGCATAACCCTTTATGGGCATTTATGGTGACAAATTCCTGGGAGGCAACATTCAGCTCCAATTGCTGATATGCGTGACTCATGTCAAGCTTTGTATACATCATCCCTCCTGCTAGTTTAGCATATAGGTCTTCAATTTTGGGAATAGGGTACCTGTCCAGTCTGGCTGCTCTGTTGACCGTTAGTTTATAGTCCCCACAGGTCTGAATAGTCTGGTCTGGTTTAAGGCCAGGGACTATGGGTGCTGCCTACTCTGAGAACCAAGCCGCTTTTATGACACCCAGCCTCTCTAGCCGGTTCAGCTCAGCGTCAACCTTCACTCTCAGGGTGTATGGCATTGGTCTTGATTTTAGGGAGCAAGGGGCTGCTTCTGGATCTATATAAATCTTGGCTTGTAGGCCTTGATTTTTTCCAGTTCATCCTTGAAGAAGGTGCCATTTTTTTTAGCAGCTCTAGTAGTCCACTGCTCTCAAGTGGAAGATTTCTGACCAGTTTAATTTAATCTCCTTTCACCAATCAAGCCCTAGAAGGCTTGGCCCTTCACCTGCTACCACCATCACCAGTAGCTGTGCCAACTGGTTTCTCTAATGAACAGTTGCCTTGGTGATACCTTATACTTGGAATTCTTCGCCTGTGCCTGTTTTCAATTTTGCCCATGTTTGTTCCAATTTTAATTGTTGATCACCTTTATTCAAATATCTGAAAGTGTCTTTGCCTATTACAATGGTGGAAGCTCATGTGTCTACTTCCATTTTTAATGGTTTACCATTCACTTGTACTGTAACAAATATTGGCTCTGTCTTTTCAACTTTCATGTTGAATAATGAATAAATGTCTGAATTGGCTGTTTCAGGCTCTTCTACACTATAGACTTCATTGGATTTTGTTTGCTATTTGGAAGTTTATTTAAATCTTGCTTTACACTGTCTCATTATGTGTCCTCTTCTGTGACAAAAATAACATGCTGCTTTTTTAAATTGCCAATCGCTAGAAGACTGATTGTTTCCATGTTGCTAAAGTTATTTTTCGATTTAGTTGCTAAGCTGTTCCTTCTCCCTTCTTGGTTAGTGGGGGCTGTTTCCCACTTCACGACGGAGTCCCACTTGAGTTGCTTGTGAATTGCTTACAGCACATTCCATGGCCAATGCTATTTCTAATGCTTTCTTAAAATCAGGATTCTCTTCAGCCAGCAATCTTCGCTGAATAGTGTCTTCCTGTACGCCATATATTAAACGACCTCTGAGCATGCCATTCAGGGTTTCACCAAAATCACAATATTCTGTTAGTTGCTTTAATTTTGCCACATAGGTAGCAATTGTCTCACCTGGGGCTCTACTTCGTGAATTGATCCTGAACCTTTGTATTATGACTGAGGGCTTGGGTTGAAAATGTCCCTTAATGAGGTCTACTAAGTCATTGAAAGTCTTCAAATCTGGGGCTCTGGGGGCTGTCAAGCATCAAATCAAACTGTAGGTTTTGCTCCCACAAGTACTCAGGAAGATCATTCTCCTCTTTTCTTCCCCCTGATTTTATTTGCTTGAAAGAAGAAGGCAAGACGTTCTATATGCAGAGATCAATTGTCCATGGCTGTCTCAAAGGGATCAATTCTACTGAACTGTGGCATTTCAATTGGGTATTTCTTCTGTTATTTTTAACAAACTTAAATACTCACAATTGCTGGGCGAGGTAGAGCACTGAATCTGATTTATCCTCATTTGCCAGTTTGTTATAGAGTTGTTCTTCAGACAACTTTTCTTAGCGGAAACATTTGGTTTTATTTACAAGACAGCAGTGGCAACTACACACATCCAACAAACTCCATAACTAAGAAGTACTCTCTCTGTAGAGGTTCCCCAAGCTGTTTACATAATGGTTTACACAGATCACGTGATCTTACATCATAGGATTATTCTTAAAGCTACAGTCCAACATTTTCCAAAACTATAATTACTACAGCAGGTTAGGAGGATGCCTGCCCCTGAGCTAAGAGCACAGAATGCAGTCCAAAGGACAAAGCTGCCACCGAGCAGTTGGGTGGAATGGGGCAGAATAAGGTGGGGTTTTCAGGCAGCCATGCAGCAGACTAAATTCTGGCCATCCAAGTGGTGGCCAGCACTCTCCTGGATGCGTTAAGGGCCATCAGACTTAACCAAGAGAGACTCTTAGTACACCCATGCTAGCCCGTACATCTTTCTCCTTCATCCTGTGGGAAGAGTACATCAGGATCATGGATCCTGGTGAACTAGCTATGTGTCTTGTGGCATACTGAGAGCAAAGACGACAGAGAAGAGAGCAACTGAGGCACCTGGCTGCACAGAGGGAGGAGCAACACCCTCTGGAATAAGGGGCAGCTGGGGCTAACACACACACCACTGACGAGCCACAGTGAGCCCTCGCCGGTCGGTGCCTAGCTAGACCCAGGGTCTATAGAAGCCGCCTTTCATTCCTGCAGATGACTGAGAACCAGTGTCGGTGAAGACTGCGCATATCAAGGGAACTGGTTGGTCACATCTGCCAGCTACTGCAGGATTTGGCACCACGTAGATATGGAGGGCATCCACTGCCCCCTTGTCCTCAAGGACCATTCCCTGCAGCTTCTGTCGACCCTGGAAGATGTCAGGGATGTGTGACTGACTGAGAATGTAGGAGTCGTGCACACTCCCGAGAAACCGTGTCAGTGGTTATGAAAGTGACAGTGGCACTCAATTTCTATGCCAGTGGCTCCTTTCAGGGCTCCACAGGTGATCTCTGTGGGATGTCAAAAGTTTCCACCCACAAATACATCCATGAGGTCATGGATGCCACCTTTGCGAGGGGGCACAACCATACATGTTTCGCCTGGGACCATGACAGCCAGGATGCAAGAGCAATTGGATTTGCCAAGATCTTGGGTTCCACACAGGTGCAGGGTGACATTGACTGCACTCATGTGGCACTCAGATCTCCATTGCAACACGCAGTCAACTATGTCATCCGCAAGGGCTTCCATTCGCTGAACGTGCAGCTGGTGTGTGACCACCACAAATTTCCAAGGAGTGTGCACAACTCCTACATTCTCAGTCAGTCACACACCCTGACATCTGCTAGTGTCCACAGAGGCTGCAGGGAATGGTCCTTGGGGACAAGGGCTACCTGCAGAGGATTTGCTGATGACACCCATGTGGTGGCCTCAGACTGCAGCAGAACAAAGGTATAACGAGGCTCATGCTGCAACTTGGTGAGAAAGCCATGGGATGCTGAAATTGAGGTTCCGGTGTCTGGACCGGACTGGTGGAGCCCAGCAATACAGTCCGCAGAGGGTCTGATGCATCGTTGTCACTTGCTGCACCATTTACAACCTGGCGCTGCAACGGAGAGAGGAGCTGGCTGAGGAGGAGATGCAGGAGCTGGAGGTCTCCTGCGATGAGGAGGACGTCGACGGTGATGAGGGTGAGAAGGTCCTCGAAGACGACAATGATGGCCATGAGGCCCTTGCACTGGCCAGACGAGTCAGGCACACTAGGGAGGCCCTCATAGCTGCTAGATTTGTAGAGGATGATGATGAGATGCAAAGAGGAGACACCATTAAATCCTCACGCTGCATCTGGGAAAGTTTGACTCCAGTCTGACTGAGGGCAGCTCGCTTGCGCTCTTTTACCAGGGTCATATCATAGAAACACAGTCATGAAACTTTAGAAGCATCTGATCCTTTGTCTGCCTTCAGCACCTGACCCCTTCAGGAGCACACCATCACTGGTCACATATGTTGAAGAGATTGGGGGAAGCCCCACCTTAAAGGTGCTGAGAGCACACAGAGAAAATGACAGAAATCTGTGCTGCCTGCCCATGGCATTCTGGCAGCAATGGCAAGCACCACCAATGTGCAGGCATCAGTAATGTGCCCAGGGAGTGTATGGCTGGACCATCGCTTTGGTCGGAAGGCTGCACAGAGCACAGGGAAGAGGCCCTGGCCTGAGACACCTGCCTTTATCTTGTGCAGAAATGTTTCATATCTGAGTGACACAAACAGTGCTCATCATAACAAGGAGCCATGGGTAGGGAGACGTTCTTGGAGTTTATTGACAATAGTGAACATTATTTCCAAATGATTAACACTCGTGCCCATGCTGTGGAACGACGTCTTCCCATTGCATGGAGCCTTTCCTGCGCCTCTTGCGGAGGATGTTGTTGGGATTGGTTCTGCATGGGCTGGGCATCGAGGTAGTCCTTTCAGCTTACGCTGATGACGTGCTCCTTATGTTTAGTGATCCGGCTGACCTGCGCGAGTGCCAAGCTGTCTACTCTGCTGCGTTTTCTGCAAGGATCAACTGGGGTAAATGTTTTGGACTCCTGGTTAGCCCATGGCAGATGGATCCCCTACCCGAGGAGCTCAGGCCTTTCACCTGGAGCAGGATCAGCCTCCTCTACCTGGGGGTCCATCTCTGACCTTCTGAGGAATCCTGGTCGGCGAATTGGCAGGAACTGGAGACAAAAGTCACCGCTCGCCTGCGGAGCTGGACAGGACTGCTCTGAGTGCTGTCTTATCGGGGTCGAGCTCTGGTCATAAATCAGCTGATTGCCGCCATGTTGTGGTACTGGCTGGTCACTTTGACCCCTTCCCCGGACTTTGCCATGAAAATCCAGAAAATGCTTATCGACTTCTTCTGGGACAAAAGATAGCATTGGGTCACTGCTGAAGTTCTGAGTCTCCCGCTTAGGGAGGGTGGCCAGGCGCTGGTGTGCTTTCGCACCCAGGTGGCGACTTTCTGCCTTCAGACCCTGCAGAGATACCTTTATGTTAAGCCCCCTCCGAGATGGTGTGTCCTGGCGACGTATTTCTTCCACCAGGTGCATGGACTGAATTATGACGTGCAGCTCCTGTTTATAGAGCTGAGGGGCCTTCATGGCTCCTTGTAGGCGTTGCCCATCTTTTACCAGTATCTGGTCAATGTCTGGAACATGGTCGCCTTGTGACGCAGCTCTCCTCCATCAGGGGTAGCAACTATCGTCAGAGAGCTGCTGCTCAGGAATCCACCCCTCCGTCCTTTTCAGTGGCTGGCAGAGAGGAGGGCTGTGGCTGCCGGGGTGACCAGGATCGGAGACGACCTGGGTGGCAGAGGATTGGGCTGGATGCTTCCGCAGGAAATGGCGCGTTATGCGTCTATGGGCGTCTGGCTCGTGGCCGATGTCATTCAAAACCTTAGGACGATTGTGCTCGACCCCGGCATTATATTGGGTTTTGAGTTGGCCCAGGTGCGCAATGGTCTTCCGTCTGAACGTTCCCCTGTTAGGACGGAATTCCACATTGGCCCCAAGCCCCGAGCCCTCCCTCGGGTGCTGGTGCCCCGCAACATGAGCCGCCTCGGGGAAATGCCCTCTGTGTCCTTTAGCACGGTGCGGAGGAGATTTCTGTACAGACTGCTGCTGCACACCCTTCTCTTCCTTGCCTTCACCCACCGCCCGGACATGCCCTGGCATGCCTTGTTGCTGTCTGGTGGTGGAAGTCCCCGTTGGGATGCCCTCTACGGAAGTGTCCTCCCGCTTTCCACTGGGGACGTGGAATGGAGGGTGTTGCATGCAGCAGTCCCCTACAATTGTAGAATGTGTCGGTTCACGGATTCCCAAGATACCTACCCTTTTTGCGGTCTTGTGGAGTCTGTGGACCACGTCTATATTAATTGTTGTAGGCTGCATTCCCTTTTCATTTATTCAAAAAACCTTTTATTACTGTTTTGTTTGCACTTCAGTCCCACACTACTGATCTACGGAGACCTGGCCATAGGGGGGCCAGGAAGGAGGAGGACCTCCTCATGAACCTGCTCCTGGGCCTGGCCAAGGTAGCCACTAACAAGTCCATTCAGTGGGCGATCGAGGGGGTTGTCCTACCCAACTGTTTGGCCTTCTTCCGCTGCTATGTTCGTGGCCATGTGTCCATGGAGAGGGAGCAGGCGGTGTCTGCCTGCACTGTCGAGGCCTTCCGTGCCCGATGGGCACCGGGGGGTCTGGGGTGTTTTATCAACCCCCTTAATCACATTTTGATTTGATGTTTGTAAGGTTTCTTTAAACTTTATCTTTGGTTTTACAGCTAACCTGACTTAGGGGCTGTGTTTCCTTTATCCCTCATTTTGTTGATTTAGCTTATTAGGTTGGCTTTAAAAGAGCTCCATCTTCCCACAGGGACTAGGGTGTTTTATTGACCCCCGTAAATCACATTTTGATTTAATGTTGGTAAGTTTCCTTTAAATTTTGTCTTTTGTTTTTGCAGCTTCCCTTAAGGGGCTGCTTTTTAATTTGTCCACTGATTTGTTAATTTAGTTTATTTGGATTTGACTCAAAAGAGTTACATTTTCTTTACCTTCCTAACCCTGCTGCTATGCCTTGGTACTCGCTGGACATCCACAGTGGAGATGGAGGCAGCCTACTGGCAGCTATGCCCTGTCTGTGATGACCTTGGTGGGTGTCCTCTGGAGGGCTGAGGTCTGGAGGGCACCGGCCTGCTTTTGGGGTCCTGTTGTGTGGCAGTGACACCCTCCTCGGTCTGTGGAGCCATAGCTGCTGAGGTCACAAGAAGAGAGGATTCGGGCGGGCCAGACACTCCCTGAGTCACCTGGATGGATGGCTCTGGGGGTATACCTGCTGAACCTCCTCCCTGTGGGTGCCCAAGGACCCCTGGCTGACTCCTTGAGGAAAAGGAATAGCTGTAGTGAGATCAGGCTGCTCCACACCCCTCTTGCGTACATACTATTGGAAGCCAACTATGGCATCAGCAGTAGAGTTCAGCCGATGCAGCAGTGCAGGTGCGCCATCCAACAAGTGTTGAACTCGGTGCATTGACATGCCAGCAGTATCACCTCAGCCTGTAGGTGGATGGACTCCTCCGTCGTGCCTTGCAATCTGAGGAATGCAGCGGACATCCCTTCCTGATATTCCCAAGCTTGCCTTTGCAGCTCCAGCAACTGGGGAAGCCAACTAGAGCAACTGGAAGCCCACTTCTAAAGGTTACAGTGAGCTGACCTGGTGGTTAATCTTGTAAAAGGAAGTTCACTAAGGCTTAGGTAACCTACCTAGGACATATGGTGGATCGAGGACAAGCACTGCGCAGACCTGTGAAGTTACTGGCAGTAGCGAATTTTGTGGGGGGGCCTGTGGATGTGTGATGAGTTTGTGAGTGTGTGAGTTGAGAGTGATGAGAAGAGTGACTTACCCTGGCAGAATGGAGGAGATCATTCATCCTCTTGCGGCACTGGGTGTCTGTCCTCTTTTGCAGGGCTTTAGCGCTGACCACTGCTGCCACTGCCTCCCAAGCTGACTTATGAGGTTGCTGCCCATCCTGTGGTTAGAGCAGGGGTAGAGGACAATACGGCAAGCCTCCATGGCATCAAAAAGGCTCTTGAGAGGTGTGTCATTGCACCTGGGGGCTGCCTTCTTCTTGCCTTTCTAGGCCATGTCTTCTCTGCAGCAATAATGGGCTGGAAGCACTGAGAGGTGTGCCGCAGCTGCACTTTAAATATGGCGCCAGGCATGATGAAGCGGCATGGTGATGGCAAATGAGAGCCCACCCACCATGGAAATGGCGTGTTTTGCAGGAATGCATAATTAATGCAGTGGGTTCGGAACGATACGAAAAGCCGCCATTGCAGACAGCAGGTAAAATGTTGTTTTACTCGCTGGCTACCGCACTTAGTGCTAATCCGGGATGATTCTGCCCAACACGTTAAAGCAGTATCACAGCTGGGAAGGGGACAAGCAGGTAATGGTCTTTCAGACAGCAAAAGATTGGGAGGATGAAAGGGCCAGTGAGGAGAATTAGAGGGAAGCCTGGGTGAGGCCCAAAATTGAACCCCCTACCATCCAGTTAGCAAACAGAGAAATTTTAGAGAAATTAGACACCACATTCACCATTTAAATGCTGAACAAAGAAATGACCTGGCAAGGCAGCTCACTGCATTTAACAGCATCTGTAGAGACGAGCCATAGGTGATGCGGATGTGGGAGAGCCCCCTCCCATTAAGCAGAATCCCTATTGTTTCGGTCCAGAGAAACTGACCCAGGTCCGGGAGGATATCAAATATATGCTTCAGCACAAACTAATTGAGCCCAGCAATAGCAGCTGGAATTCCCCAGTTGTACTTGTATCTAAGCCGGGTGGCTCCACAAAGCTCTGCATTGATTAAAGATTAAAAGCAGTAACCAAAGCCGACTCCAGCTGATTCCCCGCCTGGAAGACTGCATAGACAGAGTAGGTAATGCAGCCTACATCACTAAGATAGACTCATTAAAGGGCTTATTGGCAAGTGCCTTTGACCACCCGAGTGAGGGGGATGGCGGGCTGTCTAGTGTACCTAGAGGACCTACTGGTGTACAGTGGCACCTGGGGAAGCTACAACAAAACAGTAAATAATGAGGTTCCTAAGGATGTGCAGTTTCTACTTCAATTTCATCCTTAACATCAATGCTATAGTAGCACACTAACAGACCTATTACAGAAAAAAGCAAAGATAGTGTGGGCAGAGAGATGCCAAGCAGCTTTTGGGAAGCTGAGAGCCATTCTAACAAATGAACCAATCTTAGCAGCTCCAGATTTCAACAAAACATTTAAAGTAGCCAGCTAATGACATCGGGGTAAGGGCTGTCCTACTCCAGGAGAATAAATCTGCCAAGAAATTGAACAAATACCAGAAACGATATTCCACTGTGGTGAATGAAAGCTTATGATTATTACTATCGTTCAAACATTTTGAGAAACATGTCTGAAATGATGGCATGGAGATCACAGTCTGTACGTTGACGCTTGTGGAAAAATTCAAAACCAAAAATGTGAGGCTATTTTACTGGAGTTTGTTCCTCCAACCATATCAATTAAAGATTATCCATGTTGCAGGAAAAAATAGTGTGATTGTAGATGCTCTGTCCAGAGCTTAAAACCCACAGAGGATCAATAACCAAAATTGCAACAGAGCAAAACTGACAGAGTGAAAGGGAAGATGTGTGGATGTGGATGAATGTGTATGTATGGGTTTTTTTTATAATTTGTGTTTTTTCCCATTTTTCTATTGAAATGAAAGTGAATCTCATTTCATTCTGTGTGGTGCAGAAGTGTTACCAGAATGTGCTCTGTTAAAAGATAGAATTTCCAATTTTTCTTTTTTCTGGCTGGATTTAAAGAAAAACTGGAACCCTGTGAAGACAATGGAAACTGCCCAGACTGCTACAATACACAGCTTGCTTTCCAACAAGTGGGATGTAAAAGACACTCAGCTCCCTGGGGAGTGTGAAAGACACCATTTCCTAAACAAAAACAGAATTACCTGGAAAAACTCAGCAGGTCTGGCAGCATCGGCGGAGAAGAAAAGAGTTGACGTTTCGAGTCCTCATGACCCTTCGACAGAACTATCTGTAATTATCTGTCCTGAAACAACAATCGCAGCAGACATAGACTCATAGAATCTCTCTGGAATATACTGCCAGCAAGTTACTTTAAGGACAAAAAAACTGCGGATGCTGGAAATCCAAAACAAAACCAGAATTACCTGGAAAAACTCAGCAGGTCTGGCAGCATCGGCGGAGAAGAAAAGAGTTGACGTTTCGAGTCCTCATGACCCTTCGACAGAACTTGCGTTCGAGTCCAAGAAAGAGTTGAAATATAAGCTGGTTTAAGGTGTGTGTGTGGGGGGTGGAGAGATAGAGAGACAAAGAGGTGGAGGGGGGGGGTGGGGGTGTGTGGTTGTAGGGACAAACAAGCAGTGATAGAAGCAGATCATCAAAAGATGTCAACGACAATAGTACAATAGAACACATAGGTGTTAAAATTAAAGTTGGTGATATTATCTAAACGAATGTGCTAATTAAGAATGGATGGTATGGCACTCAAGGTATAGCTCTAGTGGGTTTTTTTTTAAATTTTAATATATAATGGGAATAGGTGGGAAAAGGAAAATCTTTATAATTTATTGGAAAAAAAAAGGGAAGGGGGAAACAGAAAGGGAGTGGGGATGGGGGAGGGAGCTTACGACCTAAAGTTGTTGAATTCAATATTCAGTCCAGAAGGCTGTAAAGTCCCTAGTCGGAAGATGAGGTGTTGTTCCTCCAGTTTGCGTTGGGCTTCACTGGAACAATGCAGCAAGCCAAGGACAGACATGTGGGCAAGCGAGCAGGGTGGAGTGTTGAAATGGCAAGCGACAGGGAGGTTTGGGTCATTCTTGCGGACAGACCGCAGGTGTTCTGCAAAGCGGTCACCCAGTTTACGTTTGGTCTCTCCAATGTAGAGGAGACCACATTGGGAGCAACGGATGCAGTAGACTAAGTTGGGGGAAATGCAAGTGAAATGCTGCTTCACTTGAAAGGAGTGTTTGGGTCCTTGGACGGTGAGGAGAGAGGAAGTGAAGGGGCAGGTATTGCATCTTTTGCGTGGGCATGGGGTGGTGCCATAGGAGGGGGTTGAGGAGTAGGGGGTGATGGAGGAGTGGACCAGGGTGTCCCGGAGGGAGCGATCCCTACGGAATGCTGATAAGGGGGGTGAAGGGAAGATGTGTTTGGTGGTGGCATCATGCTGGAGTTGGCGGAAATGGCGGAGGATAATCCTTTGAATGCGGAGGCTGGTGGGGTGATAAGTGAGGACAAGGGGGACCCTATCATGTTTCTGGGAGGGAGGAGAAGGCGTGAGGGCGGATGCGCGGGGGATGGGCCGGACACGGTTGAGGGCCCTGTCAACGACCGTGGGTGGAAAACCTCGGTTAAGGA